>NC_090925.1:555746680-556066180 GCF_040938575.1 Ambystoma mexicanum
TTGCCATACATAGCAGTGGCCGAGGTTATGAAAAAGTTAATAATACCCTAATGGAACAAGAAGTACTCCTTACAAAAATATGCCCTGAAAACCTAGATTTACCCCTCCATTCGACTGAATCAGAACATCTAATTTACACATGGCCATGCACGTCAATGTGTAACATTCCCAAAAAAATGTTCAAATCTTTACGCCTATTCCTCAATCAATGTGTGAAAAGCAAAGACAAAATCACAATTAAAATACTGCAAAGTATGGATGCTTGTCCAGTACGCAAGCACACATGACTGCAAGGACATTCGTTGGCCTGCATATCAGGAGCTACTTGCAAAACAACCTTCCATGATATCAAAAGGATATCAACACATCATGCAAGTATAAGAAATCTAGTTTATAAACTGTATTATGCAAAAAGTCCTGCTTTAGCACTAGCCAATTTAAATAGCATTCTTCTACATGGTACACCAAAAGACCTACTAGAAGAAATCGAGTATATACAGAAAAAATATTTTGGAAATGAAACCCACTTACAAGATGAATTAGCTGTCAACCAACTTCGTAACAAATCTGCACATGGCAACCTTTCACTACACACATACAAAAAAGAAATACTAAAATTTCAAAGCACTTCAGCTGAAGTACCAAACCACGTGTGTGTATGTTGCCGCAGAACGTGTTATAAAAGTAACACAAAAACTATAGACCTTTCATACAAAATAGAAGACAATGAAGATTCTAAATGGTTTGAATTAGCTCTCTACCTTATAGCAGAAAACAAATACGAAATAACTGACCACATAATACTTTGCATTTACTGCACTACCAAACTTGACAACAACCAAACTCCTTCACGTGCTATCTCAAATAACTTGGAATTACATCCACTACCAAAACTCCTTCAACAACTTAATTTATATGAGAGCATCATAATTCAAACAGTTCATCCATTTCAAGCAATAATACGCCTTCAACCAAAAACTGCAAAATTACCTCCCTCTGAATTAGTGAAAGGTATTTGTGGAAAAGTAGTGTATTTACCATTAGATCTAAAAGAAAATGTGCACACTCTAGGAGTGCAACGTCCAATGCAACAATCTTTAATTATCTTGGTAAATGGAGTACCTACAAAAGACAAAAACATTTGGCAACAACTGGTAGATTTACATAAAGTTAGAGAAGCCCTGCAATATCTCAAAGAGAATAATGATTATTACAAAGAAATTAATATTGAAGAAAACTTGAAAGATACAACTGAAATAATTCAAGAGACACAAAAAACTGGTCAATTTGAGCTCCTAGATCCTGCTACAATAGCAAACACTTTAGACCATTATACAATTCACCCATTGCACTCTAATGACACCATAGAAGATGCACTGGAAACGTACCAAATGCGTCAAACAAAAGGATCACCAATCAGCATATGGGAAAAAGTATATAAGCACGTGCTTTTCCTCTACTCTTTCCTACTGGCAAAGGAGGAAGATACTATGATAGACCTGTTCAAATATCAGCATCAGAATATCGCTCATTACGAATGTATTCTGAAGATCCCAGATTTCGACAAAATGTGGAATACATATTCCACCTACTCTTTGAAAGTGAACTAGCAACTTTATGTTACGGAGTTGCACACATATTAAAATCAGGATCACACTTTCAAAATATGACAGCCACACAATTATTACAAAAAGTTCAACAAAAAGATGAGGTTTTACAGGCAAATCTTACAAATCTATTAGCAAATATGCGAGGTACTGAAGAGTACTGGTTTCGACGCCATGGAGATGTACGTTGTATGATCATAAACCTTGGCCCACCCACTTGGTTTGTTACATTAAGTTGCGCAGAATATGCATGGGAAGATTTACATGCTTTCCTACGCATATCAAACGAAAACAAAACAAACATAGATATACTAACACCTGGAGAACTTTGTTCTCAGGATCCTGTTAATGTTTCTAGATATTTTCACCATCGCTTCATTGCTATGCTACATTGTATTTGTAATAAAACTGTTCCTCCCCTTGGAGAAGTGCAACACTTCTTTTGGAGAAAAGAATACCAAGCCAGAGGAGCGCCACTTGTCCACATGCTTTTATGGATTAAAGATGCTCCTAAATTTGGTCAAGACAGTGATGCCACTGTTTTACAGTTTATTGAAAAATATGTCACTTGTGAAATTCCGTCAGAATCCACAAATAGTGATCTTCATGCAAAAATCTTACAATTCCAAAGACACAAATGTGGCAAATATTGTCGTCGCAAATACAAAAACAAAGGGAAATACTATACCAAATGCTGATTTGGTTTCCCTAGACCAGTTACAAATACAGATCAAGTGAACAACCTCATGTCTTCAGTTAGACATAGTGTTAAAGGTAAATCACCTAAAAATACATATTGCATAAAAAGAAAAGAAGAAGAAAAATATATCAATGATTACAATGCAATCATTGCCCACTTGTGGAATGCAAACATAGACGTGCAGTACATTGCAGACAATTCTACTGCAGTTGCACGATATGTCACAGCATACTTAACCAAATCAGAAAAGACAGAGCTCCAAGACCTCTGGAATGACCTGTCATCAGATAAAACAGTGTCTCAGAAATTATACAGCTTGGGCATAAAAATGCTGTCCCATAGAGAATGTGGATCCTATGAAGCAGCTGATCGATTAACTGGCACTGCATTGTATGGTAAATCTGCAAATATAGTATGGCTAAGTCTTGGTCCAGCTAAATCTAGAAAAAGAGTTCTAAAATCATACGAAGATATAGAAACAATAGCCAAACATGATCCCAACAGCCAAGACATTTTAAAAAACAATTTATTGGACACATACTACCCAAACAGGAGTACCACTTTGGAAACCATGTGTCTATACCACATAGCCCAAAACTACACATACAAAAATAATATAAAACCTGATGAGCAAAACCGTAAATACAAAGTGACAAACTGTGATGGCAGCTTAGTAAAACTCACCAAACCAAATTTAATTAATCATATCAAATTGTCATTAAAGACTCCTCAACATAAAGAAATATATTACATGTCCCTGCTACAACTCTTCAAACCATGGAGAAAAGAAGAAGAAATACTACATACCTATGACTCATATGAAGACGCTTTCAAAGCCAATGAAATCAGCATAACTGATGTAAACTTTGCACAGTACAAAACAATGTTGCACAATGAACAGCAACACGAAGAGGAACTCCAGGCCCAACTAGATAAGGACACTCCTGACAGTAGTCAACCTTCTGTCACAGGAAGCCAAGAACCACTGGGAGAACAACTAATAACAAATGAGGCAGAATTAGCTATGATAGAAGTAGAAAAGACCATGTGTCACTATTAAGATAAAGAAGACTTAACTACACTACAATCAAAACTAAACAAAGAGCAACGTAGCATTTTTCAAGAAATAACAGAAGAAATTGCACATGGTGTGCAACATGAAAACAAAGAATGCACCTGCCAAAATTACAAACCTATATTATTGTATGTCAGTGGTGAAGCTGGTTCTGGCAAAAAATTCCTAATCAAAATCATCAGTAAGTTCCTTCAACAATTGACAAACAACAAACTGTCAGCTGTTGTCACTGCCCCACAGGTGTAGCTGCCTACAACATAGGTGGTGTCACTTTACACCGATTACTACTCCTGCCAGTAGAACACCAAAACAAGTTAGATTATTACAAACTTTCTGCAGAAGCTGCAATGGAAGTATTGAAACAAATGAAAATGCTACTAATAGATGAAGTGAGCATGGTGTCCAACCTAATGTTGGCTTTGATTCACCTGAGATTACAAGAAGTACTCAAAACAAACTATGAAGAGCTCTTTGTAGGAAAACACATCATTGTTTTCGGAGATCTTCTTCAATTGACACCTGTAAAAGGTGAGCCTATTTTTAAAACATTAGGACACAAACTCTGCCGTAAAACTGTTGGCAGCATTGGAAATGTCAACCTTTGGCAACATTTCCAATACAGAGAATTAACAGAAAACATGCGCCAATCTGCAGATCTCACTTATGCCAACATCTTAAAAAGTATCAGAGTTGGTATACTTTCTAGAGAAGCAGAAGCAATATTGAAAACCTGGTACATTCATGCACTTTATGGTGATAATGCATGTTCTACAGATGTTATGGAACAATTAGCCCACAAAAATGTCAATTGTATGGCCTTAATGCCAACTCTTGCAAGCTATTTCAAATTCAATGAAATAATGTTAAGCAAAGAAATGCAACCAATTATGGAAATTAGCGCCACAGACAAACTAGATGTACATGGAATGACACTACCCATGTGTGATCAAGCCACAGCAAGACTAAATAGTTTAGAAAAATCAATCTCAAACAAAGCAGGCTTGGAAAAGATATTAAAATTATCCTTAAATTGCAGAGTAATGCTTAAACGTAACCTTGACGTGGACCAAGGACTAGTTAATGGAGCACTGGGTACAGATATTGGCTTTCAACCATACCCACGTGACAACAAAATTCAGTTTGTCAATTTTCTCTTTGACAAACTTTCAGAAGTAAAAAGAATAGGACGCTCAACAGCTCGATTCCTTCTCTTCAAAGACATGTATGTACGCAGAGAACAATTTTCTCTAACTCTTGCATACGCAGTCACCATTCATAAATCACAAGGTCTTACTCTAGACAAAGCAATGATAGACATTGGTAACACAGTCTTTAAAGAAGGCATGAGCTACGTAGCACTGTCACGCCTACGTACAATTGACGGTCTATTTCTAATAAACTTTGATGCAAGTAAAGTAAACGTTGATATTCCTTGCATTTTAGAATACAATGGACTTTGTTCACTATACCCCCCCCATCTACAAACATATCCTGTTCCACAAAAAGGAAAATATTCTAAAAGAAAACTAAATCAAACAGAAATGCAACAGGATGTCACTGCAAATCCTCCAAAGAGACTAAAAGAAACTAAAACTTCATCAAGTACCACAAGCAAAAAAGAATCAATTACGGAAAGTAAACCAGGTACTTCTTTAAAGAAGGAAGACAAACTCCAAAAAAGCAGTTAGATACAGAACTACCTGGACCATTTAAATTCTCAAATATAGTTGGTGTAAGTTGCTATGCAAATGTAGCAATGAATATTCTATTTCAATTACCACCAATTGTTGAAAACATTTACTTACACAGTACAGACCCATTGTGTTTGCAAATGTTAGTACTTCACAGAAATGCAGCAAATAATCCTGATAACACGTATAGTGTTTATGGAATAAGACAACAATTGGACTACTGTGCTGGAATGGTGAAATTCACTATAAACTCACAGGAAGATCCACAAGAATTTCTAATGTACTTACTATTAGTACTGGAAAACAAAAACATACCTATAAATGAAATCTTCCAGCTTTCATACATGTGGAAACATACATGCACTCTCTGCAACAATGTGACACAAGAACAAATCCCCAATGAGCACTTTGTCTATATATCAATACCTAATTGTGAATCCATTCCATTTCAGCAACTTGTACAAAATGCAAACCACAGTAGATTATGTTCTACCTGCAATTCGGATAATCGCTCCACATTACTAATACAAACACATAGTAAATACGTAATACTAATGCTTCTACGTTACAATGCAGATGGTACGAAAAACAACTGCAAGCTGACTGGATTCACACATGGTCAAATATCACTTGGTAGGAAAACCTTCACAACAATAGGTATAATCTACCACGCAGGAGCCACAACCAACTCAGGGCACTACACTGCATATATAAAAAAACAATCTGGATGGTTTGAATGTAATGATAGTACCGTTACTCTAAAGCAGAGATTACCAGCTAATCTTACAAATGCGTATTTAATGTTCTTAAAACCAAAATTTGATAACTGCATTGTACTTAAACCTTAAGTACACTTGTAGTAAAAAAATATAAACTGTCACAATATTTCAAAACCTATCTAACTGCCCAAAGATTCTACAACAACTAATCAGATAAATAAATACCACTCAAATAGAGCAAAAAATAGACAGTTAGAATACGCCAATTGGTATCTAACTGTCCCAAAATTTACAAATATGCAAACAGATAAATCAATACCACGAAATTATATCAAAACATAAACAGTTAGAATACGCCTACTGGTATCTAACTGGGCCAAAATTTTACAATATCCAAACAAATACCTAATATCTTACTGCTCACAAAAACTGGAACAATCCAATGCATACAGCATTAGGCAGAAAGAACAAGTAAACACGGAAAACAAACAAATAAATAAACCGTAGCATAACAGAAAAAGGGTTTTTTTTTAAATCCAACATGGATTTTTTTTCTCCCACAGACCCAATGATTTTAGCAACAAACACAGAAACGTTGCAAATTGCACAGTACTCTGGTTTGTAATCTACTACATATGAGGGTCAATAAAAAGAAGAAAATGCTGATTGTACAATGTAATAAGTCATTATAAAATACTAATGCTAACATGCTATTTTCTTTTATTACAGAAATGAACAAGAAAAACATGGACTCCCGTTACTAAACCAAATAGTACGTATAACAAGATAAATACAACCATCGCAGCATATCACACCCATACAAGCTTATAACATTGTTCCTTATAAATTAGTTTTTGACCCAAAGTTAAAAGCCACTATGGGTGTGATATGCTGCAGTGGTTGTGGCCAGGGCATACACTCTTGGGTGCATGGCCAAATGGCCATGTACCCAACATTCTATACCCTGGCCACAACCACCGCAGCATATCACACCCATAGATGCAAGCATTGCAACCATTTTTATGTCCTCGGACAGGGGGAAGGTCCTAGGACACATTCAACTTGCCAGAGGACAATACAAACAGCGTCCTCAGGACACCCCCATCTTCTTTATGTACGAACATTTCAGGACACCGCGATTGTTCTTAAAACATTTTCACCTTGTCAACGAACAATACAGACATCGACTCCAGGACACCCCCTGCAAACATTCCAAGACCCCACGAGTGTTCTTAGAACACTTTCAAGTTGACACCGAATCCATTCTGTTTATTTCCGAACATTCCAGAACAGCCGTGTTGTCCGCAGACAAATCAAACACAACAAAAGCGTCTAGCACATAAATAAAATACAACTTTGAACCTATCTCATACTCCCCCATCCTCCCCAAAGACTTCTACACACCAACACACTCTACTAAATACACATTTTAAACAAACTTTCACCACGCTGTCTGCGGACAAATGCAAGATGGCGGGCGTGACAGAAAATCTGACGCGCATCACGCACCACGCCACCCAATCAGTGAACACGTCGCATGTCCGCGGACATGACGCAAGCCACTGGGCCAATCAGGGTTCTGTCCGCGGAGTGAACAGGGAAGTCCGTCCGCGAAGCGAACACAGATATCACTAATCTTTTTGCCTTACATTTTGGTTTGGTCATTTCTTAAAAAACTACTGGACGGATTTACACCAAATTTGCAAAAGCAAGCTTTCGGGACCAGGCCGCCGCTACTGCCGCAAATTTGGTGTAAATCCGTCCAGTGGTTCGGGCTGTATCCGTGCACAAAGTTTTTTCCCATTCAGTCTATGGGGAAAAAAAAAGTTTTGCGACCCCCCCTATAACTTTCCCCCCCGGACGAATCCTCACCACCCTTGGCAAAAAAATTCAGAGTGGGCCATATACTTCTTTTGCAAAGTTTGGTGAGGATTCGTTCAAGGGGAGCGAAGTTATAAGCCACCCAAAAAGTGCTCTTCCTCTGGAAACACCAACTTAACCATAACTACATGGACGCTACCGCCTCCATGTAATATATATATATATACATATATATATATTTTTTTTTTCCTTTTTTTTTTGGATGCCTCATACATGGTGACTACATTAAATTATATAACTGACTAACATAATTAACACTGCTAAAATACTAATTCTAACTTCTTTAACATTATAATGTAGTCTCTTATGCAAAATGAGGTGAAAATCCATGTTTTCGTGGCACTACTGAAATTCATTTTTAAATGCACCCTGGCGTTTGATTCTGCTTGTGGAGAACAGAAAGAATGCTGCAGCAGGAAACTCAAATGAAACAGTAATTCTGGTCTGAAGCTTCATTGTTCTAAAAAAGAAGGGTGGCACAGAACACATTCTTGTTAACCTGATTGGGGGAAATTAAAGGCAGACAAGCCACGTAAAAAGGGGAATGATAGGCGCTTTATTGGGAACAAGAAATGCAAAGAGCAATTAGTTCAGGCTGGGCTGAGAAGACTGATGCAGTTCCAAGGGGTCAGAGCGCTGGCTGTGAGAGATATCTCCCTAGTGCTCCCCACACAAGATTACAGAAGCATTTCGCGCTGACACTGGGCATGCATTTGAGAACATAGCAAGGTCGTGCTGGGAACTTCAAAGAAATACTAATCTTGATAAGATATGTGCCAAGTGAGGACCATCTGAAATGCCGTATGAGTGGCTGAGGTTTATTACAGTGCAGGAAGTCATTGCATGTTTGTTTTTCGTCATGTTCAGAATGTGGGAACATTAACTCATGTTTCAAAAGAACTGCTTGTTCTGTTTTGTTTTCTTTTTTGTATTCCAGACGACGATGTAATCAACCCATGGTACGATGTTGTGATATGTAAATAAGATTCAATATAATAAGTATATATTAAAACAAATGGGATTTTGTGTCATTTTTGCATCTGTGAATTTATTTACATCACTAATGTATACAGGGGAGGCTCATATCAGTGCAGTAGTGCATTTGTCAATTTACCAATGCAGGTAAAATAACAAACCAGGGAAAGTTTAGAAGTTTGTGTGCGGTGTGCCTTCCTTACATGCTGATGGGAAGGTGTCTGATTGGACATATAGATTACTGGATGTCCATAAGCCAGTAATGCCTAACGGCGCATAGGTTACTGGATGTCCATAAGCCAGTAACACCAGTCACAAACTGCAGGTGGTGCTCTGAATAAAATAATTGGGTTTTTCTGAAGTGCATAGGTCTGGAGCTCTCTACAGACAACTAGGGGGTATTCTAATCGAAAGGAAAGGTTTGTTTTAAGATGGGGTTATAGTATAAAAAGAAAACCATGCTCACCATTATACCACAGGAATAAATACCGCAAAACAAAATACCACTAAAATGACCACCAATATAAGCTAACAAGGTATGGTCACTAAAATAATGTGATGCCAAACCCAATCTAAATGCAAGACTAATTTACCACCAAATCACTGCCAATATTTTTATGGTAAGAAAATACTGCCAAATCCCAAATTTACCCCATAAGACAAAATGCATACGTGCATTAGAGGAAACCCATTTTATGAGAGCAGTGTGACACTGGAAGTGAATTTCAGAATGTCTCAAACGGAGGCCACATTCCCAGAGTTAGTGCAATAGCTGGAGGCAAATGTATATGCACATGAAACATGGTCATCAAATAACGCCACAGAGTGGCATGACCGTATCTATGGGGAAGTGCAGAAAGAACCATTGGACAACATTTTTGCAGAAGGAAGCATAATCCAGGTCTGTCTTTTGAGATTATTAAATGCTGCTGATAAACATGCAGAGAAAGATTGTCTGATACGGATATGTGCCAAGAACTAGTTCATTTTAAATAGGTCTCTGCGAATGCAAGAAAACAATGCCAAGCTGATTAGCAGATTAAAAGTTGAACTGGATGGAGCTAGTGAACAAGAGGAAAAGTTAAGAGCTGAACTGGAGGTATGTCAAAAGGACATGCAGTCAAAGGGCCTCATAACGACCCTGGCGGAAGACCATGGTGCTATTAGCACCATGGTACATGCCGGTAAATTACCGACTCCGCCATGGAGAAAGGGGGAATTACCACCCCATTACAAGGTTGGCCGGGCAGTAATTCTCCCTTCCTCCATGGCCCTTCCCCATTCCCATTCTTGCCCCATAGGGCTAATTAGCACCAAGGTCCCTTTGCGGGTCCCTACTTTAACGGCTGGTCTACACCAGCCGTTAAGGTCGGGTCCCGCAAAGGGACCTCGTAATTAGGAGCTAATAGGTTAACGGCGCGGCAGCCTTTTACAGTGCCGTTAACCCATTAGCGCCTGGGTCGTAATGAGGCACAAAATGTAAAGATCTCGACACTCAATTGTCCCAAAGAAAGAAACAGTTTGAGGTTAGTGAGCAAGAATTAAAACACTTGAAAGGATTGGCAGATCATATTAGACAAGATAAAGAGAAAGTTGTTTTGGAAATGCAGATTTTGCAAAAAGAACATTTTGAGAAAGAAAGTGATCTTCAAAATGCTGAGCAAGAGATAGTTAAAAGGTTTCAAGAAAGAGATAAGAGAGACAATGAATTCAATGCATGCCAAATGCAAATGAGCAATATGCAAAATGTGATTAAAAAGATGGGTGATGAAAACAATTATTTTCGTAAGGAGGCAGATTGACTCCTTAGAAAGTGCAAGGATTTGGAACAGCAAATATGCATTTCCAGGACCCAGGACAGATGACAGAGCACCACATTCAATGGAGTTGAGGTGAATTCTATTTCTACATGGAGAGATAGTGCCCCAGTGGCTGTGCCGGTGTCTGAACTTGGTTTTAGCGCCCTTGGGGGATTTGACACACTCATTGGGGGCTGACACCAATCCCAAACGCCTGAATCAAGGGTTGGATCTCAAAGTAGTGCAATCCCACGTATCACAGTAAGTAGCCCTATCAAAATAATGAAATCAATCAAGGCCCTAATCAAACCATTCCAAAAAGGAGGGGGTGCTGCATAGCAGACGATTTAGAAGCAGTGCACGATACATTTAAAACCCTCCAGATACCTAAGGAACAATACAGACAATATTTTCACTTAACTCTGGACGCTCCCACCGCCAGTATCATTAGAGGAGTAAATGAACAGCAGAAGAAGACATGGGCAGAATTTGAAAAAGAGATTAGACGTAATTTTTCTCCATTCCAGTCATTACAAGAGGCAAAGAAAGTTGCATACACGATTACGGCTGGGCCAAATACGTCCCTCGCCAGTTTTTGCAAGACTTAAAAAGAGTTTTTTCTTGCTTTGATGTATTTTTTGATCCCAATTCCAATCAATTTAAAACTGCCTATTTCTATGGGTTGCAGAAAGACATTATATCACAGTTAGTCCGCGAATTTGATCGTGACAAGTCCCTTGAGTGGATTGTGCACCAAAGTGCAAACTTATATGAAGTGCTATACTGTCAGGGTAGAGAGAGTGATAAAATGAAAGTTACTAGACGAAAATCTAAAGAATCCTCGGCAACAGTAATGGAGATCAGGTCAGCTAAAAGGTCACTTGAGTCCGCTCAAAGTCCAGGCAAAAATAATGTGACAACCGAACAGTAGGGTAATTAACAGAGGAACAGAGGTTCTGCACCGATGTTTCAATCACATGATCCTAGTAATAGGGAGAACCACATTAGCCCTAGGTACTTAGGAGACAGGCCCCGGGCAGGATATCGGCCTGATATGTCAGGTATGAACAATAATCAAAGACAAAATCAAGAACAAAGAGATAATGGTCCCTACCAGACATTGGAGACACAGAGCAGATTTGACTAAAACACCATGATATATGGTAATCAGGATAGACCCCGATATGTGGATCGATTTACTGAAAATGGGAATCAGCATATGCTCACAAAAATAGAGACAGGACATGAGGCAGAGTATGAATAATGCCCCACGTCAATACAATCAATCACCGCCACTGGAGGACTACAACCAAAGGATAGGTGCACCCCGCTCCCCGCCCCACATGAATCAAGAGTTCAGAAACAACCCCAATAGAAATCACTCTCCTGAGAGATATCAGAATAGATTCAATCAGGGGGAAAAAAAACCATAACGACATAGGCCACAGAGAGAAGATTCTAGAGAGATGGAAAGATTCCAGTGTCTTGAGGCCCAAGTGAAAATGTTGGATGAACAAATAGGAAAACTCTGTACGGTTCAAAAACAGTCATCAAAGGAGGGGGCATAAGGCTATGGTAGTGACTGGGTGGCTTCCGATAATAAGTGACTACATCTTCATGATACCTGCAATGATAAAAAAAAACTAATTGTTCCGATCTGGTTTTGCATAATGACTCTGAGCTGTTTAATGATGTAAAAACAAAAATACCTGCAAACAACATGAGGCAGAAATTGTAAATACATCTAAAAAAGAGGTTTGGTTTAACTTGGAGTTAAATCAAACGTTCGATATTTGCATAAATGAAAAAGGAAAACGAGAAAAACATGAAATTGCAAAAGAACAAAGAGACAGATTTAAGAAAGACAACTCCTGCACGGGTAAAATAATTGATGAGGGGATAGATGTGAATGTTAGAACGCTCTCCCTAGACAATCGAGAAATACAGGCAGGAAGAATAAGTACTCAAAAGGAGGGTACAGATCAGTCACCTGAAGAGTTATTTGAGCCACAGATTTTTGAGGAAGTTAAAAAGATTGGTACCATGCCAAATACCCACAAATGCCCAGAATTAGAAAATTACAAATTATCAAGTAATGTTTCTATGCATATTCAGTTGGAGGATTGTAGTGTGAACTCTGATGATCCCCGGATGGAAGGGCGAACAGTGGCCACACTCCAAAAAACCTCTGAATATGGGGAAATGAGTAATGTTTCTCAAACGGAAATGGACAGAAAGGAGGGGAAAAATGTCCTTTCATTTACCAATGTGCTTAGCCAAAAGTGAAAAAGGTCTGAGAAAAGTGAATCCTGAAATCAGTAAGAATTCACACTTTTTGTGTATGTTAGAGGAAGTTGAAGACAGATATTATGCTCCCATTACTGTGGAAGAGAAATGCAATTCATTTGCAATGATTGACACAGACGCACAGGCCACAATTATGTCCAAAGATTTGGTAAAAAGTATCAATGAAGGGAGATCTCCACAGAATCAGATCACAGTAAGGTAGAGTGAAGGCCCAGTACATATCTTTAACGGTGAAGAGGTTCCTACCATAGGTGTTACCGAGGGTGACATAAAGATAGGAAAACACAGAATGAAACAGGAAGTGTTGATCACATCTATTTGTGAAATTCCATCCCTAATGGTAACGGATTGCCTGAAAAGATTGGCTCCTCTCTTAGATGGGCTCCTCTCTTAGATGGGGTAAATGGGGTACTGTGGTCCTTAACCAAAAAACCATTAAGACCTAAGAAAATAAAGTCCCAAAACAGCAATGTAAGTGAATGCCATACTGTTGCCAAAACAAATGATGCAGTGGAGGTGTACCTACAGAATTGCTGTGTGCCTAGTGTCACTGTCATTTTGATGTGTCAGGATAAAATGCAAAGTGAAAAAGAAAAACAATCTGTGCAGATTTATTTGGATCCTAGGAAGAAATGGCAAACTGAAATAGATGAACACACATTACACTTCTATTTAAAAGAGAAGAAATGCAAACAGAACACTATTCCTAAAGCAGACACAGAAAAACACATCACCACCCTTGCTGAAATATACATGGAAGATGAACAGCCATGGATTCACATTGGTATAAATGACCATTCTGAAGTGATAAAAGCTACTTTGGCGCTTGAACAGGAAAGGATTTTTATTAATGAGAAACTACTGCAGAGAAATAATGGAGAGGGAGGAGATCCCAACATTTAGAATTAGAAACCAATATGTCTCTGGTTTGGACAATCCAGATTTTGCAAATCGAATTGCAGGAATGTGCTTGCTAAAGATTAACATTGGACAAAAAAAATCTACCACTATGTGTGGATAGTGAGTGGAACACAAAATTATTTTTATCTGGGCAATGATATCATGCACAAAATGTGCATGGTATTCGATTTTCTTAACCAAAAAATATGGTCCCGACTAGGTGGGCCTGCACCCGAATTTGAAGACAAGAGAAAGGCTTATCATTGTGCACAATTGGTCCCATATGCAATTGAATTACAGGTGAAGAAGGATCTTACTGTTTCTGCATTCACCAAGCAGTTTGCTATAACACTAAAGTGCAAGAACGGACAGCAAATGAAAGATTCTGATGAATTTGTGTGCTTCAATGAATCCATGAAACAGCAAGGCCTGGATTATGATTATACCCCATTGATAGATGTTGGGGAAGGGTCTGTCAAAATTATGGTGAATAATAAAGGATGTCAGGATATTTATTTAGAAGAGAATTCTTTATTTGGAATGGCCATACAAAAATCACATTATACTGCAGATTTCAATAGCACGGTGATTGGAAATATCCCTGAGAGATATGTAGATGCACAGGGTGTGTTGCCAGAGTATCTGGATTCTCAACCCAAAGGGATCTTCAAAATTCAATCTGTGTACCCTTATGATTCAAATGAGACAGTGTGCTGTCACCAAGAGAATTTTATAGTATTTGACTTAAATGAAAATGAAACAGAAAGTCAGCACATTGAAGTGGAAGCTGATATGCCAACATATTTAAAATTGGCAGCTTTGCAAAGGGATACAGCCACACAGTTAGAAGAGAGCACAGAGGTTCCTCCACTGGAGGATTTCCCAGAATTTTCAAAAATGGTAGAGGAATAGAGTCTAGGGGAATTATCAGGCCCATTCATAGTACCTCCAACACTCCTAGTTTGGATGTGTTAAAGCCAAATGGTCAATGGCGTCTGTGTGCAGACCTGAGGGAATTAAATAAAAGAGTGCCAGTGCTCAGATGGCCACTGCCATTCATTGATCAAGGCCTTGCTCAAGTGCGTGGGTCAAAGGTGTTTACCACATTAGATTTTACATCTGGATACTGGTGTGTGCCATTGGCAAAGGACATTCAAAATTTATTTTCATTTGATAAAACGCAATACGCATGGGCTAGAACACCATTCGGGTATGTCAATAGTGGGAGCGAATATGGCATATTTTTTTAGAAAGGCTATGCCAGATGCAGCGGAAAGATGAACTATAGTTTATGTGGACGATGTCCTGATAAAAAAACGAAAACTTGAAAATCCATTTTGTTGAAATTAGACATCTACTTGACCAAATGAAAAATGCGGGTGCCAAAGTATCTTTGCAGAAAGCCCAAGAAGAGGGGGAATTTCCTAAGCCATGAGGTAACTGAACATGGGCTAAATCCACAAAAGAAAAAGATGGAGGCCATACAGAAATTGAAAGATCCTAGAAATGTGAAATGTTTAAAAAGTTTATTAGGCATGACGGGATATAACAGGAAATGTATTGAAAATTATTCTGAAATTGCTCAACCATTGACTAAACTATTGAAGCTGAATACACCATGGAAATTGGAACAGGAGCAATCTGAGGCAGTTGCTAAATTGAAGGAATGTCTCATAAAGGCACCATGTTTAGTGTATCCCATACAAAACAGAGATTTCTTTATAGAAATAGGTTTCACTGAACATTGTATGTCAGCAGTGTTATCTCAAAAACATGATTTGAAACCACAAAACTATTGCTTATGCAAGTAAAGCATTTTCTCAACTTGAAATTAAATTCAGTGAATGTGAAAAGGCTCTTTTGACCACTGTGTGGGCCTTGCAACATTTTCGTCCCCTTGTTCAAGGGAAAAGGGTGATCATTGAGACAAGTAATCAACCATTGCAGTTTTTACAAAGTAAAAGGATTAGGTCAGGCAATCTAGCACAGTCCAGGATTACTTCATGGACATTGGCATTGCAAGGCTTTCCTGTAGAAGTGAGGTATGGAAGAATAAAAAGAGCCCAGTTGCTCAAGGATTAGCAGATTTAAATGACTGTGCAGCTGAATGTGTATCAGATGAAGTAGAGGTAGAATCTAGTTTGCAGGAGTTTGAGCAATTGCCACACAAAGCTTTTGATGAAAAGACATGCAAGAATTTACCAACTGTATATGTTGATGGATGTGCTTTTCACATTGAAAATTACAGCAATAAACAGTTGGTATCAGGGATAGGAAATGTCTGGTTGAAATGTGAGGACATTCCTAGTATAGGGATGAGAATTGGGGCTAGGAGTAGCCAGATAGCAGAGTTAGCAGACATTTATAAAGCAATTACTACTGCAGTTGATAATAAATTCACTGAAATTGTCCTGTATTTTTTTTAAAAACTGTTTTTATTGATTTTTACAATACAAAACCATGTAATTCAATACAGCCCCCTTAAGGAGCAGAACATCCCCCCAACCCTCCCCACCCAGCCCCTTCTGAGTCATGCAAGCGTATCACCATAAGGCACCACCATATTCATGTCACCATTGTAAAAACACCAATAAGGGAAACATGAGGTGTACAGTTTACAGTAGAGGGCATAGCCCTAAAACAGCTCCACACCGACAAGAAACCCAGTGAGTGTTCCAACACAGTGGTCGTGTCCTCTCAAGGCAGTATCGGCATGTTTTCCAGAGCTCCCTGAGACAAAGAGGAGCTTACACAGTTCTGTTCATCCGACACATATCTCCTGAAAGTCTTCAAATAGTCTCTAGGTCTACTATTAAAAGGGAGCGTCTGATTATATTGCGTCTCTCTCCGTTCACACATCGACATAAAATTCACCCAGTGTTGCAAGGTGGGAGCTGCAGTTGCCCTCCATGATCGTGCCACCAGAGACCTTGTGACCACCGAGGCCATGCCTAGCAAATGTTTATCACTGCCAGACTGCATGTCCACCAATGCCAAAAACCACGTTTCAGGAGTAAAAGCGATCGGGACATCTACTAACTTCTCCATGACCTCAGCCACGGCCGTCCAGAAAAGTTGAATATGAGGGCAAAGCCAAGACACATGGAGGAAGTCGGCCAGGGACTGCTGACATCTACAGTTCGGGGACCTATGTGGAACTAGCTTATGCAACAAGAGAGGGGAGTAATACAGCTGATATAGGAACTTATAATGGGTTAAACAGTGCCTATTGTTGGTGGAGATCAGTTTGGATTGCGTAAGTACAAAACCCCACTGTACCTCTGTATGAGAACATGTTAAACTGCCTTCCCATTTAGCCTTATATTGTGAAACTGAGGGAGACACCAACGAATGAGCCAACTCATACAAGAGGGAAACCACTCTTCTAGCGGATATTGGATTAGTAACATACTCCAAAATTGGGGAGATCGCAGGATCCATGGGGAAATTGGTCCATCTAGATCTCAATACTTCTCGAAGGTGGAAGTACAATAGCATAGTGATCGGAGACCAGTCGCCCCTAGATTTAAGTTCCTCCCAGGCTATAAATTTGCCATGCGGCGCAACATCGCCCAGCGTATGGACCTACAGGGCACGAAAATGCTGAATGACCCTGAATATGGCCATATTGGGGGAGTACCATGGCCCCAACCCTGCCCACTTCACTAGCCGATCCCAAGCCTTCAACGTGGTCTCTAAGGGTTGAACTTCCGCCCTCACATGGTGCTCCCGGGCAGCCTAGAGGAAGCCCCTCAGGTCGTCAGTCTGAGCGATTGCCCTGTCAAGTTGAGAATGGGGACAGCTATTTGAAGGGGACAACCACCAAATTGAGTACTGAATCTGGGCTATAAGATAATAGAGAATGAGATTGGGAACCTCCAGCCCACCCTGCGCATAAGAACAGCACAATGTGCATAGAGATATATGGGGACGCTTTCCTGCCCATATCAACTTGGACATCAGTGCCCCTACACGCTTCCAAAAGGACATAGGGGGCCATTCCGGGACATTATTAAAGGTATAAAGTAGTTTCGGTAGGATGACCATTTTAGATAGAGAGATACGGGCCGCTTGGGACAGGGATGCACAGGAACGGATAGTCACACCCCGATAGGAATGAAACTCCCTCAGGACCCAAGCTACCGGTTCGATAGCCAAAGGAAATAAAAGGTGGGAAAAGGGGCATCCGTGCCTCGGGTGGGATAGATAGGTGTGGACTGGAGCCCATTTGTGTATAGCAGGGCGCGCAGGGCTGAGTAGAGTAGCTTGACCCACTGGACAAACATGGTACCTGCGCCCGTACGACAAAGGTCTTTGAACAGAAAAGGCCTCTCAACGGAGTCGAACGCCTTCTCCGCGTCCAAGGCTACCACAGCAATAGGGACGTCCAGGTTCACATTATGCATTAAAGTGAATAATCTACGCAGATTGTTCTGTGCCGATCGGCCAGGGATAAATCCCACCTGATCAGAGAGGATCAAGGCGGTCATATGGGGGAGAAGCCGGTCTGCAAGTAGTTTGGCCAAAATGATGTTGTCTGTGTTTATCAAAGACAAGGGGTGATAGGATGAACATTGCCTAGAGTCCTTGTTGGGTTTAAGTAATACTGTGATCAAGGCAGTCCGAGTGGACTCTGGGAGAACCCCGGAGGAGGCCGCCTCTTCAAACATGTGACATAAATGTGGGATAAGCAAATCTGGGAAAGCTTTGTATAACTCAGCTGTAATCCCGTCTGTTCCGGGGGCTTTACCATTTGGGAGCGACTGTATCACTCTGTGGAGTTCCTCAGTTGTGGGGGAATCATTAAGAAGCATCCCAACCTCCGAATCGAGCCAGCCCAGGGCAACCCTATGCAGGTAGTGGGTGATGACGTCATGTCCAACCGAACTATGGGCAGTGTACAGCTTCTCGTAAAACTGACGAAATACCCCATTTATCTGCCCACATCCCTGATTTCCTCTCCCTCAGGGGAGTCTACTTCTAATATGGGGTTGAGGTGAGTCTCCTGTCGTATGGCCCAGGCGAGGGTTCTGCTTGGCCGATCTCCCTCCCCATATTTTGCCGCCAGCACCGGGTCCCCCAAGAACCTCTCCTCACTATCCATTAGGGAACTTATTTCTTGTCTTTTTGTCAAAAGCTCAGACTGAATCGAGGGGGAATTCGATATTTCTTGAAGGAGCTCCATACTTTTGATGTCTTTTTCCAGGCAGGCGATCGCCCCACGAATGCTCTTCAGGACCCCTCCCTCTTGGGACTGATTCTGATTATGCACGAAATAGCTTTGTAGAGTATTTGCCGGGATGGAAAGCAAGAGGCATGCTTACATATAACAAAAAGCCCCTGCAGCATGGGAAAATGATACAGGCTATAGACAAATTAGTATCAGAAAATGATTTAACAATATTCTGTAGGAAAATTTGTGGACATTTAAAAGCTCCAGGAGAAGATAAGAGGGAAATGATAAAGCAGATTAATTAGCCAAGATTGGGGCTGTCATGGGAGAGTTGTTACCAATTGAACACTTAAATGGTGAAATACAGATAGATGCAGTTACACGCTCTAAGACTCCAAAAGAGATAGAACAAACAGTAGTGCAATGGAGTTATGATACTCCAGATCAAGATCTGATTAAGGCGTAAAAAGATGATCCAATATTGTGGATCTATTATAATCATTTGATGGACCCCGAACAAAATCCATTAACTGAAAAGATTGTACAGGGAAAGAAGAGTTGAGGGTATTTTTAAAGAATAAAAAACGAATTAGACTACAGAATGGACTCATGATAAGGGAATCCAAAACAGGACAGATACAGTGGGTGGTACCCCTTTCATTCAGAGGGCTAATGCTACACCATGCACATGATGCAATAACTGCAGGACACAGATGTTCGCAAAAGACTTTAGAAATTCTGAAAGAGTATGCTTACTGGCCACATATGTCCCAAGATTTGGAATTAAACACTAGCGGTTGCCTGGTATGTGCCCAATTTAAACCCGCTTCACCAATGCATAGAGCTCCACTGATGAAAAGAGGCTTAACCCTTCCATGGTCAGATTTGTGAATTGACTATGTAGGGCCTGTTAAAAGGTTGAGTAGGTGGATCCGTTATCTTTTACCCGTGGTTTGTTTGATGTCGAAATGGATAGAGTGTATTCCTGCACCAGATTGTAGTGCGCAAACAGCAGCTACATTACTGGTAAATCATATATTTTCAAGATTTGGATTACCACAAAGAATAGAGTCAGACAGAGGAAGTCATTTCACAAGCACCTTAATGAGTAAGGTGTGGCAGATATTGGGGGTGAAAAGGAAACTGCATATTGCGTACCGGTCCGCCTCCTCTGGAATGTTAAACGTTGCAACAGGTCTGTTGTGGAGATATTAAAGAAGTTTGTAGCGGAGGCAGGTTCCAGTTGGGATTTACGATTACCTCTGGTATTGATGGCAATCAGATCGACTCCTGCCAAAGCGACAGGTATCAGTCCTCATGAGGTGTTAACAGGAAGGAAAATGGCACTGCCACAACATTTATTATACAGGACACATGAGCAAACACTTGTGAGTGCATCTACAGTTCACGAATATGTGGAAGAACTGAGGAAGCATTTACAACATGCATTTGCATTTGTGCAGTGAAATTTGGAGAGAGCTGCTGACAGTGTAAAGTCCTATTATGAGAGAAAGACGTCTGTAAAAGGTTATAATGTAGGGGATCAGGTATATAAGTTTCATTTTGGAAAAGGTAAACATAAAAATTCTAAATTTCTTGCGGCCTGGCAAGGGCCATTTCGAATAGTTGATAAGGTGTCCCCAGTAGTTTATAAAATATTGAAGACAGAGGGTGAAATGTTGACAGAACAATTTGTTCATGTTAACCAAATCAAGCCATGTCATCCCAAACATGAAATAAGGAGGCTTGAGCAAGTAGAGACAGCTTAAGTGCCCTGGAAACATGGAAAAGAAGACACAGTGGCTGTCTTCACAGTGTCCCATACCATAAAAAAATAAATGTAGTCTTTATTGTAGAGATAAAAGTAGATGAAAATACCATAGGAAAAGAAGACACAGTGGCTGTCTTCACAGTGTCCCATACCATAAAAAATAAATGTAGTCTTTATTGTAGAGATAAAAGTAGATGAAAATACCATAGGTGATAAACATTGTTAAAATTTGCTGAATCAGGTGGACTTACTATGGTACAATGCTGAAGTATTTTACATGAACATTGTTGATGTATAAGGGTGTCTTATGTATATTGTTGTTTCTCTCTAACATGTGCTTGGTTACAGAAATCAGAAGACTCAAGCGGAATGTTTTGGATTACATTTTGTTTTTGTGTGGTAGAAAGAGCAAAATTGGTATTGTGCTATGTACTTAATCTGTCTCTTTTCTATTTAATTTAGAAAAATGAACTGGTCTTTGATTGAAGTCGGAGATCACAGGGCCGGAGGACACGAGAGATGAAGGAGTCCTGGAGTCCGTGGGAGGAAATTCCAAAAAAGCCCCAGGCGAAAGCGAAGACCAAATCTGCAGGACGGATGACATTGATGATGGCACCAGCAACATGGATAACGAATCTTAAGGTTACAGGGAATCTTAAAGCCATGGAAGCACAGGTTGTCATTGAACGCCTGGGTTTATTATGGGTAATAGAAGAATGATTTTCAAGAATATATATATATATACCCATGAACCCTGATCATTTAATTGAAAAATGTATTAAAAAAACTGGGATTGTAACCGACCAGACTAGAGATTGGCTAGAATTGAGAAAAGAGGACGCTAAGCAGACAATAAGAGATATGGTATTGCAATTAGAAAAGACATTTGTGAATTAAGCAGATATAAAGAAAAGGATGGGAAAGAGAGGGGCAGTAATGCTTGTGGTCTCCTTGGTAATGTCTATTATTGGCGCTGTAATAGGTACTACGATGTCAACAGCTAATGCCATTTCAGTAGGGACATTGAGTACCAAAGCACAACAATTGAATAACGATCTGGAAATGATCCAAAAGACCTTGGATGGAATTAGGGGTGGTTTGGATGAACAAGTGAAATTTATTAATGAAACTGTGGTGTTACTAAATGAACAGGCTGAAATTCTACAACATAGTACCAAAATGATAATTAAGCATGATCGAATATTGAATGAAATTATGAATGTAGTAAATCCTGTTGATAGATTGTTGACAACTTACATGCGGGAGGTCCAAACTGCAATTTCCCAATTAATTCAAGGGCATATACCGTTATATTTTGTTTTGCAAGATATTGTTCATCAAATGATGGAGACGATAACAAAAAGGGAAATTGAAATAATGCAGGTGAAAGTTGCATTTGAATGGGCAGTGCAATGCCACTATATGTGAATTTAGAAAGAATGGAAATCAGGTTTTTGCTGTGCATCCCACATATAGCTCCTGAACTTATTTACCAAATTAAGTGGGTGCATAACGTAGGATTTTGGCAAGAAGGGAAATACATAAAAATTAAAACTCCACAGGTGGTGGCATTTCAGTCATGGGAGCCTGAGGTTTACTTGATTCCAAACCTGGAAACATGTATATGGTTTAAAGAACAAAATGACATGTGCTCAGGTAAACCATTTGTTCTTGATGCTACAATGCTATTTGTGGTTTAAAATCTGACCCAGGTGTATCAGGAGGATGTGAAGAGGTCATTAGCAATCCGGGTGGTGAGGAGATAGCACAAGCCAAAATGGTTAAACATAGATTGTTGGTCAGCACCTTTATGCAGAATTTTACTGTTACACATCTAAATCATGGAAGATTTGTTGTCAAGCAATTGAAATATAATGTATTTTACTTACAGGTTCCAAAGGATACAATTGTCTCAGTTGGGGGTCTAACATTATTCCATATTACAAATGATATTTGGGAAAGCCAAGTGAAAATATTGAGTTTTTTCAAAGGGATACATTTCTGATAGACCCGGATGTAGAATTTTTATTGAGTCATAAGGAAAAGTATACTATTAAGATGAATCTGAGAAAGAACAACGTTACAGTTAATAGTCTGGGTGTAATGGAGGTGGATGTGTTTATTTGGGGAACCTGGGTGGAACACACTATGGTGGGTTTAGCAATAGTAGTGTTAGTGATGGGAGGATGGTTGATTATTTTGTCTATGGAGATGAAGATGTTACTTATGATATTGGCAACAATGGGAAAATAAAGATATCCCAATGCACATACATTCTAAGGTAATGGAAAAAGAAAGAAGAACATTTTGGGTTTCCTCCAATTGTGGATTTGGGTAGCCAGAATTGTCGGAAAAGGAGGGTATGTACATGTGTAGCATTTTATCAAAATGTAATGGCATTTTTTTTTATTGCCAGCATGTAGTGGTATTTTGCCAGTATGTAATATAGCATTTATTTTTAGCCAGTATAATATAGCCTCATTGATAGTATGCAAATTTCAGGATTTACAACACAGCCAAGCCCAATTTGAAACTGCAAATAATGAAATGCATGCATTGAAAAGCTTAGTGCTGCGAGGTCAAATAATGAAGTTCACCATATATATTTTTTTTTTGGATGCCTCATACATGGAGACTATATTAAATGATATAACTGACTACTAATTCTAACTTCTTTAACATTATAATGCAGTCTCATATGCAAAATGAGGTGAAGATCCATGTTTTAGTAGCACTAATGAAATTCATTTTTAAATGCACACTGGCGTTTTATTCAGCTTGTGGAGAACAGAAAGAATGCTGCAGCAGGAAACAAAAATGAAACAGTAACTCTGGTCTGAAGCTTCATTGTTCTGAAAAAGAAGGGTGGCACAGAACACATTCTTGTTAACCTGATTGGGGGAAATTATAGGCAGACAAGCCACGTAAAACGGGGAAGCATAGGAGCTTTATTGGGAACAAGAAATGCGAAGAGCAGTTAGTTCAGGCTGGGCTGAGAAGACTGACGGAGTTCCAAGAGGTCAGAGCACTGGCTGTTTGAGATATATTGCTAGTGCCCCCCACAAAAGATTACAGAAGCATTTCGCGCTGACACTGGGCATGCATTTGAGAACATAGCAAGGTCGTGCTGGGAACTTCAAAGAAATACTAATCTTGGTAAGATATGTGCCAAGTGAGGACCATGTGAAATGCCATATGAGTGGCTGAGGTTTATTACAGTGCAGGAAGTCATTGCATGTTTATTTTTTGTCATGTTCAGAATGTAGGAACATTAACTCATGTTTCAAAGGAACTGCTTGTTCTGTTTTGTTTTGTTTTTTGTATTCCAGACGAAGATGTAACTAACCCATGGTAAGATTTTGTGATATGTAAATAAGATTCAATATAATAAGTATATATGAAAACAAATGTGATTTTGTGTAATTTATGAATCTGTGAATTTATTTATATCAGTAATGTATACCAGGGAGGCTCATATCAGTGCAGTAGTGCATTTGTCAATTTACCAATGCAGGTAAAATAACAAACCAGGGAAAGCTTAGAGGTTTGTGTGCAGTGTGCCTTCCTTGCATGCTGATGGGAAGGTGTCTGACTGGACATATAGATTACTGGATGTCCATAAGCCAGTAATGCCTAACGGCGCATAGGTTACTGGATGTCCATAAGCCAGTAACACCAGTCACAAACTGCAGGTGGCGTTCTGAATAAAATCATTGGGTTTTTCCGAATTGCATAGGTCTGGAGCTCTCTACAGACAGCTAGGGGATATTCTAATAGAAAGGAAAGGTTTGTTTTATGATGGAGTTATAGTATAAAAAGAAAACTATGCTCACCACTATACCACAGGAATAAATACTGCAAAACAAAATACCACTAAAATTACCACCAATATAAGCTAACAAGGTATGGTCACTAAAATAATGTGATGCCAAACCCAATCTAAATGCAAGACGAATTTACCGCTAAATTGCGCCAATATTTTTACGGTAAGAAAATACTGCCAAATCCCAAATTTACCCCAATAAGACAAAATCTCTTACACACCTCAACAATATCCTTTGCATATATGCACTGTGGCTTCTTGATTGAACACAGACACACATCCAAGCAGTTGAATTGAATGCCAGACATTTGGAGAATATAAAACATGTGGGGGTGCTATAAAATTGTCTGTGGTTTATATCAGAGGTGCTGGGCATTAGTGGCAGGTTGATTGGCTGTGTGATGCAATACACCAACTACCTGTATTTCAGGATGGAGGAGGAATTCTCATTGGGCCAGCTTGATTCAACTGGCACACTCACATACAAACCAAGCATTTTAATAGTGCTGGAAAAGTTGTTGGAGATAGTGGTGTAGACAGTGGTGACACAGGTCGTCGGAAGTGGTGGAGGTTGGAATGGCTGCATGACACAACACACTGAGCAAGAATGTGCATGGGGCTATCTTACATCATCAGACACAACCACACACAAAACTAGCACTGATAAGACTTTGAGGGAACAGAAAAGAATTTGGCAGTGTCAAGAAATCACTGGAGGTTGTGGTGGTGATCACAGATAATGGGGTAGAGTAACTCCTCAACGCTCACACCAGGAGAAATACAGCCCACTAGAGAATATGGCCCAGGACACCTCTTGCATGGAGAACAAGGTTTAATTGCATTAAAAAAAACAAGTACATTTCAACAAAGAACTCTTCTGCCACGCAGCACTCTGGCAAAAACAGAACTAGCAATAGCTTTTAAAGTACAGAGCATCACATGTGACGTACATCACATAAGTTACACATCCAGTTATCTGTTTGGTGCAACCCTATACAGATATAGCCTGCTCAATATTGGATGGCAGACGATTAGTCCCAGTATCCCCTGCCCATCTTCTTCCAAATGGGAATCTTCTTCTTTCATCAGCCAAGTATAAAGCATTAATTGTCAATTGAGTAACACACACAACTCATTATTTACCAGATCTACAGTGCACCAGGCACCAGGAACATGAGTGAGGTTGCTACTTTAGTGGTCACAATAACTCCTCAAAACTACACAAACCCCTGCTCCTTTCCCAGACACAGTGGCACCTCCCCAACTTTCCCCACCTGATGCGTACATTTGTTACCTTCTCCCCTCGCAGCACAAATCACATGAACTGATGGTGGGGACAGCCAGTTCCTGTTCTCTGATCTTCCCGATCAATTGGCCACTTGACAGTTTTATGGCCAAGGGTCATAGGCTGGTCAACGTTCCTATACGTTTATGTCTGAAACATGAGGGTCTCAGATGGCTATACCTTAAGGATCTGGACTGGCAAGGGCTTAACTCACTCACCCCTCATCTTGTGGGATTTTGAAGATTAATTTGGGCCTCCCTTAGCCTTGGTGGGTACATTCCTTCTGGGTTGCATGCACTACTGATAAGATACAATAAAGGACCATGCTCAGGAAATTAACTCACTGCAGAGCTGCCTGGGCTGTAAGTTAAGAATGCACACACACCATACAAACCCTCTGGACTAACTGTAAGCATGCTAGCATAGACATGGCACTAGACCTCCATTTCAAAATGGTGTCTACGTTCTAAAATGGGGTTGCTCTATACACATGATTCTATGATTACAATTCACTACGTTTATTGCAATCTAACTTCTATGATTAGGTCCCCTCCCCCCTCCATTCTCCTTCTACAACCGCCTAGTCCTAAATCACCTTTGACTTTTGCCCCTGCTTCCCAACATGCAAATTTGTGGCATTTTGTTTGGTCAAGAAAACGAAACACATCACTTGCATGAGCTCACTGAGCAGTAGGCCAAAGTAGAAATGTGCAGAGGGCCCGTTTTTAGAATAGGTGTACTTAAGCTAAACAAGAATGTGAAGAGTTTTGGGGTAACAAAAAGGAATTTGGGAGTGATGGGAATATTTGAGGAGGTGGTGATGATGATGACACACGATGGGCAGTAGTGGCAGGTTCACTGGATGTGTGACGCTACACACCACCTGCTTGAGCACAGTGACCAGGTGGTCATTGGATGATCTTTCACTTGTTCAGCTCAAATGAATGGGCACATTTTCCACACAATATCTGTAGAATTGTTTTTGGAGAACAGATAAAAATGCAGAGTGATTGAAACATTGATGGGTGAGGTGGTGATCAAAGGTAGTGTGCATTAGTGGCAGCTTGATTGTCTGTATGGCGAAAGTAGCAGTAGGGGAACAATGTATTAGGTAGTCATTTGAGCACAGTCAGAAATGTAATTGTGACTCTCCATGAGTACAAAAGGTTAATGCTAAATTGACAATAATGCTGACAGTAGACCTTCTGCATAAGCCTTTGCTGAAAATAAGACTTTCAAAGAGCAGATAGCAATTGTTAATGTCCGCTGGCAAATTCCCACCTGAACTTAATTTTCATGCAAGGCTGTACGTGCGTCGTATGATGCTGTAGTTCTTGAGGTTACAAAAACTAGGGAGAAATAGGAAGGTGGGAAAATGTCATTTCTGCACTAAGGCATAGGAACACAATGCATGTGCCACACTTTGTAAATTTTCACCACATTGTGATGGCACGTTTTGTCAGAAATATCTCCCCGATCTGTAATATGCTTACTGTGGTACACAACATCTGCTCTAATTTCAGCTGTTAAAACAATGCCAAATGTTCTTTCAATGTTTTGCAAGTGCAGAATAATCTCCCACACCACAAAATGCCTATTCCAATCCGCTTGATTTTATCTTTGCATATTCTTGACTCGCTGTGTGAAAAAACAAATACTGTGCAATACTGTGAAATGCTCCAGCAACAGTCACAGTTGAGCATTTGATGGAACCTTTGTAAACAAGCTCCCAATTATCCACACCAACCAAGGTGCATGAAGAAACTAGCTTTATTTACTCCATTCAGCTGGTAGAATGTCCAAAGATGTTCTGTATTACTTCTTGGGAGCCTAGGGGAGATAATCTAAAGACATTATTTTGTCATATTCATAAAAACACAATATTCAAATGCTGCCATTGGTTGTTAGGGTAAAATCCCCTATATTATTCCATTCATTACTTCTTCTAATTGGAAATGTGTTATCTATCTTTGAACCTGTCCAGAAACCCTTGCACTATGCAAGAAGTCATGTCCTGGGCATCATTGGAACGTGCTCTGGTTGGTTGGCACCACAATATGCTGACATCCTTACAATACTGGTGCCTGTTACTGATGTGGCCTCGGGTGTTACACCTATCCACAACAGTCCAATTAACTTTTGGTGGGAAAGGAGAGATTGAAATGTTGCTCTGGCCAAAGAACTATCAAACATACTCGCATCTCATCTTTCCATGTGGGGCCCCAATCTGCAAGACAGTTTTCTCAACCTTGGACATCTCGTCCTGTACTCTCTTCTGATACATACTGCTGTCTGCATGTGTTTGATCTAACTGGGTCATGACTTGCATAGCCTATTCATTGTAGTGTGGGGTCAGTGTTTGAGACCTTTAGCCTTCAATTAATTCAACCTGTTAATGTGTTCTTTGTGCATGCGTTGAGCTGCTTTCTCAATTGGAGGCACTCCGGGAATGTTTTGCTAATGTGTTATAGGCGACATTACTGCATGCACCAGACAATTAGATCTTGTGTGTTTTTGTCTGCTAGCAACAAAACTAACTTAATTGTTGCTTATCTAAAATGGAACCATGAGAAAGGCCTATCTGTGCAGTTTCAGCTATCCCACCTTTCTTTTAGCCTTGGCACTTTCAGTCCTCTGGACACCATCATGGACCAACATAATTGCTTATTAAGGTATTTAAACTTCAACTCTGTGCTTTTTAAGCATGTGCTGTTCAGGGCGTTGAAATGGAAAAAATGTCACCTCTCTTGCCATTCATAATGCCGCTTTATATATGTGTACCGTACCTAACTGTGCATACCACCACCTACTACATTCCCGCTCTGTGTATTCGGCATGCTAGCCCTCCATGTAATGTGGCAAACTACCTCTCAAAAAAAAACAGGGACCTTATTTGGGCCAAAAACGAACACCTACAAGGCGTACTTGCCCTACTGTTAAGTATTCAGTACTTTTTATCACACAGGAACAGTTATAGAGCGTCTTTCTTATTGTTACGTACATGGGGTGATTCAAAAGTGGACCGTTCATGTGTATGCTACCCTATCCCTAAGAGCAAGCACATCCTATCCCTATAGGCTGGTGCGGTCCCTAGGTCAGAGCTGGTTTACCACCTATCTAAAAGGAAAGAGCAGAGAAGGTCTATCCCTGCCTCTACAATGTGTAGTCTTCCAACAGAGTTATAAAACACAAACGTTGTTGAACCAGATCTATTTTATGCATGAACATTTCAAGGAGGAAGCATTTCCTTCTTGCTGGGTGCCATTTCTTATTATTCACCGCCAAAGAAGTGTGTACAGTCAGTAGAGATCAGTTAGTATACTGTGGTTCAACAAAACTAAAAAGAGCTTAAGAAAAGCTAAAAATCATTTCTGGATCTGTCTTATCAGATCAGTTTTTAGGGACTGGTTACTGGTAATGTCCTGATACTGCATGAGTTCTGTGTTCAATTAATTCTAGCCAGATACATCTGGGGAGGATCATCAGTTTGATGTCGGTATTCCTGACATGTAGATGTTAAACAATTTATACCATATCCCCAGTTCCCTTATAGGCTATCATACTAAGGGGTGGTCCACTGGTTTCGATGACATTATGGGTGTCGTCATATTCTTCAGGACCTGTGTTTATATTTCATATTATGAATCACGTTGTCCTTCAGACAGGGTGGGGCCGTCCATTCCTGACCTGGAGAAAACTTAGAAAAACTATTGTTCACCTGGGTGTTCTAGCAAAGGTTTTGACTGCATGTCAATGCCAAATTCACTGTTAACAATCATACAGATCTAGTGACAGCCTGGTCAGTGCTGGCTGGACCCCCCTCCCACCCAGTGCCTCATCTATCTCCCTAGTTGCCTCAAAGACCACCAGCTGTGCAAATGCTACAGGTAAGTAATAAGACAGTCAGTTCACATCTTTACCTCAAGCCCCAGTTCGTGTTCCTCTGTGTAGATTGAAGGGAACTTTCTTTTTTCATGTTCATGCCGTCTCCCTGTTGATACTTGGATAAAAGTAGTGGCTAGAACCAAAAGTGGGCAGAGGGGTGAGATTAGAATGAGCTTCCCGTTTGCGGTCCTGTTCTTTGAGGGAAACTGGCAATCTATTTAAGAAACACAGCTTTGATCCAACGGTCTGTCCTCAATTGCTTCAAACGCTTGTGGCTAATGTTAGCCATTCTAGTCTAAATTATACATTCCCACCAATCGCGCATGCTTTTGGCATGCATTTTATTGTGCTCAAAAGGACTGTTTTTACAGCTGAAGCTGGGAGCCTATTCTCGTCAGTACATGCAAACGGCCATGTTTCATAGCCAGTTTGAATGCACGTCTACTTTTGTGTAGATATCTGGTTGAAGGAGTTTGCCTTCTGTTCACGTGTTAGCAATACAAATCTTTGCAGTCACATGGATGTGTGGCAGAAATCTGACACTGTGGCAAAAATGCATTGCAGATCCATTATGGATCGCGATTACGTCATGTATGAGAAAGTGTTCCCACATCATCCCATACATGTATTCTGGATCGCACCGGTCATTTGCAAACAGATTGACAAGTTTGTGTACGTGCATTCATGAAATGTTGATCACAGTGTTCTCATAACACAACATGATTGTATTCTTAGCAGTGATGGCCGCTTGGTTACTATGATTCATAGTTTAAAAGGAGCTCTACTTACCATCGAATGGTGTGCCCAGTGAATTTCTTCCTGCTGCAGTGGAGCTCAAGCATGCAGTACAAAGCCTGGTTGTTAGGAAACATGGTCACCTATACTCACGTTATGTGTGCTCGGCCCTCTTGTATTCTGGGAGTTCCTTCTCTAATGTTTCGGCCATTTTGGACTGGCAAGGTAGACACTGTATTCTAAGGGAATATTTACTGTTTTTAGGCCCCTCGGGGCATGGCTCCTTCTGTCTGATTCGATTAACTAGGGTTGCCAGTTTTTAAATACAAGGTGAGTAAATTGCTCCGCGGGAGCATTTGCCATTACATCTGAGAAATAAAAAATGTATAAGTAGATTATTAAATTACAAACTGTGTAGCTCCGGCATGAAGATTGAAGTTGGTGACATATGAAGACCATGTTGGTGTTTAATGGTCCATCAGGTGCACCATTTACTGTGTCACTGCGCTGCAGTCTGCATCTTCGGCTGATTTTGGCTCATGGGGGGTATCACCATTAGTTGTGTTACTTGGCATTCTTCATGGTGTGAAGTGTCCAAGTACGTGATATGGTGCCACACGTCACATGTACTCAAAAGAGTGCCCATCGCTGGTGACATTTGGTTCTGGGGGGCCCCATTTGGGTTGGTTAGTGGTACCATCCCCCATCACGAATATGGCCTCTAGAGAAGTTTTGATGAAAGGTAGTAGTGTGGAGGGCTCCCGTTTGTTATATGTATAAATTGATTAGAGTACATTGTGTGATGTTGACTCATCATTGGAGGTTCTGATGGGGTTGTCTTATGGTGTCCCCACCTGTAAGGAACCCCATGATGTACGGTTTTATTCATCAGTGTCACATATATGGCATCCATTTCTGAACTATAATGTATGGTGTCATTTCATTGCAGCCAGCTTGTGCCATTGGATTTCCTCATTCAACCTGATCTTGACAGTGTCAAGTCGGAAAATCCAATGTTGTTCCCCTCTTCCATTTTTTCGAGAGACTGTGTTTATTTACACTATGGACACCAGATGAAAGCTCCCGTACGCGATACTCTGAGTTGCCCTTGTCGGGACACATCGAGCACGATCACCTTTGCATCTATGTATGCGGTTCTAATAAACAGATGATGTACGTCATAATTCAGACTGCTATACACGTTGTAGCGGATATCTATTTACTCAAGACATATATATTTTTCAAACACTTTTGCCTGGCCTAATCACTCTTGGTTTGAACTGCTCAATCCAATTAGTGGGGCGCATGCCGCTACTTGACAACAGCAGAGTGTCTGGATGAGACTGACCCATGGAATTGTGCAACATTCCAGCTCCGTCGATCTATGATGACTTCAGTTCTTAAGTCACCCTGATGAATTTCCACACAATCAATTGAAATATGAAGATGGAAAGACACAGGTCGGTTTTCTATATGGTCCATGTTTGATGTGGCAAAAAATTGTTAATTAATATGGCTTTTGGAAGGTCTTAATTGAAAAGGACATTCTAAGGATATTCTAGTCATACAGTGCTTGTCACTTGCTAGTTCTTGAACATGGTGCTATAACAGTTTGTCCAATACGTTTATTTGTGTTTTTGTATAGTCAGTATTTTTCACTTTTGCCTTTGTGGTACGAATTATGGATATGTATGAGTTTAGTATGAATGGAGTGATTGGTGAATTGTATTGTACGGGTCTGGTTTTGTTGCGCATTGTTCTAATTATTTGTTGTAATAATTATGCATTCACTTTTTTATGAATTGTATTTTATGACTTCAATGTTTTATGATACATAAAGAGTTTTTAGAATGCTCATGAAACATTTTATTAAACTGAATGAAAAATGTTCTACTACACTTAGGATGTGAATTGAATTTTTTCATCTCCTGTTTTGTGATGTGGTTTGTACTTCTATAGAGGCAATATTTGGTCAGTTGCACCATTTAGGGTTCAGTTTTTGCCTGTTTACCTAAAAAAGATTTTCTACATCGGTCTCCTAGTTGCCTTCTATATATATATTTGTTTTTTTTTCCAAGCACGACCGGGTGTATTTTTTGGCTTGGAGTTCCCCATTGTTTGTTGGCGTCATTTCATTGCAGCCAGTTTGTGCCATTGGATTTCCTCATTCAACCTGATCTTGACACTGTCAAGTCGGAAAATCCAATGTTGTTCCTGTCGTATGAGGTTAGCAAAGTTGCCACCAGTTTGTGTGACACTGATCTTTTCCAGGATGGTCCATTTAAATAGTTCTGCAGTGTGTCCCAAGGCTTCAAAATGTTCCACAAGCAGGGCTGTTCGTCTCCTCATCCTAATATATGACTTGTGTTCTATTAGTCGTTTTTTTACTTCCCTGGCTGTCATTCCCACATAACACAGATCGCATGGGCATGTTATAAGGTAGACCCCGCCTTGGCTTTTGCAATTGGTTAGTTTTCTTTGTTGCCATGGGGTTTTCCATCTAATGATGATACTTGTGCTGTGGCTGGTCTATATACACATTGTACAACCACCACAGGGAGTGTGGCCTGAGGGTCTGTTGGTTTCCCAGATGGTTTGTGGGGTGTCCTCATAATTGTTCTCCTTTATTGTTTGTACCAGACGGTCCCGGAGGTTCTATCTGTGTTTAATCTCAAAGGCTGGTACTTCCAGGTTGCTTGAGCCGGTGTAGAGTATTAGCCACAATCTCTTAATCTCTCTCTTCAAAGAGTTGAAGATGGGTGAGTAGCTCAGCACTGCCGTGATATTCTCCAGTGTGTTGGGTTTGGGATGTTGTTGCAGAGTGGATTCTCTTGGTATGTTTCTTGCTATTTTGCAGGTGCTGTTGACAATCATTTTGAGGGGCCCTCTTATAGTGAGTTGTCTTGTACAAACTCTAAAGGATAACAATGATGAAGACACCCCCACAAACCATGTGTTGAACCAGCAGACCGTCAAGGCCACACTCAATGTGACAGTTGTACAATGTGTACACAGACCAGCCGCAGCACAAGTATCAACATTGGATGGAAAACCACATGCCAACAAAGAAAAATAACCAATTGCAATAGCAAAGGCTTGGTCTACCTTATAACATGCCTATTTGATCTGCGTTATGAGGGAATAGCAGCCAGGGAAGTCAAAAAAAGACTAATAGAACACAAGTCATGCATTAGGAGAAGGGGACTAACAGCTACGCTTGTGGCACATTACGTAGCCTTCGGACACACTGCATAATAATTTAAATGGACCATCCTGGAAAAGATCAGTGTCCCATGAAGGGGTGGCAGCTTTGCGAACCTCCTCCTACGACGGTAAGAACATTGAATTTTCAGACTTGACACTGTCAAGAACAGCTTAAATGAGGAAATCCAATGGCACACGCTGGCTGTAATGAAATGACACAATACATTATAGTTCAGAAATTGATGCCAAACATTTTCCACTGATGAAGAAGACTATATACCATGGGGTTTCTTACAAGGTGGGGACACCCCAAGACACACCCCCATCCAAACCTCCAATAATAATTCAACACCACACAATGTACTCTAATCAATATATACATATAACAAACAGGAGACCTGCGCACCACCACCTTTCATCAGAAACTCCCTAGAGGCCATATTTGTGATGGAGGACGGTACCAGTAACCAACCTAAATGGGGCCCCCAGAACCAAATGTCACCTGCGATGGGCACTCTTTTGGGTCCATGTGACAAGTAGCACCACATCACGTACTTGGGCACTTCATACCATGAAGAATGCCAAGTAACACCACTAATGGGGATACGCCATGAGCAAAAATCAGCCGAAGAAGCAGACTGCAGCACATTGACACAGTAAAAGGCGCACCTTATAAACCATTAAACATCAACATGGTCTTCATGTGCCACCAGCTTCAGTCTTCGGGCCGGAGCTATACAGTTTGCAATTTAATAATCTACTTATTCATTATTTTTTCTCATGTGTTGTGACAAATGCTCCCGCAGAGCAACTTACTCCCCTTGTATCTAAAAACTGGCAACCATAGTCAATCGAATCAGACAAGAGGAGCCGTGCCCCGAGGGGCCTAAAAACAGTAAATTTTCCCTTAGACTACAGTGTCTACTGTGTCAGTCCAAAATGGCCAACACGTTAGAGAAGGAACTCCCAGAATACAAGAGGGCAGAGTACACATAACGGGAGACTAGGCAACCACGTTTCCTAGTAACGGGTCTGTTTACTGCACGCTCGATCTCCACCGCAGCAGCAAGAAATCCACTGGGCACACCATCCGACGGTAAGAAGAGCTGCTATTGAACTATGACCCATAGTAACCAAGCGGCTGTCACTGCTAAGAATATAATCATGTTGTCTTATGAGAACCCTGCGACCCACATTTTATGAACGCATGGACACATACTGGTCAATCTGTTTGTAAATGCCCAGTGCGATCCGGAATGCATGTATGGGATGATGTGAGAACACTTTCTCATACATCATGTGATCGCGATCCATAGCGGATCTGCAATGCATTTTTTCCCACAGTGTAAGATTTCTGCCACAGATCCATGTGTCTGCATGGATTTGTATTGCAAACACATGAACAGAAGTGAAACTCCTTCAACCAGATGTCCACACACAAGTAGACATGCATTCAAACCAGCTATGAAAAATTACCTTTTGCATGCACGGACGAGAATAGGCTCCCAGCTTGAGCTGTAAAAACAGTTGTTTTGAGCACAATAAAACTCATGCCAAAAGCATGCACAATTGGTCGGAATGTATAATTTAGATTAGAATGGCTAACATTAGCCACAAGCGCTTGAAGCATATAATGGACAGACCGTTGGAACAAAGCTGCGTTTCTTTATTGAGATTGCCTGTTTCCCCTCAAAGAACAGGATCGTATACAGTCAGCTCGTTCTAATCACACCCCTCTTCCCTCTTTTGGTTCTGGCCACTACCTGTATCCAAGTATCAACAGGGAGAGGGCATGAACATGAAAAAAGAAAGTTCCCACTAATCTACACGGAGGAACACAAACTGGGACTTGAGGTAAAGATGAGAAGTGACTGTTTTCTTACTTACCTGAAGCATTTACACATGCTGGTGGTCCTTGGGGCCACTAGGGAGATAGCTGAGGCACTGGGTGGGAAGGGGGTCCACCCAGCACTGACCATGCTGTCACTAAATCTGTATGATTGTTAACAGTGAATTTGGCATTGATATGCAGTCAAAACCTTTGCTTAGCCCACCTAGGTGAACAATAGTTTTTTTACCTTTTCCCCAAGTTGGGAATGGATGGCCACACCTTATCTGAAGGACAACGCGATTCATAATATGAAATATTAATACAGGTCCGGCAGAAGATGATGACACCCTTTATGTCATCGAAACTGGTCAACTAAACCACAGTATGATATCCCAGAAGGGAATTGGGCATACAATATTAGTAGTTATTTAATATCTGCATGTCGGGAATACCGACTTAAAACTGATGATCCTCCCGAGATGTATCTGGCTAGAAATAAATTGAACACAGAACCCATGCAGTATAGAGACATTACCAGTAACGACTCGGCAAAAACTGATCTGATAAGACAGATCTAGAAATACTGTTTCGCATTTCTTAAGCTCTTTTTTGTTTTGTTGAACCACTGTATGCAAAATGATCTATACTAAGTGTACACACCTCTTTGGGGGTGAATAAAAAGAAATGGCACCCAGCTGCAAGTAAATGGTTCCTCCTTGAAATGTTCATTGAAAAAATAGATCTGGTTCAACAACGTTTGTGTTTTTTAACTCTGTTCGAAGACTACACATTGTAGAGGCAGGGATAGACCTTCTCTGCTCTTTCCTTTTAGAAAGGCGACGCACCAGCTCTTTCCTAGAGACAGCACAACCCTATAGGGATAGGGTGTGTTTCTTCTTAGGGATCGTGCTAGCATACACATGAAAGGTCCACTTTTGAATCACTGCTATTTCGTAAACATGAGAAAGACGCAAACTACCTCCCTACAGTGTGGCAAATCAAATGGACTCGATCCTACTTGTGTTACATTCTGCATGGCGGTGCCATGCACAAAATGACACCTCATTCTAGTTTTCTTATTCTGTATGTTCGCTCTCGTTTGGGATCTGGCTGGGATGTGGCCTTACAAATCACTGGTCATATATGCACCCTCACACCTTCTTCACCCCAATTCCATGACCGCTCACCCACTATGATTGTTTCTTTTTTATGGACCTTTGAGGAAGGCACGTAGCTTGTGAGCCAAAGTTCCACATCACTGAGTGAGGTACTTTCATTGATCTACTTTCTCTTAATGAACCTATGCAGGAGAGGAACAGAAAATGAAAACAAGGGCCAGTCAGACATTGTGAATTTGGTGAGACAACTACTGATAATGTTTCAAAAGGACCCTTGCATTTAAAACACAAGATTACGGTTGTTTGGCTCTATTCCAGACTTTGGACAGCATGTTGACACATACAAAAAACAAAGTTGGAATGAGCAAAACTGCACTTGAAAGGCATTCGTAAGAACATTTGCTATTAGAGCAGAGGCTTGAAGGACATAAAACAGCAACAGCTAAGCATCCAGAACAGCCAGTAATAAGTCTGTCTTCACCTCGTAGCACCCTCTCCACTGCAACTGTTTTAGCTGCAAGAGTGACTGATGAACTGTGTGCAACTCTGAAACATTCACCTCTGTGGTGCTTGCTTCCAGATTATGCATTCTCTAATGTGTTTGGGCCTGCTCTAGCAATTGGTAGTGGTAATGAGCCTACAGCTACAGGGATTGAGGATGTGTATGGGAGCAACACATGATAACTTGGATAATGACCATTGCAGTATTGGTTTCCAAGGAGCTTGTACGGCCAGAAGCACTTCCCTGTGAAGTCATTGACATCCTACACTGTCCGTCAACTAGGGTGCAGTCAGAAAATGTTTCGGTCCGCTGTTCCTTTTGTCTCTGCGCACAGAAAAAGCCTCTCTGCAGCTCATGTTGAACAACGCATGTTCATTAAAATACATGAATATCATATCCCAGTCAACTGTGGCAAGATACCATTGCTTCATAAGCACAGAAAATTGATCCTCATATTCGACAGCAGATCACGCAGAGTCAGAGGATGACCTGTTAAGTCCCAGTGGACAGGAGAGCCTGTGCATTGGAGAGGTGATAGAAGCTACTGTTCCTGTGCCACACGGAATGCCACTATCCCATCAGGGAACTAGGACCAACCACCCAATATATGCTATTTTCTATCAACTATCCTGTAACAGAGAATATCTAGCTCACTTTAGTGAGGTGAGGTCATGAATTTTAGACAATTATTTGTGACATATTTTAAGGATGCAGGAAGTTAGTTATTTTTGGAACAACATTGCACAGGTGTTGATAGTTAAATGGATACAGGAATAGATTGTTTGCAATTATTACATTTTTGTGATGTTGAGAGGGAGTACCTTGGGTGCACCTGGCCAGGCTGTGTTGTGGTCTATACTGATTGAATTATACTACTAGATCAGCATCAGGAGATTAAATAGCATTGCTATGGTGATGGATGGTGGTGACTGAGCCTACGATGAATAATCATTTTAAGGATACACCTGCCCAGAGTTTGAGGAAATGGGTGTTATGAATTTTCCATTTCTACAGTCAAAGTACAACAAAAGTGTGCATTAGCAATTTACCACAGATGTTCCAATGCTTGAACACAGTCAGTCATACAATTTGATGTTACTTCTCTCATAACCCCCAAGGGTGAGGACACACACTCAATTTGTATACACCCCCCCTCACAGATATGGGAGCATAGCCTGAAATTGTAGGTCTCTCCTGTCTGGCTAGGGCGAGGACACAAACTCTATGTGTATGTCTCTCCTGTCTCCTAGGGGTAAAGGCACAGACCGAATTGTTGCATATCTCCTGCCTTACAGGGCTTAGCTTTACGGACACACTCAATTTGCACACCTCTCCTGTCTTGCAGGATTTGGGCACATCATGAATGTGTATGCCTCTCCTGTCTCCCAGGGATGAAGGCACACACTTAAGTCTCTGTAGACAGGAGCATGAATAGAGAGGAGTTTGTTGATAAAACTACTATCCAGTCTGAGCTGTGTACCTTCAGATGGTGGGACTTGTTGAAAAACATCATTACCATCTCCCAGCAAATCAGACTTCATTATTGCCACCGAGTAGACTCTCAAGCATCCAGACTTATGAGTGCTTGTTGTTTTACAAAAGATAACTATTCCTATGTGTAGGCTCTCTGTCTAATCAAGTAAATGGTGCACCACCTATTGACACGACAGGGAGACACTGAGTCATATGATTCCATTCCTACCCAAAAATGATCCATCCTGAAGCCTCAAGTAGGCTGCTCTCTTCTCAAATGTTTATCCTCCAATGAATGTATATTCTTCAACATCCAAAACATTGCAGCAAACTAAGTTGAGCAATGTTTAATATGTTTTTATTTTTTTAGAACATATTTTTCTAATTTTGATCTTTTAAATCTATTTCATTTAAATAGAAATTATTCAGGGATAGAATATGAAGAAAAAAAAACAACATAAATATAGCCCTCTGCTATTAATAAAACAAAATGTACAAAGTTCCGCTGTACCCCACCATCACAGAAAAGCTCTAAAATGTACTAAAGGAGGTGCTTCTCAAAATGGTGCTGTCCTCTGGTCATTATTGCATAATGCACCAATTCTCCCCAACTGAAGATGTCCCCACACACTAAGCATAATGTCTGGATCTGCCCAGTAATGTTGTCCATGGCACTGCCCCCTGGAACATTGACACTGTCTCGCACATTACCTAGAATAGTAACTGGAATTAGCATGACCTTTTTCTTGCAGGTATCAACCTATCACTGCAAAGAGTAGAACTCACTCACTGCATGCACAAGTGTCCATTTCCTGTGACAGCATCACCATTCCCTGCTGTCCTCCCGAGAGGTCTCTGCTGATGTTTGGAATGGAAATTGTCATACACATCCCTGTGTCAGCACCAGGGGTGGTTTTGAAGAGCGTGGTGACAAGTGAATGACTAGCGGAGATCCACCTCCTCTTAAAGGTCTTTGACCCCAGACAAATGTGCAGTCAACACATTCAATCTATGCTGCTAAAACCCCACAAGGTACCTAAAATTAATAAAATATTCAAGAGGGTGGTAGCAAAAGGGGGTCTGTATTCATGCTCTTACTGTATTTTGGAGGACCTTCCTTGATCCCTATGTGAGCTGTGTGCCTCTTCTTGACCCCTGTGTTACTGGCTGTCCTTATGACATCTGCGGTACTGGTTCTCCTCCTCCTCATCCTTGCAGTACTGCCTGTCCTCCTGACCCTTGTGGGGCTGTCTGTGCCAATGTTTAAGGTTCCTCCCCACCTCTGTTTTCCCACCATCACTGCCTGTAGCATCTTTTTAATGCTCATCAATCTTACCAACAACCTTTGTAGTTGTATTGTCTGCAGACATATCTGTTGAAGAACTGGGCCTTACACAAAGAGTAGCTAAGTTAAGATGGAGCAGATATGTCTGGACAGATGTGAGAAGAATGATCATGGATTCTCTTCGTTTTGGTGATCATTTTGTGTGGTCTTTCAAAAGCTTCAATGTACCAGCACATTACTTGAAAAAACACCCATCGAGAAGCTTTAGGACTCAAGTACTTAGAATTAGGTTGAACTTGGTTCCAACCAATTAAATACTAGGACAGCGACTTAATATCCCACGAGACCAGAGATTGTGTCATCATTGCAAAGTCCAGATTGAGACTTTAAAGAATCTATGTGTTGGAGGTCCTAATTTGGAAATCTTGAGATCTCAATTTTTATCCGGGATAGGTTACTTCTCTGAAGATGAGCTGTGGTGGAGGATTTTCAATTGTAATGAATTGAGTCTGAGTATTCATGTTTTAGAGTTTTTAAAGAACACTGCAGTACTTTTAGAGTAGGATGGAATGTTTTAATTTTTGTAAATTTTTGTATGGATTTTAAGATTCAAATGTGTTGATAACATTGCTGCTGAAGTTTGAAGTGTACTGAAATGTGAATTTGAATTGTATTGGTCTTGTTAAAAAAATATGTTTTTGTTTGTATCATGGCCTTTAAATACTGTGTTAAAAGTACATTTGTACTGTGGAACACAATAAAATAAGTATAAATACATTCTCTGCTCGAGGAGGAGGATTGTCTGTTTGTTCAACCCGAGAATTCTGATCAACTGTGCCTCATCCTTTTCGGATGTAAGTCAGACCTGTCAGGAGTTCAGTGTCCCTACCGGCAAATTCACAGTTTGATGCTCTGGAAAGTGAGCCGGTATGTTGCTACCGGCATGCTTAATTCTGGACCACCAAACTTGTAATGATGTCAAATGTCTTTAATTTGGTGATGCTATGACCATACCAGGGTTTTTTCATATATTTAGAGTTAAGAGTTTTATTTTAATATACCAAAAGCAAACAACAGTATGATCAACAAATGTATTGTAGTAAAAATACAAATAGAAGAAGCAGAGTAGGAGAGCAAAGGAACAGTCCAGTCGGGTTAAGGCACATTCGACAGATATGATGCCTAGATGTTGGAGAGAAAAACACACCATATGTCTTAATAACATGCACACATCAAATATGATACAGTAGGCATTGTATCTGAATACAAGAACAACAGTGTAATCCAAATTGTTACATGGATGGAACCTTATCAGGAAAAACATCACAAAAGTATTTCATCCTTACACATTTAGGAAAGGACCCCACATATCACTGAACTTTACATTGTCTCCAGTCTGTTTGAAAATTGCCCTCTCGTGTGTGGACACAGTCAATAACTCTTCCACCCAATCATCGATACAGAAGGGATTGGATGATTTGTATGCACACAGGATCATCCTCTTTGCAAGCATACAGCTCCGTAGCAGCCACATTTTCTCACAAAATGGCAGATCCTCTAATGAAGACTCATCACCAAGCATCAAAAGGGAAGCTTTCCTTGGAATAGTACAGTTCAGCACCAAACAACCTCTCACAGAACCTTTCCAAAAAATCCCTGGTCTTGCTGCAAAAGCGAAGTAAATGGCTCAGAGTACCCTTTGCCTGTTTACACTTCCAGTACTCGTCATTCTCTGAAAGGCTTCTCTTAAACATATGTTCATGGATGCATCATCAAACAGAAACAGTTCACTGCTCAGGCATTTTGGTATATTGCACCAGCCCTCACGTAAAAAGAAAGGCCTCAAAGGACTCAAGACCGAGTTGACCTCAAAAACATCGTCACCAGGGTCCTGGGTTCCAGTTGAGAAACACTATTAGAATCCTTTTCGAATTCATCCCACTTGTCCAGAATAATCTTCACCACAAGACACATATGTCTAGCAGTGAATGCCAGATGATAGTCAATGAAATTTGGCAAATACTCATACCACCTTGCTTCAATTGGAGTTGCATCTTACACAGGGCCAACCTTGGCGTTTTGCCATCCCATAAGAATTTCTGCATAATCGCATCTAGCTCAATAAATACACATTTTGGCACCTTTAGTGGAAGCATTGAAAGGATCTAATTTACTCTCAGTGCCATATTCATTTTGATGCAGTTCATTTTCCACCACAGTGAAAGTTTCAGCAATGACCAACTGTCAAGATCAGTACTCGGCTTCGGCAGTATAGAGTCAAAGTTGATCAAAAGCAACAACCTCACCTGTGGGCCAGTCCAAACACCCAGATACTTCATCTTTACTGAACACTGTGTAACCTCCAGCTAGTCAAACATGCATTGTGTACCTGAACTCTTATTTTGTCATATTCTTGAAGCAGTGTCCAAGGCTAACTTCCTGCAGATGTCTTGTTTGGCAAATGGTCTGAGAAAAGCCAAACATTAACTCTTTATCTATGTTTTTGATAGGCTTTTAGTAGGTGTGTGCTAAGCTTTCAAAATTTTAATTGTAGATGTAATGTTTGCAATTGCTTATAACAACTTTCAACAAGAATACCTGCATGTAATTCACCTTGAAACGAATACCGAGCTCACGTGTCCCTTTCACTTGTTGTTAGCATTTTCAACTGTTGAGTGAACTATTTTTGAGACCATATGTCTTTGTATGTTTAAAAGGTTCAAGCTTGCAAATCTCACTGAAATGTATGAGACTGGTGCCTGCCTTAAATCAGTTTGCCCAGGACTATACAATACCCATCTCCACAGGATATTCTATAATCAAAAAACAAGTATTTTCTCAGAATGTCTTAGTGCTCTTTTAATTAAAATAAGGTGAATCCTGCGAGAGCAAAACCACATTTATCTCACTCCACAATCCACCTGTTCTCATTTACCTCCTATCGGAGGGCCAAAACAGATATCTCTCCAGGCGGTCAGCATGTCTCGAGGGCATAAAATGCAGGTTGAGATAGTTACCAGAGCGGGGAAGCTAAAAGTTACATCAAATATTACAGATTGGATTATGATGCAAAATCATGCACGGTTTTTAAAAAAAAACACACATTTCTCACCTATGGAGGCTTTGCTCTAGCATTGTAAACGTATAACAAGTGAAGAAACTCATATCTATGTCAATTCTGCTTAAAAGGAGCACAATCCTGGTTAACTAGCAAGCATATCATGCATAGACATTGAACAGGTAATTAGCTATAAATAAAGCTACTTTTGACCATTATTTGCTTTAGACATACCAAGAATAGCATAATGGAAAAGTGAAAAATGTGTGAAAACCTGACAGAAATATGCTTTAATTTTAGAAATAATGTGCAAATTAAAGCATTGTCTACCACAGACTTGTCCCAGCTCAACATTTGCTTGCTTCTTCTGCCTTGAATTAATTAACTATTTTAGTTTTATTTCCTTTAGTCTTATTTTCTTTCATATTCAAATTATTTCAACCTGATTTGATTCAATGGGTGCCTAGTGTTCAAATTGGTTTGAACCAAGTCGAAACCCACTTGATCTTTTTAAATCAAATGCTGTTTTTTGCAACCCGTTACTATTTAGACATGGGCACACCTATTAAATAGTGGAATGCACGTCTTTTAAATCTCCAAATGAGTTTAGGTTCTCAGCCTCCACACGTTTCTTCAAGCACCCCGCATCTAAGGAAATCCCCCACTAGGGCCATGGATCACCAGCGCAGGTTCAAGGACATGTCTGTTGCTTCTGCTTCTAAGGCAGGTATTTCTCATCAAGATCTATGGAAATAATCTCTTCAGAGAAAGGACATGAAGTGTGAGAATGATTGAGCAAAGTCACAGAGGCTGGATGGGGACGGCAACAAGCGGACAGAGAGTGCTGTGCATCCGCCAAGGCAGTACTACGCTCAGTTGTTGAAAGCACCTGCTTCAGAGATCTGGTGCACTTTGTTGTTCATAGGACGCTTCTTGGCAGGAGCAGCTCAGTCCCTTTATCCCTCTGAAGTCAATAAAAAAGCAGTGTGTAAGTAGATCATGGTAAAATTTGACATGTACCACTGTAGGTCTGGAGCAGAGTCAATCGCATGCACATGCCCATGTCCCATTTCCAGTCTTTGAATGTAGGTAACATGTGTAATATGACAATATTCTCAATGTATGGGTGATGGGATCTCTGAGAGGCATATCCGACTGGGGCAGGGCAGACACATTGCATGCATGAACTAAACAATCCTCCATCCTGCTAATTTTCCTTACAGGAAAACAACTGAGTTTGCTAATGCTAGCGTAGAGGAGTTCACGGCTGGCATTCTTGCACTGGCCTTTGGGACACTGGGGCAATGCCTGAAGTGCCAGCACATGCTGCTTGTGTGGACCAGAATGGGCCGCGTTATTGCCCACATTGGGCAAGTTTCATAAGTTACTACGCTCGTTTTAATCGATGTTACTAAGCAAATACGCTTTTAAATGCTTTATTTGCAACAGCTCCTTGGGCAGTACTCAAGCAATCTGCTCTGAAACAACCACAAATTGTAATATGTGATTATTGGATAATTTTCCATTGGTGGCTGGACCGATTTTAGGTCCCAGCATGACCCTGGTGGCTAGCAAGCACAAGTCTAAAAAATGGTGCCAGGACTTTAGCACGGTAAGACACATGCCAAGCACAAATGATGCAGCCAATTACTCCCATGGGAGTTCATAATATTACGATAAGGAGAGTTTGCGGAAGGCATCTAACACTAAAATAAAATCCTGAGTTGACTCAAATGCTGCCAAGCGGTCAAATGTGACTATATATTATGCAGCCATGTATCCTTTCGAGGTTGCTTGCATACATAATGTCGCAGTAGGTAATGCTACAGTGAGGAGAGGTTGTTGCGTACATAATGTCGCAGTAGGTAATGCTACAGTGAGGAGAGGGTGTTGCAGGCATAATGTCACAGTAGGTAATGCTACAGTGAGGAGAGGTTGTTGCATACATAATGTCGCAGTAGGTAATGCTACAGTGAGGAGAGGTTGCTTGCATACATAATGTCGCAGTAGGTAATGCTACAATGAGGAGAGGTTGTTGCAGGCATCTATCCCTGGAAAGTTCTTTTGGATCGCATGCATGATGCAGCCATGCATCCTTCTGAGTTGGCCTATCTGTATGCAAGGTGTGTCAGTTTATTCAGATTTCTTCCCAGACGTGTATTTACCATGCAGGACAATGGGCAAATCCAGACAGGACTAAATCAGACCATCATTCTCCTGAATATCTATGTTTACAGTGGTTAAACTCACGAGAACTTTTGCATGAAGATTCCTTTTTTTAAATGGGTACTATTCAGGTTGGAAATTTAACAAAGCGTATCAAAGCCTGTATTGACTTTAAAACCCTTTCCATTGCCCACCACTGTATCTATATTGAAGCCCCACTCTACTTGAACAACAGCATCACCAAGAGACAACAGGCACGTTCCCTACGCTCTTCAAACCACACCTCTTTGGTCACAGCCCGATTCAAACCTGGCAGAGTAGGCGGCGTGAGCTTCACGGTCATAGCCCCCACTCTCCGGATCTCACTGCCACTCGATATCAGAAACGAGTTTTCCTATCATGCTTTCAAGAGACTTGTGAAAATATGCCTGTTTGATAAATACAAATAACTAAACTGTGATGTTGGCATGCCCTTGCCACACCACCTGACTTGAACTTCTATGTTGTTTTATCTTCTTTGATGTAATCTAATGAATACTTATGCTTACTCTTTTGGATCAAATGCAGTGATACCCTTTGGTCTGGCCGTTACATAAATAAATACATAGTAGACTTTCATTAATGGCAAGCATTACTCTCAGAATGGCCAAGAATTTTCGGGTAGAATCAGCCACATATAAAGCACTTATGACAACGCAATTTCATGAGTTTGCTTAAATTAGCACCATTAAATGCAATAATATTATGATAAGGGTGTTGTTTTGCATGCATTATAATCTACAGAAGCCAATAGGTCTCAGGGCAAAGTTAGCCACTTGGATCATGAAGCAATCCATCCTTCTGACACTGCTGAAACAAGATTAATTGGATTTTTTAAATATTGACATTGTATAAGCTCCTCGTTGCCCTGACTCAGTGGCGCCCCCAGACATTTTTTATAGGGATGGCCTGATGAGGCCACAGGAAATCTTGGGGTGGCCCACCCAAACAAACACATACCTGAATTTCAGGAAATCTGAATTTCAGTCCAGTTGAAACTATGTATACATGAGAGTTAGGGAATTGCATATTGATATAGTTCTGTTTATTATTTAACAGTTAACTAATCAATGTATCTGAAGCGCATAGACTTATACCAGTACAGTTAACATTTTGAGTTCCCCAATCCTGTTTGTGCTATGTAAGGAATATGTGATGTGTATATGTATGTTAGGCAATGTATGTTCTTCAAACATAATAGTTGTTTGACTTTGACTTGAAGACAAATATACAGCTTTCATTTAAAGGAGCACATTGATATAAGGAACAAAACATTAACTGAAAACACGCCTACTCAAGTAAAAAAACACAGAGGCCGAAACTTTTTTTCAATACAGCTGTATTTGGTTCATGTTGCTATGTGTTCTTGTAAACAAAAAAATATACAACAAGCATAATCATGGACAATGTACATTTTCGTATAGCCTGCTCAACGTATTTACATGTCTGCTTTACAAGGCTATAATCCTTTTGTGTCTTCTTGCAAACTAAACATGAACAAAGCAAAAGTGCATGATCATGGACAACAATATACATTTTAATGTAGCCTACTCAGTACTCAAACTATTTACATTCCTATTCATTATTATTGTATTATTAATTAATATAGCTGTATTTGCCTGTTGCTGTGTCTTTTGGCAAACACATCCACAAATTCATCAAGATCTATCTCCCTAGCCCTTCTTTTTTTTAAAAACCTTTTTTTAACATTTGCACAGAGTTACAACATTACTGTCCACACAATTGAATTAGTCTTTGCACTGGATCCACTGTAAATTGCATATTCAGGCGAACATGCATACAGGCATTGTAGTACATCATCCTGACTGTCCCCCCCTTCACATTTATTAAGCAGGTATTGCCTGACTCCACCCCATATGTCTTTTGGGCGGTTTGTTAGGGGTAGTAAGCCAGAATACACTTCCTCATTGTCGTTTTTCCAGGACTTATCATTCACCCCGTCTCCCAGAGAAGGAGGCGTCTTGCTTTTCCATCGCATCAATATAGCCGCATAGCTAACAACAGACCTAAACTGAGGAGTTTGCGATGCACAGTGTTCATTTTACATACAAAGCCTAGCAAACAGGACCCGGGATCCCATTCCACTGGTTGTGTCACCATTTCTTCCAGAGCAGTACACACATGTCCCCAGTACTCAGTTAGTACCCTGCATACCAAAACATGTGCAGCAAATCTGCATTCTCATTCCTGCATACATTTTCTTAAGGCGGGCTGGGGTGAGATGCACCCTGCTCAATATTTTAAAGTCTATTAGCCTATATCTAGAATTACATGAGATCTGTTTTGTCAACCTGCATATCTGCTGCCAGTGCGTCTCAGTGAAAGTGATCCCCAGGTCCCCTTCCCACTCCCCTTTAATATCTGGCACCAGTACCCGTTTGGTGTAGAGTGTCAATTTGTAGACTCTAGTGTGAGGTTGGTTCTCGCAGGAATTCATCCCACAGTAGTGCCAGTGCAGAGCGGAGCGTGAGGTACTGCAACTTCTGTAGTGGTGTGTCTCTGATGCATGACTTGATGTCATCCCATGTTATGAATTGACCATTGTGGAACAGATCTTTCAAATGGAGTATACCCCTGTCTCGCCAATGAGCAGCCAGGCCTGTGTCCCGTGATGGGGCCAGGTATGGTGCGTCCCAAACCGGCATGCCTAGGTCATACTTTATGGTACCCTTGGGTTGGCAGACCAGTCTGGTCCAAGCCTGATGCGTAACCAAGACTGGGTCCATTTGAATGTCACTTCTTGATCTCCCAGCTGCTAAAATATGCAGGAGGAGGCCCACGTTGTTCCCCTGTTTTTGTAGTGCCACATGTGATGCGCCCAGTCCTCGCTCCATCCAGTATATTGCGTAATAAGCTTGTGCTGCCAGAAAATAGAGTTCAAAATCTTGGGCTGCCAACCCTCCCTGTTCATATGGCATTGTCAGACGCTTCCAACTAGCTTGCACCTGGCCCTTCCACACAAGTGCCGGACATGCCCCTTATATTGTCAAGAGGAAGGATCTTCCTGGCCACAGTGGTATCGTGCTGAAGAGGTAGAACAGTTTAGGGAATATAATCATTTTCACTAGAGCAACCCGGCCCATAATTGAAATAGGGAGTTGTTTCCAACGTGTAATCTTGATGCAGAGTGCATCGGCCAGGTTATCAAAATTAAGGGAGCGCACCAATTGAGCCGTGCGTGCTATCTCAACTCCTAGGTATTTCACCCACTGGGCTGTCCACTTCAATCCAAATAGATCGCTCTGTTCCCCAGTTTTGTCTGTCAGCGGAAATATTTCTCATTTGGTAGTGTTCAGTATAAGGCCTGAATACTCCCCAAACTACTTAACTGCTTTGAGCACTCTCTGTAGGTATTTTTCGGGCTCCCTTTTATACAGCATGATGTTGTCCAAATAGAGAGCGATCAAATCCACTCTGTCAGCTATAGTTGTCCCGGCTCATGCATGTTGTACCCTGAGCAGATCAGCCAAGGGCTCTATCACCAATCTGAATAGTAATGCAGAGAGCGGGCACCTCTGTGTAGTGCCCCCCCTAATTCCAAAATCGAGGAGAGCACTCCGTTCAGACTCACCCGTGCAAATGGTTGCGTATATAGGATCCGCATTCATAGAATAAAGTGCGGGCCGAACCCATAGTTATGCAGCACTCTGAATAAAAATGGCCAATATACAGTATCAAAAGCCTTTACTGGCTAGAATGTTGTAGCACCTATGTATGTTGAACACCATTGACCTGCCCTGCATGAATCCCGCTTGGTCCTCGTGCACCATATATGGCATGAGTGGGTTCAATCGGGTGCCCAGTATCTTTGCGAATATCTTTGCATCAGTGTTGATAAGAAATAGGTGAGGTATGAGCCGCAGTCTTCTTGTGGTTTACCAGGCATCAGCAGTAATGACATGACTGCCTCCCGTGTTGTGTTCAGTAAGATGCCCATTTCCAGCGCTTCAGAACACATTAACAGAAGACAGAGAGCTAGTACATCCACAAATTCCCTGTAGAACTCAGCGCCCAACCCATCAGAGCCCGGTGCTTTACCACCTGGTAGATTCTTAATGACTACTTTTATCTTGCTCAGGGTTATCAGCGTTTCTAATGCATTGCGAGCTTCCTCAGATAGTAGCGTAGTGGGTATTTTAGCTAAATATTCATCAATATCATGATCTGAGGCTACACTTTGAGGGGAGTATAATTTAGCATGGAAGTCATGGAACACCCCGCTAACCTCTTCCTGGTTAGTGACCACCACCCTGTCCCGCAAGTGATGCACGGAATGTTCGTGTTTCCCTTCTTATTGCGTACCATGTGTGCCAGGAGTTTATTGGTCTATCCTGTTGCCCGCATCTACACGCTGCAGCTGATCTGTCAAAGTAGCGCAGTTCCTTGTCCGCTGCCACTCGGTATCCATATAACTATGCTTTAATATCCACTCTAGCGTGCGCAGTTGGATCACTTCCATATTCCATTTGTAGTGTTGCTAGTCTTCCCTCGTCTTGAGTTCCTGCCTAATGTTGCAGAGTACCCCTAGTTCTGTGGACATAGCTATACCACGTATGTAGGTTTTGAATGCCTGCCATTACACCGCCTGTTGAGCTACTTACCCTTCATTAAGAACTCAGTAATGTGTTGTGACAAATTCATTTTGAACACAGGGTCAAGCAGAGCCGCTGATTTGTAATGCCAAGGTGGTCTCCGGGGGGGTCCCCTCTGGGACTTCTAAAAAAAGAGATACTGGGGAATGATCTGACAGTGTTATGGCCAGTATCTAAGCCCAGCACTCTTTGAGAGATTAACCAGAGGTCTATCCTAGAGTCCATGTCATGCACCGATGAATTACAAGTGTAGGCCCTCTGAGTGCCATGTAACGAGTGCCAGGCGTCCCTCAGGCCCAGATCCACACTGTGATCCTGTATAACGCGTGCTACGTGCGTAAGGGTTCTGGGCACAGTGGATGTTCTATAGTATTGAAGTTGCTGCTGCATATTATTTGCGCACTGGGGTATTTGGTGCATTTCCAGAAAGCCTCTTCAAGAACTCTCATCAATGTTGGGGCCGTAGATAAGAATCAGTAGTGTTTCAGTATTGCCTAACTTCCCGTGTACCAGTACATATCTACCACAAGGGTCGCTCTCTGTAGTGAAGTGGGTGTATGGCATGGACCTATGAATCAGAATCATGACTCTGTGGGCCTGTGTGGGATAAGATGTATAGAAACTGTGTTCTCCCCATCCGGGGGGTGAACTTGTGAGCTTGATGGTCTAACAAGTGTGTTTCTTGCAAGAATAATATCTGGGCATTCTGCCTGTTAGCATATGCCATCACTTTCCTCATCTTCATAGGCATGCCTAGGCCCCCCGCATTCCAACTTAGTAGTTTGACTCCTGTTACTCCTCTATCAGCCATCATCTCTCACACGTTCTCATTCCACCTTGACAATTCCATACAGCCTTCCAGTGCAATGATAACATGTTGCATTCACTCTGTGCATTTGTCTAACTTTTTCACCCCAACTTCCCACGTACACTCCCTCCCCCTCCCTCATAGTACCCCAAACTTTGACTATGCATTGCCTAAAATCCACATCCACTCCCCACACCATCTCCCTTTCCACTAAACTGTGCACACGCATTGGGGGGTGACCGCTGCCTTGGCAGCCAGGGTCCCGGTTCATAACCTCAAGGTCATGTCCGGTCCGAGTTTCCCTTTGCAACATATAGTAAAGTTACCAACACTCATTATGAATTGCTGTGGCCTACTGGCTCTTTTCTATCTGCCATTGACATCCCTATATACCTTCAACGCTGTCCGCTAGTCACAGTGTGTGCCCAATGACCAAGGCACAGTCTCTGATTCAGCGTGAGGTGGACAGTGTCGTAAGTTTAAAATGTAACTGACATTGTGGGGGTCATTCCGAGGTTGGTGCTAAGGGAACAACGATGCCGGTAAAGCATTACCGGCATTGATTACCGCTACAGCCTATTCTGACCAGCCTGACCGCTATTAGCAGCATCGTAAATTACGTTGCCGTTAATAGCAGCATGGGCGCGGGCACGCGGGCCATCATGCCAGCAATAGCGGCATGCCGTAAACTGGAATAGATCACAAGTGAAGCAGACATGTAAATAACAGCAGCATGAAGGCGGAAAAAGTGCTTACCGGCATGCTGTAAATACCGGCAGCAAAGACCAACTGTAAAATGCCTTGAGCAGTGTTCCCAACTGCCACAGGTGCACACAATCAGCACAGATGGAGGCAATGGAGTCTGGCCTAGTACAAAAGGAGCACACCCACACACCACACCCCCTTCCACACCAAGATGATTCCAATAGTAGTAGCATTACTGGAGCTGGAGGACCTGCTTGCATTGCCACAACATCAACAACAACAACAACAGCCGGCACCACAGAGGAGACGCAGGAGGAGAAGGAGGGTGACACAGGCCCAGCATGCCCCACCAGTGCAGCCACCGTTACCACGTCGGCAGCCCCCAATCCCTCGCATCAGAGCCAGACCTTTCAACTTAACCCCTGAGCAGATCCACACCATGTACCATTGTGGACATGATACACGATGGCATTGTGAGCCTCATCGAAATACGCACCGCCATCCCCCCTCTACTGAAGGTAGTGTCTGGGCTCCACTTCCTTGCCACAGGCACCTACCAGCACACAGTGGGGCACATGCATGGCATATCACAACCCTTATTTTCTCGGACTCTGAACCAAGTGCTGGATGCCCTCCTCAAGCACACAAGGGACTACATATCCCTACCACAGACTCCCAGGAGATATTTGATACAAAGTTGGCTTCCATGCACTGGCAGGCATGCCAAATTGTGTAGGTGCCCTCTACTGCACCCATGTGGAGTTGGTGGTCCTGCATGCCATGGAGATGGTGTACCGCAACCGCAAGCAATACCACCCCATCAATGTGCAGATGGTATGCGACGCCAGCAAGATCATCACACATTGTTGTGCCCAATATCCCGAATCAACTCATGACTCTATGGTCCTGTGGAACTCCACGCTACCACGCTACATGGAGCGACATGCTGGACGAGGTGCCTGGCTGCTTGGTAAGTTTCAGGACTGCCACATGGCATCGAAATGGGGGGAGAGATGCACACACCATGATGCTGTCAATGTTGATGTGACTGGACGATGTGCTCATCACCGAACACTGTGCCCCAAAGCATCACAAATGGTACATGACACCCACATCCCATATGAATGAAGTAAGGTCGATACTTATCACTACATGACTAACAGGAAACCACCCCACATCCCACAACACGTGCACCACTCATCAGCGGCTGTAACCCTCAGTAACGCCATCCAGCACCTTGCAGTGAATATGCACTATGTTGCTGTCTCCAGCATATTAGCACACAGGACAAGCATCCCTGTGAGTGCATCAAACTGAACCAACTAGGGAATCCACTGTCTGTCATAGGGCCGCCACACCCACAGGAGTGCTGCATGTCACCATGGGAATGATCAGCGCTGCTTGCCCAATATTGCACATACTACTGCCAACGCTCCCTCTAAGTAAATCTCACAGAACACAACACCTCAATAATTTGACGCTAACACAGCTGTATGCGTACACGATGCATGTGCAACAAGATGTCACTGTATCACCTTGAAGATGCAACCCACACCATTAGTGCTTGGCACAGGACACACTGAGGGACTGAAAATGGCGTAAATACATCCAGGGACATGTGCATGTGGGCAACGATAATCTGCAGGCATGTGCGACTAGTACAGCTGTCCATCATGAATCTACTAACATTTATCTTTTATTGCCTTTCATGCAGGTGATAGTGGCTATCCCTTGAAGCCATGGCTCCTCACCCCTGTCCAGAATCCACAGAAAAGGCAAGAGGAGGATTACAATTGTTCCCATACCCGTACCCATGTGGTCATCGAGCAGACCTTTGGCCTGTTGAAACACGATTTCTCTGCCTCAGCCAGTCGGGTGGGGCACTCCTCTACAGGCATGAGAAGGTGGCCAAGATCATCATGGCATGTGTCATGCTGCACAATATGTGTATCCGCCGGAACATGCCCCTGCCCCCTGACATTGAACTGCTACCACCTGGTGATGATGAAGAGATGAAGAAGATGTGGCAGGACATCATCGTGGTACCAATGCACAGGAGGGACGTGCTGTGCGCCAGTCAGTGATTGCACAATATTTCTGACACACATGGCAGCAGAGGGTGACATGATAGTTGGACAGAGGGCCCTGGATGTGGGGGTACATGTATACTATGCACTGTATATGAATAAATGACACATGCGCAATGATGAATGTCCACTCAGGTCTTGCTTTTCACACAACGGGTGTATTAAATATAACAATGTTAACGAAAGTGAAAAAACCTCCACCACCCTCTGCCCCCTCCCGCTCCCCCCACAACTCCCCCACACACCCTCACCTCCCTCCCCCTCCCCCCACAACTCCCCCACACACCCTCACCCCCACTCCCACCTCCCTCCCCCTCCCCCCACCACTCCCCCACACACCCTCACCTCCCTCCCCCTCCCCCCACAACTCCGCCACACACCCTCACCCCCACTCCCACCTCCCTCCCCCTCCCCCCACAACTCCCCTACACACCGTCACCCCTACTCCCCCTCCCCCCACAATTCCCCCACACACCCTCCCCCCCCTACATGAGGCTGCCCTGATTTTCAATTGGCACTCCCTGGTCCAGGTGGTGGCATGTCTTGGCTGTGCAGGGTACATGCCAACCTGGGTCGAACTGGAGGATGATGGAGTGGCCACCTGCTGGGATTGGGATTGGGTAGCGGGATGCCCTGCCTCCATGGCATCCGCTATGCGGCCTAAGACCTGGCAGAGGGCCGAGACCTCCTCGCAGAGGCGGCTGGTGTTGTCTGCAAATGATTTGGCCATGGAGGCAGTGTTGTCTGTGATAGACCTGCCTATAGAGGGATAGTTCTCACGCCACTACTGTCTGGCCAGTCTGTTGTCCTCTACAAATTGCCGCACAGGGCAGTAAGCTGTTCCAACCGCTGCGGCACTGCGGGTGCACCTGTGGATGTTGTTGGTACCTGGCTGTCCTGCTCAGCCTCCCTACTTGTCAAAATGGGACAGAAGTGCCCCTCCATCTGCTCCTGACCAGAGTGTTCCGGGGTGGTGGCGTGCTCTGTATCGAGGGACGATATTTTTGGGGATGCCGGTGGACTTGGCGTACGGACCACATCCGATACATCGTCCTCAACGGGCACCCATATGTCATCCAGTGGGTCCTCCACAGCCAGGGGTGCTGTGGCTGCCACCTCCCCAGCCAAACTGGACTCCTCTGAATGTGGTGCTTCACCCTCTATGGGCCTTGTGGACACTGGTGTGTGGCTACCTGGGGTGTCTTGCCTGTTGGTGCACGGCGGCCCCTGGGTTGCCTCCTCGAGGTTGAAGGGCTGTTGGCATCATCCTAGGACCTCTTTCGGGGTGTGGTCTGTGCAGGGGTTGCGTCCTGCACATCGCTGTCATGGTCAGAGCCTGTGGGGTCGAAGAGAGGGACGGCATGAGTGATGTTTTGATAGGTATCATATATACATTCGGACAATTGATCATCCACTAAATTGGGGGTTATAGGCATTTGTGTTTTGATGAGCACGTTATTTGATACATGGGTGGGTTATGCAGGCATATGTCGGCGTGACTCATGTTGGCCAAGAGCAATGCTATCTGACATGCATAGTATTTTGGCCCTGCACGCTGTGTGACTCATGGCATTTACATCTTTGTGTGGTATGTGTCAGGTACGGCATTGCCTTGCAGCAGGCATCTGCATGTGTCTGTGATGCGTCCGCCTACTTTGCTGGGAGTGTGTGTGTGTTGGACCATAGCTTGACTGTTTGGACTGACATCTTGGTTGACTTTCATCAGACTTGGCTTACAATGTTTTCTTAGGACACTCACCTCCATTGCCCGATGTTGTGGTGCCACACTCCATCTCGCCAGCACTTTCTATCCCCTCCATTCGTATCATGCTGGCGCAGATGTCCTCCCATGGGGTGAGCTTGATTGGTGAGCTGGGACCTCCTCCTGTTCCCATTGCCTGGCTCAGGTTCACTGACAGAATGTTTCGAACTCTCAGTCGCAGGTCATCCCAGCGCTTGCGACAGTCTTTGATTGTGTGTGGGGTGTTCCCAACAGCACTGACCTTCTGAGCAAAAAGTGCCCAGATCTCGTTTTTCTTCAGTACTGCCTCCCTCTTCATGTAATTGGAGAATACTATGCCAGCATGCTCCTGCAGTGTGTCAACCAGCATCTGCAGCGCATCCTCATTAAATCTTTCTTTCCGCTGGCGGGCAGCTCCCTTCTTCAGGGCTTTGGGCATAGTGGTGTAATTGGAGGGTCTTTCCACAACAACAGCAGAGTCCAAAGGGTTCTGTGTGGTGAGGGTGGCAATGGATTGTGTTTTAAAGATGGCTGCTGTGCTCTTTCCCGTTCCTGTGCGATGACGCTACTTACGGTTCCGCTTGTGACCGTTATTAACAGTGATCGTTATTAGTGATGACCGCTAATAACGGTCACCGCTAGTGCCGCATTGGACCTTTTCGGTAGTGCTATCTGCGCTGTGCTTGATGCCGCTAAGGGCATTTAAGGTGCTTTTTACAGCATGGAGGTAATGACCTTACCGGCATGGCATAAAGCTCGTGCCCACAAAGTCGTAATAGTCCTCTATTAGCGGACTGATGACTACCCGGACACGCTATTTACGCCATGCCGGTAAGGACCGTTACTTACCTCCTAACTCGGAATGAGGGCCTGTAAAATACATGGCGCCATCACTGATTGTGCATGTACCTGTGCTGCCTCTCGTTCATAGGATCCAACCAGTTAATAGGTACCCCCTATGCTACTTGCTGGATATGTTCTGTAGACTACTGCAGGTTATTATGAGGGGAACCACCACCAGTCATCCCGCTTCACGCATTGTGACCAACCCCACCCACCCTCAACATTTGCTTAATCGGCAGCCTCAGGGCCTGATGCTGCCTCGATCAGATCACCACATGACCACATTTGTTGCAGTCATTTAAAGTAATGTTGATCTACTTTAGCAGTGTGTCCAGTATCCTTGCTAACATCATAGGTCATTGTGCTACATTTACTCATTCTCCTCTTCAGGTGGCCGTTTGTCGGGTAGAGGGATATTAGCTTCAACGAACGTGCTGTCTCCTCAGGAAACGTGAAAAAATATGTCTTATTCTTGAGTTGCATGCGCAGCCTGGCCAGATACAGCATTGCGTAAGGCATCTTGCGTTCTCTCAGCAGTTCCTTTACTCCGGTGAACGTGTGCCTTTCCTGCTGGACTGCCAAGGTATAATCAGGGAAAATACGGATGACGTTATACCTCATCTTCAGTTCATGTTTCTCTCTTATGGCTCTAATTATCATATCCATGTCTCTGTAGTTCATGAGCTGTGTTATTATCAGTTGGGGGAAGGTGCCGGCTTGGGCTTTGCAGCCAGAGATCTGTTTGCCCATTTGACAACAAACATTAAAGACCAGTCTGGGTCCCCTAACAGGTCCTTCAACAGCTCCTCGACGGCCAGTTCCATGGGTCCCTTTAAGGTGTCCTCGGGTACCCCTATGATGCATATATTATTTCGGCATAATCTGGCTTCCAAATCTTTGTACTTCATCTTGACAGTGCCCAGATCTTTGGTCATGCTAGTCACTGTGCTCTGGAGGGCTTCTATTGTGTCTTCAGCTGTGACACTCCACGTTTCTGCATCTGATATGTGCTGCATGGCCTTCTCTAGTTGGGCTCGTATTGTTGTGACATTAATGGTGATGCCTTCCAACTTGTTGTTTATGGAGGCGAACCCTTGTTGCATAGTGGTGAAGACGCTTAATAAATCCATGGGGGCCAAGGGCAATGTCAATGCCGTTTCTCCTGGACCATCAGTCCCTTCAATGCCCATGCTGGTCGGCTTGGCAGCTGATTTGGTGAATTTATCCATTGCCCTTCACTTCTTGGAGGGCGCACCTTTTGGCATTATAGTGTGGTGTGTGATACTTGTGCAGTCCAGTTGCGTTTGCACTATGTTGTGAACTAATCCAGACCCATGCCACCTGTGCCAGTCCAGGATGTGTTCATTCTTATAATATTCAGAATGCGAGGATGGTGTTGCTTGTGCCTTATGTCTCCTCTGTTTAGTCCACTCTGCAGCTTCCTTCAGTACATCTGCGTAATGAGAGTCTCTGAGTCATGGTTATGGCGCATACCCCTCACCACCCTTCAATTTTGTTGCCAGATCTGTTATGGCCGGCAAGCAGATGTCTCTCCAAGTGACAAGCCCCTAAAATGCAACTAAAAGCGTTAAGGCACAATATTGATTTTGTTCTTGGCTTTCCCGTGGATCCATGTGCTTATATGCGTTCTCTATCCTCTTGCCCTTTGGTTTTGTGTGGGTATGGCCAGCTGCTGGTGTCCGCATGTAGCAGGGAGCAAATGTATTGGGATCTGGTGCGGGGAAGGCCCTGGCCTACACCCGTTGGGTGAGGCCCACAGGAGTACGTGCTCAGGTGAGAGTGTGTGGGGGGGGGCTTGGGATGTAGTGCCTCCCCTCAGGGCTTTGCTACAGGATGGGTCAAAGGAGCATCAAATGGCACTTTACAGGGCACCATCCACTTTCCAGCCTGCTTACACCCTGCTCGCTCTCTCAAATACTGTTCAGTGGCGTAGTGCTGGGCAATTCAAGCATTCCTCTCCGCTCCCTCAACGTGGCCCATGGTAGGGGGAGGAGGTCTGCTGCCTCTGCTTGGGGTTCAAAAGGTGCGGTTGTGCTGCAGGAAAGGAGTGGCATCGGCGAGGAGGGTGCCCCGGTAGCGCAATCCGGTTCCTCGCCTCCAAAGTGCAGAGCCTCGCAGAGGCAACGTGGAGTTCCAACAGGAAGCACCCACCTCAGCTGCTACTGGTTGTCGCCCATGGGGTTGATGCAGGCCCAGTCAAGAGGAGGGTCGCCTCTTCAGATCTGTAATGGCAATCCTCCTGATTTTTCCCCAGGGTCTGTACAGGTACTTCTCGCCTCTTCCTGTTCAATTATAGTGGAAACCGGACAGCTATTCAGTTTTTATTTGATCCAGCTTGCAGACAGAGCTCACGCAAAGTCGTGCATACGGCCTCTGAAGCAGCAGCACCCCTGCCCTTCTTGACTCTACACTTAACAGCCCCAAATTGCTCAATTTCTCATCAATCATTGTATTTTTCAAGGCAGTCTTGATTAACTTTAGCACAGAAAAACTATGCTCATATGCTGCAGTGTTCACAGGTAATGCAAGTGCAATTTTGCAAAGTTTAAAAATCTCATGGAACACTTCCTTATATGACTCAAGGAAGACTGTGAGCTCTATTAAACTGGTCAGTTTTTCAAAACCACTAGTTTGCCTCCTATCAAGAATTTGCTTGACATGAGGCATCCCATATTCTAGATCTTCAGTACCGCAGTTGTATTGCGAGGCAAATGGAAGCACTACATTTTTCTCACAAAATGTGGGACTGGAGAGATTCAAAGCTTGTATCCCTTGCATAACGACACAGCATTCTTTAGAAAATCTTCTCTTCACCTCAGAGAGAAGCACATCAACAATTGGATTAAATGTACTTGCCCGAAATGACTCCTTATCTGCGTTGGCATGTCTTTGAAACATAGGCATGGAAATGTAATACCCTTCAAGCCTAGAGCTAGGTGTGACCTGACACCGTGGAGGTGCAATAGCAATGTTGCATTGCTCAGCAAGGGTCATAGTATTGTTCCAAATATCATGAAAGACTGTTTAATGTTTCAACAAGAGAATTAACAAGGTTAACTGCCGCACCCAAATTGAGTTCTGGGGACTGTAAAATATCCGACAGATGTTTTATCTTAGCAAAAACATGTGTGAATGTTAAAAGGAGGCCAATAAACTCTAAATCTATTTGGGCTAATAGACCTCTTGCCTCTACAGCTCTGTCACCATTTTCTCTTCAGATATTTCTTTTAGTAGACGTATGAGGGCTGGCAGTCTGTCCCTCACTGTCTTGCAAGCATTGTACCTACAGGCCCAGCGTGTCTCTATCAACCTTTGAAACTCTCTTAGGGCCCCGGAAACATGTCCCTCTGGGTTCTACATTATTTTGCCGCGGGATTTTTCGTCGCAGGACTTTTCATCGCCATTTTTTTATCGAAAAAACTCAATGTTTTCTTTTTTTTGGGGGGGTTACCCGTCCAAACCCCCACTTTAATTATTCCCTTTCACCCACAAATATTTATCTCATTTTTAACCCCCCCTCCCAAAAAAAAAATTTTTTTTCGATAAAAAAACGGCGATGAAAAGTACCGCCACGAAAAAAATCCCGTGGCAAAAGAACGTTATACCGTCCCTCTGTACCTCAAGCCATCTTTAATGCACATATAACCCTGACAGAAACACATAAAGTTTCTGCAGAAGAGAAAAGAAACAATAGACTTCAGGGATGCATTTTAAACTGTCAACTAATACTAAATTTAAGCAATTTGCATTGCAGTGAACATGAAAGCTAATGGGGCCTCTGATTTAATGCGCGACTGCACTCCTGTGTTCTTTCCACTCATGGCAGAGGCACCATCATATGCGTGCCCTACTATGTGGTTTCTGTAGTCAAGGCCATACTTATGCAATATTTGTATAATTTTCTGTGAAAGCGCTGCAGGATCTATTCACTCTGCTGCTTCAAATGTGAGGAAACATTCACATATTGAGCAATTGTAATAATATCGAATTACCAAGGACATGTGTTCCTTCTTGGCAATGTCTTTGTTATTGTCGACCATAATGCTGAAAGCCCCACTTTTTCCAACTTCCTTAATTACTGAGGTGCGGACAATTTCAGCCAGGCAATCAATTATTTCATTTTGTGTACTATGGCCACGATATTTTGCATTTTTTTGACTTGTCATTTTTCTTTTGACTATGTGATCATGCTTAGCTAGCAGTTCCATAATAGAGAGTACATTTCCTTTATTCTGGCCTTCCATTTATGTATGTGCTCTCTGTGCAATATTGTGCGTAGCTGTGAGGAGTAGGGTTTCTTCAACAGTTTTAATGTACTCACTATTTTCACTCACTATTTTATTATATTCTGCATTTAAGGAAGCTGAGAGAGAACATTTGCTTGCAATTGACTTTTCATATTCTGCCCATGCTAACATAGCAATAGTATGTGATTCTGATTTTCCTGCTTCCACCAAATCACCTGAGAAGGGGAGACTGAAGTGCCGACAGGAATAGCAGTAGGCAGAATCTTTACTTTGAGAGTCTTACAGCCATTTATGTGTGAAGTACCATTCTTTCATGAAGGCCCGTCTTCTACTCTCCTGAATGGTCCGAGGGAAACACTTCAGATGTGGCTGTTTTGGCCCCTCTCCTCTTGACTGGGATATATCTAGAAGAATGAAACAATAGTTACTCAGCTAACCATCTATTTTATTATAAGGTCACACTGCCACATTGTCATATTTCACCTGATGGTCCGGGAACAGCTTGAATAGCTCTAGCTGATTCCTGCCTCACCCTCTTTTTGACTGTTGTTGCTGCTGCCTGCTCCTCAATTTTGTGTAATGCTGCTTCTTCCCTGTTCTCTGAACCTGATTCTGGCTCTGCCTGTTCGTCGCTGTCATGTTCTGCTTCTGGCTCTGCCTGTTCATTAGGTTGCTCAATCATGTTATATTTCTCTTCCACTGAATCTGCACTAAAATTCATCCTCACTGCATCTGCACTACTACTTTTCTTAAAGAAGGAAGATATTTCCGTGGACTCCCTCTTCATTGTCTGCAAAAAGTAATAGCTACAGTTACTAATCGTAGGTTTAGCAATAACGTGGGTCATTTCCAAACTCCAAAATGCTGTTTAAAATTTCATTCACTAGTTTTCTTTGAAATGTGTTTATTTTTTTGTCAGACTACCACACAAATAACAGTTTGACATGATTTTCATCACACCCTCTATGCCAGAGCCTAACCTCCTAGGCAGATGCAGTTCAAAAGGCCTGCATAGGGCTGTGGCAGGTTTTGTGTCAGCGAGTCGTTCAAACCCTCAACTCTCTCTCTACTCTTGAGCTTGACTGATTAAATTCCTAAGTTGTTGGTCGTATTCAAATACTAGAAGAAAGCGTCACTCCTGGGTCATCCTTACAGGCTGTTGACATTCTTTCCAGGGCCCATATGCGGTTGACATACAGGGGCGGAGGCAGCCCCAACATTTTGGGGGTGCTGGATGGCAGTTTTGAAAACTGTTAGTGAGATGGGACATTAAAACTATTGCGCTATTGACCCCCCCATCCTAACACCCCCTCCCCACGCCTTCCTTTATCCATTAGATCCATTTGTCACCCCAACTCACCAGAGGCCTAGCCATTATTCAGTAACAAGTGGGGCCTGGAGCTAATGTAGTAGGACCCACATTAAGAAGAGCCTGCAGAAGGAAGGGCACTTGTTCTGCCCCCAGCCAAAAAATGCATAGGATTGACAGAGAGTAGTGAGGGAGGGCGAACCAATCAAGGGGGGTTGCCCCCTGAGAAAAGGTTTTGAATAATGGGTTATAATAGTGCCTTTTACAGAAAACTTTCTGTGATAAATTAGGTAAAAAGCCACAGTTTACAATCGGTTTTGTAGAGTAAGACATAAAAAGTATGTTGGATACCAAGTCACCAACAATTCACAGGAGCATTTTCAAACACATTTTCATAATGCCTTTGTCCGCTATATGCCAATACTCTTCAAGTGTAAAAAAAGCATTTTCATATTGATTGTGCTCACACATGTCCATTCCATTCTGGTGCATCTATATATGCCACTATTCACAGATAGGAAAATACTCATGTTTGCTTTGTCCATAATGTCAGTAATCATACTATGACAAAGCATAGTTATGTTTCTCCCAATACATGCCAGTATCCCCATGTAAGAACATACTCCTGTTGGCTTTGCCTTAATGCCAGTGATAAAAAGCCCTGCCACAGTAAGAAAACATATCCTTGCTGGTTACACAAATCCCCCACTCCACATAGAAGAAAACTCATGTTGTGTTTGCTCCCTAACGGCAGTAAAATATTTCATGCCAAAGTAAAAAACTGTCCTGCAGGCAGCACGAATGCCCCCGCCCACCCCAATATAAGAATATGTATGTTGCCTTTGGCCTTAATGCCAGTAATAAACTGCAATGCCACAGAAAGAAAACATGGTCACTCTGAACAGCTTGGGCAACCTACTTCTGCTGTAAGTATAACCCTGCCGGTAGAGCCACAACCTATTTATAGTCGCCCTCATCCACAAAGATTTACTGTCCATTAGACTAGCAGACCATAGTACATGGGGTGGAAATGCTGATATCCTATCAGCTAAACTTTCGCTCTCCCCCAATAATCTAATCAATATCCACATCCTTTATAGACCTCCCAGACTCCCAGCAGACTTCCAAGAGCACCTCTCCCACCGGCTTAGTAACAACATTAAAAAAATTTGCCACAACCCTAGCAAAAGAACTTGCAGACCTAGGATTCTCCCAAGGAGTCCTCACCCCCACTCACTCCAAAGGCCGCACCCTTGACTGGGTCATGGATCACAACTGTGCGTCCAACATTATCTCAAACACTGCCCTTCCATGGACGGACCACACGTGCATTGAATTCCGTATCCCCACCAACCCCAGACCCAAGACTCTCACTCACGCACCACCTGCCATAACATGAAGTTCTAAAAAACTCAATGCAGACAACTTGCAACCCTACCTCAAAAACCCCTGCCTAGCACCACCTTTCTGTCAGGACCCAAATGTACTATCAGCTATCTTTAATGATACTCTCACCAATGCCATAAACTCTATAGCCCCACTTGAAAGCAAGAAAGAAAACAAATAATTTCACTGCAACTAACTCTTGGTTCTCGGATGAACTCCAAACCCTCCGAGCACAAAAGCATCAGTCACTAAAAAACTGGAAAACGGATCCCAGTGACCTAAATAAGAGCCTTTTCAAACAGATAGCCCTCTAATACAAAAAAAAAGCCATTTTAGTAGCAAAATCCAACTCCTTCAATGATAGGATTTCAAAGGCCAATTCCCAAGCTAAGGAATTATTTGCAATCTTTAATGAACTAGTCAAACCCCCGGCTACCGCTGACGAGATAACTAAAGACAAGGCCTGGTGTGCTAGCATTCAGTCTGCCATGCTCAACAAAATAAAACTCCTCCAGAATAAAATCCAAAACCACTGCAAAGCCCTCCCAAACCAAAAAGCTAACTGCCCTACACAAGACAAGTGTAGTAATTTCAATCACGCTCAATTCACCTTCAGAGACGTCACTGAACCTGAGGTCCTTAATCTCATCAAAAACCTCAAAACATCTCTCTGCATGGCAGATATCTGCCCTCCCAAATCATCAAGGAATGCACTAACGACCTAGCACCCTTGATTACTGCCTTCATTAATGCATCATTCCAAACAGGAACTGTCCCAAACAATCTCAAGGAAGCCTGGGTGCTGCCACTTCTAAAAAAGGCCACACTTGACCCAGCGCAAACCAACAACTACAGACCGATAACGACAGTCCCGTTCCTCCTGAAAATCCCGGACAAAGCAGCTCACAACCAGATCCAATCATACATAGAAGCTAATTCCATACTAGGCAAAAGGCAATCTGGCTTCCACGTCAGGCATGGAACAGAATCTGCCTTATTGGACCTAAACAAATCAAATCTCACAGATCAGGGAAAAAGGCAAACCGGCCCTGCTCCTCCTTCTCGATCTATCAGCAGCTTTTGACCTGGTAGATCACCAAACACTTACCACCCACCTCGCTCATGCAGCCCACTTCTCTAAACAAGCAGCATCCTGGATCACATCCTTCCTCGAAGGAAGAGCCATGAAGGTCTACTCCGACACAGTAAACGTAGATCCTACCACTATAAACTGCGGTGTCCCCCCAAGGATCATGTACAGCCCCACCCTCTATAACCTCTTCACAAAACCCCTGTTCGACCTACTTGATTCCATGGGTGTTGCATATACAAACTATGCAGACGACACTCAAGCACTTATACCTCTATCTGGACTCTATCACCAAGACGCCACTGCCCTTCACAACATCTATACTACTATCCAAGCTTGGATGGCAATTAATGGCTTCTGTCTTAACGGGGAGAAGACTGAAATTTTCATCCTTGGGCAAAAAAACACAATAACGAAGCTCAGTCCCCAATACGCCAACTTCAACATAGACAACTCAACCATCTCTGTATCATCCTCCGTCAAGACTCTAGGTGTACACATTGACGCCAATCTATCGATGAACAAACAAGTCAGCGCCATAGCCTCTGCATCAGCGTTCAGCACCAAACTCATCAATGTCATTAAACCTTACCTATCCGCCGCCAACCGCTTGGCCATAGCTAGAGCAACTATAGGCGCTAAACTCGATTACTGCAACACTCTCTTAGCTAGCACCTCCACCAAGAACATTCAAAGACTGCAAACCACACAAAACAATGCCTTCAGAGCCTCTATGAGCATCCCTAGAAAAGACCATATATCCCATGCCAGATGTGCAGCACGGTGGCTTCAGGTCAAAGACCGAATTACTCTGAAAATCCTCATCATCCAACACAGATGCATCAACAACACTGCTCCCACATACCTATCTGAAGCAATATCAAGGACCACTTCCACTCGCCCCACCAGAGCTCAGTACACCAACCAGCTACACATACCACGCATTAAGAGAGCCACAGCTGGAGGTCTAGGCTTCTCCTATATTGCACTGAAACTTTGGAACTCACTCCCTGCCACCCTTAGAGCTGTAACTTCCATCACTGTCTTCCGCAACAACCTCAAGACCACTTTCCTCAACTAGCACTGCAACTTCCTCCTCTACTCCTGTCATGTATATTGTAATATAAACAGAAATGTAATATAAATATATTGTAACCTTGTATATATATTGCTCATGACTATGTAACTAAGCTTTGTACGGTTACAAGCGGCACAATGTCCTTGGGCTGATGTTCACTATATAAATACGAATAAACAAACAGACAAACAAACAATAGCCTCTCAAACCTTTTCCCCCACCCACATAATGACAAATTCAAAGCAAACACTGTGTCACATGATCATTAGCTACTTTCACAGTTTGCACACCTCACCATTCCCATATCTGATTTAAACCATTACAAACACAAAACAAGTGTTAACATGGGTGGTCAACAAAATCGACTGTTTAAACCTATTAGCATGATACCACATCTCAAAATATCCAAGCATTCACCTTTGCGTTTGACTGGTTGAGGTCAACCTGTATTTGGCAGTAAATCAGAATTACACTTTTTGTCAGGGCGCTGCAGCATGTGGCCACTAGTACAGCTCAGACATGGTAAATCACTAATCAACATCAATTGTTCAACACTTTGACTCTGGAATAATACACTATAAATGTAAAGAATGTATATTATTCTCTATGGAGGAAATGATTGATGCAATCAATTCACTCAACTCCTCAAGGGTGGCAGGGCCGGATGGCTTGCCTGCTTGTATCTTGAAAGATGATCCTTACTTTTGGGGTGCCATTCTCTATACTAAATTCTCTTACATCCTGGCGACCAACATAATCCCAAGGCCATGGCTAAACGCCATCATTATTTCAATATATAAGAAAGGGAATCCAGAGCTGCACTCCAATTTCCGACTTATAGCACTTATGGATGCCTCAGAAAAAGTATTTTCCATCATTCTACTGCAGCGCCTACAAACTTTCATAGAAACAAAGAATATCTATTCAAAATTTCAAACTGGATTTCGCAAGAACATGGGTACCTCCTTAAATGCATTCATTATCTCACATATTTTTGCGCAGTCTAAAACACCTGATACCGGTGCAGTCCATATGGCGGCATTGGATCTGAGTAGTGCTTTTGACACAGTCATACAGTCATAAGAGAAGCACTCTGGACCAGATTATTAACACTGGGTTTTCCTAAAAGGATAGTACAATTGATTGTCTTGCTACATAATAGCACAACTTTTCAAATTAGGATAACCAAATCTGGTGCTCTCACAACTCCCATTGACACCCAAACCGGAGTTAAACAAGGATGCAGCATTGCCGCCACATTGTTTAATTTATATCTTTGCGATATGGATAAGCTATGGAATGAGACTGGCATGTATCCCGTAAAACTTGGGGACTTAAAAATATCATGGCTATGTTTTGCAGATGATATCGTACTGATTGATCGAACCACTAGTGGGCTTCAATTGAAACTAAATCAATTTTCCAAATTTGCAGCATTACATAATCTGTTGCCAAACCCTTCTAAATCACAAATTGTCATCTTTCGCAACTATAAAAAACTAAATCATACACTTGGCAACTGGATGAAATGAAATTGAATGTGCAAGATCAATTCGTTATCTTGGTTACCCCCTAAATGACCAATATTCCAAAAAAATTTGGCAAACTCATTTGAATATGAAGGTGCGCCCTTTGGCATCCATGATGAAGGTGATAATCGGAAAATATTGTGAGTTTTCCTTAATACCGCTAATTGAGTTCTGCTTGTTGAAAGTGGAACCGATCCTTCTATATGGATTGGACATGTGCCTTCTGGATATGGGTGGAACTCTAAACCTTATACAGGACAACCTATGGAAACGTACTTTGGGATTATCTCCATCGGTGCCTAACTCAATCATTAGACAGGAAATGGGTTTGTTATCTCTAGCAGCGAGATGGTCATGGCGCAAACTGTCAAGATATGCAGATATCAAGGCACCCTATCATAATTCCCTTTATTTGATCTAAATGAGATACTCGACACTCGAAAACTTAAATCCCTGGATAGGTATGATATCGAAATGAAAAGCATTCTAGATGACTCTGACTGCTCGATCTCCGACCTTGTTATGCACCTTCCAAAAGTCAAACAAAATCTATATGATCGTGACTGGTCTGCAACTTTGGATTGCAATAATAAATATATGACATATTTGGAATATGCGAAAAGACCAAGGAAGAGAGAACTGAGATCTTCTTATCTTTCTCAATGTCAATCTAGAAAGATAAGTCAAATTTATATGAGTTTTAAATTGAACCAGTGCCACACAACATTGGAATAAAAATGTCAGTGAATTAATTAACTTGAATTGTCGCTTCTGTGATTGTGGAACGGCCGAAATCCTGAAACATCTTGTGGTTGATTGTACCATTTTTTAAAATGACAGAAACAACTACCTGGGGATATATGCTCCGAAAGATTGTGACATCTCGAAATCTTCTTTTTGGGAAAGATGTATGCATGGAGAGAGCATGGCTCTCATACTATCCTTAGTACGCATTTTGGGGAAAATCGAAAACGCACTATCAATTGAAAATGACTCACTGTTTACTGGAGGTAGAAATATTGCATAAAAGCCTCACAAAAGGAATGTAATTAATGCTGTTTGTAAATTCCCATGTTTGGGTTCGGTTTGATTTTATGATCTAATCTGGAAAAGAAAAATCGACTTAAGAAACTTGTTGGTTGATGAATATTATTTTAATAATTGTTCAAAAAGTCTTCTAAAAAAAAGGATGAATTTGGATCTTAATAATGATTGTTTTTATAAATCTCTGTTTTATTATTTTGTATGAGAATTACAATGTTGTGAAAGTTTTCTTTATGTAAAACTAAACACAAATTTAAATTAAAAAAAAAACGAATCAACATCCACACATTTGATGTGTGCTATGTCCTATGTGTGACTGCCCTGTGTGCATTATTACCGCATTTCTTTCTCTTGTATATTTTTTTCGAGTGGGGGCTCTACTCTTATTCCATAGAGCTTTACAGGGCTAATGTCATCATTGTAAACTGTTCAAGCAGATGGGAAAAAAAAATCTCCATCATGGCCTCTGCGGTGACAGTCATAAACAATTTTCTTAATTCATTTTGTAAACCTATTCAATTGCTTATTCAGCAGAACAAGAAAAACGAAGCTTCCCTGAGATCTTTGATTCAGCTTTAGTTAAAGTCGTAAAGTGCATGAAAGGATCGGCTCTTTATCTGTGAACAAATGTTCTGCCGAGTTTCCACACCCTGATCTTCGTTCCCTAGTCCAACTCCAATCTGATCACCCACCAAAGCTTGACCCCATTTGACGTCACTTTATGTCATTTCTCTGAAATGCTGCTCTAATTAGAAACGTAAAATGGCCCTTTGTATTATAGAAGCTGAGGTTTACACTGAATTCGGTTTTAATGAAGGTCAAGGAAAAATGTGGCTAGTTGTTCCTTCCTTAGTTTAATGACCCAGCCTTTTTAAGCAAGCCAAGAGTACCTTTACTCACCCTTACTTATATTTCACATATAGAATCTCTGTGATACACTAATAAAATACAACATGTTCAGCATATCAAAATCACGCATGTACTGATAAAATACAACATGATGCTTGCCTGGAACCACTCGATCCCTGGACTCTGCCTCAGCACCGCAGCCCAGGTCTCCCAGTCCTTTTCAGTGCCTGGAGGGAACACAGTCGGGTGGGACCACTGAGCATGTGCGATCATCAGTGGTGGGCAGGGCCACCGTGGCTCTCTGAATCCAGTCCAGTCCATCACGGGCCGGGCCCGCGGCACGAAAAAGCAACAAAAAAAACTGAACTGGGTCTGTTATTACTGTCCATGCACAGTTCAGTGAGGGGAAAAAAAGAAAAGTATTTTCTTTTGCTTTTTCGCAGGGTGCCGATGGTGGGGGGCAGCATTTTATAAGGGTGGCCATGGCCCCCCTTGGCCAACCCTTGGCGGCACCCCTGCCTCTGTACATGTGAAAGATATGTATATGACATATCTTGTTTAGAATATGTTTCTTTTTTTGTTGTTGGCTGAAACTAAGGCAAAGAGTTAATTATAAACTGCAAAACAAGCTGCTCCCAAAACCTTATTTCATTTAAACCGCTGTTGGCAGAAAAACCTTTCATCAGAATGTAACAGTCAGGATCCAGAGGCAAACTTAACACTCATTTTGTTTTTAAATGTATGTGTTTCAGCAAATGCGCCCCACTCTGAGATTGCGAGTGCCCCAGATGTCAGCTGAATACGTTTGGTCAACCTTTCCCAAACTACATTGAAAAATATGACTGTTTAAACTGGTGTTTCGCAAAATCATGGAAAAATCCCCAATTGTGTCCAAAATTCACAGTGTGGTTTTGGCCCAACCCCTCTTCTGTACGACTTCAGTTACTTAAGTTAAATAAAGTTCCTTATAGTTTGGATGGAAGCTATATTGTGACTGTCAATTTCTTATAGTGGAGATGAAACCTATGACTCATTGGGCTTTAGTCTCAGAGCATTTTTTGGCGAAATTGCATCATTATAAAAATTTTAAATCTGCCACTGCCCAAAGCCCTTTCTGTGCGGTAGGGCACACTTGCAACACACGGTGGGTGTAATACCATGTTTGTTTAACACAGTTTTCTGGGGATAGTTTCTGTTCCCAGTCCAGCTGTGCTGTGGATATCCAGTATCTTTTTTGTCAAGGAAAGTTATGAGCATGTACTTCTAAGCAGATTGAATTTCATATTTTGAGTATAGAATCGTTTTTGGATTACTGTCTTTGCACTTTTTACTCCATACTGACTCTGTCAGGGAGCAATCCCTCACTCTATTTAGATTGGTTTATGTGGTGTACTTGGGAGATGGTCAGCAGCTGATGAATATTTGTATTGGAGGGGCATAAACGTTCCCCACAAATATGCTAGAGTTGTCAAGCATAGCTACGGATCCCAAACCAACCAAAGGGAGTTTGGGCTGGTGTTCTCCACCAGTCTAGACTGGCTGCACCCAAATGCCTGATTCTCCAGGTAATAAAACATGTCACGCTTGCTTAATTATAAATGCCCATTAAAAATGGTCATGCCACAGTAGGATATAGCTAGACTGGCTCCATCAAAATGCCAGTCTAGCCTCATAACACAAAACATGCTTGCTTTATCATGGATGGATGCCCATTACAAAATGAAATAGTAGCACACCACGCCCCTCACCTGCCAAAATCAGCTCCTCTGCACCAGCCCAACACAAACAACATGTGCACACCCACCGACACAGAATTCATTTACTCATTTACACATATATCATACACTCACTGACACATTACATGTTACAAACAAATCACACATGAATATCTATGAGCAATCACAGACGCCATACTGACAATGGTGTAATTGTAAATCTGCCCAATCTAAAGTTACACGATCACTAGTGGAGACCTGTCAACAGGGGGCAACAGGTCGACACCCCATCGATTTTTGGTATCCACTGGATGCCAAAAGGTATGCAGGTGGTTTCAAAAAATATAAAAAATAGTGCATGCAAAACCCTTGCATCTACGCACGCATATATACATACAACATGCAGCATGCACACACAACATTGTTTTTCTTACCTTCTTTGAACCAAATCCGTCTTCCAGAGAAAGGCCTCCACTGTGTTATGGAAGCTGGCTACTCTGCTCCAGCCTTCACCGTGCAAACAGGAACTAGAAAGCAGGGGGAGCATTCTGGTTACTGTCATGCACAGTGTGGCTGAAGCATCAGGTGCCACAAGTGGAACCAGGGACGTCATTTAGGGGTCACAAGGGCTCGCAACCGCAACCCCTGAGGTACCCCTTGCTACCCCTGGGGTCTCCCATGCTGCCCCTAAAAAAAATGCAAGGTCCTGGGCTGTGGGCAGTGCCATGTTGCTCTTTGCTTCTTGAGTGGCTGGCTTTCTTGTTCAGACCTCTTAAAAAAAAACTTTAAAAAAGAACAGGAGTTCCACAAGTCTAACACGTTCAGCAGTGACCCTAAATAAAAAAAGAATGGGAATACCAAACAGTGTGTCTTTCTAGAATTCGATTCAATATTTGCTAGACTCATTAAAGGTTTATTTCATGCACAGTTCAGGGAGTGAGTCACTGATTTAGTCTGTTCTTAAACACCTCAACTCAGCCTTTCATCCTTCTGGTTGGGTGATATTGTATGCACATTTGTTTCTATAAAGCGTGTAAGCATAAGTGCTGTATAATAGCAGCACATCATTATCATTTGGCCATGGACGTCTGCTTGCATTCACAGTACTTTGGTAATATGGGCCCATACACACTGACATTAACGATACATATGACAATCCATGTTTTTATGAAATGTATATCACATTATAGTGATAAACTGTAACCATATTTTTCATAATGGCCTTAGGAACAATGCTAGGTGATGCCACTTCCTGTTTTGTCAAGGGGTGAAAGGTCGTATTCCATTGCTTACCGTGATATCACTTCGGGGTGGGGTCAAATTACATCACTTCATGTGATATCATCAGATGTCAAGGGTTGTGTGATGTAACTTCCACTAACCCTGGTATTTTGGTGAAATGACGTCTCTGAGTGGACCTTTTCTTATTGAAGTCTGAGTGCAAGCGCTCCGATTTCAGAAATAAATAAAGTCTTTTATTTCTGAAGTTGGAGTGCTTGCAATCTGACTTCTTTGTAAAGTCGGACTGCAAACGCTCCAACTTGACAAAAGACATCTTTGTCAAGTCACAGTGCTTCACAGAGACATGCGATTATTTTTGTGCGAACTTGGAGCTCTTGCACTCCCGACTTCACAGAGAAATGTAACCTTTTTGTTTGTGTAGTCTGTGCTTGCATTAACGTCTTCACAGATACACAAAATAATGCCTTTCTGAAGTCTGAGTGCTTGCACTCCCACTTCACAGAGAAATGCATTATGGAATGAGCAAAAATAAAAAATGAAAGATCAATAACGCTATTTTTTATATTTTTGTGAAACCACCTCAATACCTTTTGGCACCCAGTGGGTCCCAAAGATAGATGAAGCGCGGACCTGTTGCACCTATTCATGATCCTCCACTGGTGGTGTCATTTTAGTTTGGACAGATCTAAAATTGTACCTTTGTCAGCCGTCTGTGCTTGCTCATGTTTTTCCTTCTGTTCCATAATTTCAACGGTGTTTGAATAGGGAACGATATCACTTGCATTGTCTGTGCAGTAGTCATTGATTAATATGTGTTCAACCTACCATGACATCGATTCATTTAGCTTATCCCATCTATTTATATCCGTTTCCCCATCTCTGAACAAATCATTTTTGTTTGCATTAATCGTATCTGAAGCGACTTGTGATAAAAGAACACCCAGATATCGACATTTGTCCAAAACCATATGGCAAAACAATCTTTTGACTGTGGGAACATTCACAGAAAGTAATGGGCATAGTCAGTACTGAACACCAAGGGGACTGACAGCATCCCCAAATGTGGTAACCTGCATCACAAAAATAGCAGTTCTTTGCAACAAAAGACATTTCTAATTCTGATTAAGTAGCTTGTAGGAGGTTTACAAAGCTTCAAGGAGGGACATAAAACATTGTGTAATTTCCCTGTACATGTACAGGGATTGAGGGTCACCAGCCCTGAAACCATACCCAGATACCTTTGTTGTTAGGCATGACAGTGCCATTTTTGTGCCACGCCCCCTTTCATTCCTCTTTCCATTATTCCCTGCACGTAGGATTTTCGGGGGTAGTCGAGTAGAAAATATAATGCTAACTAATCACAAGAGATTGGTAATGGTAGCCTCAGGTGCGTTAACCAAGAGCAGAAGATGCTAGCCTAAAGGGTTTTAAAAGGGGCAACAGAAGACAAAGGGGCTGCTCTTCCTGGCTATTTTCAAGGTTAGTCCACAGGTGAATGGGGGGGAAAAGGTGCCCATTTCCCTGATCCTCATTGTGTGGCATACACAGTGTGCATTCAGGTGCATTTTCCCTAATGTTACCACTTTTGTTCGTTTTCTGAAACCACTCCTCCTAATCCATCATTATCATCAGATCATCGTATTAAAATCATCACCCTAATGCTCAGTCCTATTCAGGTTATTCTCTATATATTCTCCTCATGGTTAATGCTCCTGCAGCTAAAATACTTGGCATCTTGTGATTATTTTGTGTTCCATTTTTCCCTCGACTGCCCCCCCACAGCTAAAGATTGTAAAGGTGCCAATACAGTTAAGTAGGGCCGCAGCACCTCCTCCTCCAGTTCATTTTGCTGCATTGTTATCGTGCTTGCTGGGATAGGAAGAGAAAGAGGAATGTTTGGAAGGACTTACCTGCCACTCGCATCGTCTCAGTCAACGTCCTCTTCAATTCCAGGAAGAAAGATGCAGATTGGAAAATCATCGACTTAAGAGCTTGCCCTTTCATCTTATATCAAACATCTGCTGTAGCTCAAACAAAGCTCCACTGAATCCTATATCCCCATCTCAATATCCTCAATATCAGGGAACTCCAGCCCCTGATACAACATTGTCTGTGTAATATGTCAGTAGCAGGTTTCTCCCACCCCCTTCAACAATGTGCCAAATCCTGTGGTTACACATTAGTAATTAATTTGGCAATATCTCAAACCCCATTAGAAATCAATAACCTACCTTAGCTAAGCTAACTTGTGAACCATGGTGCAAGCTTTCAAAAGCTTGAGTGCAATGTCCTACGGAAAGACTTCCCTGTCTCTTCCTGTTCACTCCTCAGGGCAATTCTCCACATAGTCTGTGGTTGAGTAAATTGATCCCAACCTAGCAGTGCTTTACTGCATTCTACGTCTTACTCTCCTCAGGAGAATTATTTCTTGCAGTTCTGAAAAAACCCTGGCAATCATGAAGAATGTCTTCAATGACAAAAAAAGGGTTTTTAGGGGTCACCTATCTCTCTGGAGACAACAATTATCCATACCCAAATGTTGGACTCAGTGGGCTTCATTCCAAGTGTGGCAGTCTGGTAAGTAAATGTCGGTAATACAGGATACTGTTATTTTTATCAAACCGCCAAAGTAAGAGTCTGGTAGAGACCCCCAAATGTGGGAAATCTGCTGTGACACCAGTCACACAGCAAGTAAGGCGGCGCTGACTCTGGCACCGATGGCCACCGGCCGGACACCTACGACTTGGCGGGAACACTGCCATTATAGCAACACCGCCATATCATGAGCCTCGTGTATCCGGGAATGGTGGACAAAAAATCGCAGTAACACAGGCAAATTCTAGCCGGCGAAACCCTCGTCTGAAAGCAGATGGCAAACTACAGTAAATGCATGCAGGTGTGGTGAATGAGCCCACAGGTGCATCTAATGCATCTAGGTTCACCCAATGCAGCCTGAAGTAGGTGAAAAAGGCCATACCTTCAACACACACACTCCCAAACTCCACAATTCTGCCACTGGCTGCAGTCAGCATTGACCTGCAGCTGCTCCAAGCCAACATTGCGCTGCAGTAGCTGGTGGACCAACAGAGGGCCCGAGAGGCATTGGACAGGCAGGTGAGGATGAGGAATCAGAGGAGGAGGATGTGCCATGCAAGGCGTACACCCATACCCCATGTACGAGCCACGCCATGGACCCTCAGTGACATGCAAATACTTACCCAGTATCACCTAGACAGGGAGAGCATAGCATATGTCCTGAGCATGATCCAGGGAGACATTGAAAGCAGGAATGTCATCTGCACAGCCATACCACCGCTGGTGAAGCTAGTGTCTGTCCTGCATTTCCTCACAACGGGCACCTTCCAGCATACTTACCTTTAATAGGTGCTGGAGACTTTATTAGAGAGACAGATTTCAGATTTATACTTTTAAGAACTGTGTTGATTTTAGAGCACATAGTTTTTTAAAAGTATTTTAGTGTCTGCAGAATTTTGTTACATCATTTTTAAATTATATGTTTACCTATGGTGACCCTTACTGAAGCATCGCTAGAAATACAATGTGTGCATAAAGCATTCTTCTTGGTGAATTCTTACTGCTTCGCACATTACACATGCAGATTAGGCTAAGGACTACAGTTCCCAAGTGAGCTGTAGGTCCACGCACATTTTTGAAGCCACGTCAGGTGCATCAGCGCTGGCGCATCTGAGATGTTTGTGTTGGTTCGTGGGTGGAGAGAGGGCACCCGATTCTGTGTGACTGTATAGATATATTAGTAAGATCTAAGTTTTGTTTTATAGCAATATAGTATGTTGCATTGTGATTTAATCGGGTGAATACATCAGAATCGGAAAATGAGGCTGCAAGCACAAATATGTGGTTATATTTTAGACTTCCCCTCCCTTTCTGAGGTGGATACTCATACTAGTACATATGCAGTTGAGATGCCTCAACAATACTATTGACACACTCGCTACTACAGAGAACATGAAGGGGGATGTTGATGCCCACCAATCAGACCTGTAGTTAGCTGGTAGTACACACTTTCTGGCCAATAAGTCTCTTATTTAAACTGCTGCGTAACACTCGCTCACTGGCAGGTCATGCCACAGACATGGCAGATTATAACCTGACTGCTGACCTGGATCTGGGTGGCAATCCTAACAGAAACGTGGCTACGTGAAGCTAACCTACATACCCTACACTTGGCCATACCAGCTGGCTATAAGATTTAGCATACAGATCGGGAGGACAAAGAAGTGTGGTGGTTGCAATAATATTCAGAGATAATCTTAAGCTATTCACATCTAGCACACCATCGTTAGATGCCTGTAAGACTTTGTTGTGAAATTGTATTTGAGCCACACCACTACTCTTAGCTTTTTAATTCTCTATGGTCCCTTCGGTGTCTTTGCCAGACTTCCATGAACAACTTCATTCTTTTGTTGGATACCACGTGAAATCACATGCCCCAATAATAGCGCTAGGTTATTTTAATCTTTGGGCCTATTATTCGTCCGATCGCAAGGCTAGTGCTCTCCTGGGTCTCCTGAAATGTGCAAACATGTTGCTGGTCGGATCACCATTTCATTCATTTGTCTATCCGTATACCTGATCAAGCAGTGGATAGCGTATGTCCATACCCAAAAAAAGAGAAATTCTGCATAGTATCACTCAAAAGGTTTCCAAAGAGACTTTTTACTCTACTATCTCTACCCAACTAGTAGACTTGGAGGGAAACTGTGCGCTGGAGTCTTTTACAAGAAATACTTAATGATGCCTTTGATAACTGCCACCTCTTAAGCCTTCTCTATAAAAAAAAGAAATGCTACTCAATGCTAATCAGTGGTTTTCCCCTGACATTCTGATAGCACTGCAACTCAAACGTGCAGCCAAAAGAGTATGGCGGAAAAACCCTATACAATCTACTTTGTGAGTGAGCTAAACTTTATAAAGATGCTATTCTTAAAGCAAAACAAGATAAGCTGGAAGAATGCATCATAGAGGCAAAATCAAGCACTAGGGAGCTCTTTAACATTCTTAATCAGTTGAAAGAGAAGAAATCAGAGACACATATAACAGTGGATAATGTATGGTGCAAAAAGATTCATGATAGCTTCATTCAGAAAGTTAGTAAAAATCAAGGTATCTCTTCAACACACCCCTATACAGATCAAGCTATGGATATGGATGTTAGGGTTAATTGCCTGAAGGAAGACAGTGAGGTTGATGCTTCTACGTTTAAGCAAGTTACAGTTCTCAATGTGTCTACAATGGTTGCAAAAATTAAGCCTGCATCTTGCAAGGGTAATGTGTTCCCAGCTTCCTTTTTCAAGGACTACTTTTCCATTTTTGCATCACCTGTCACATCGTTCATCAACCGATCTTTTCATGAGGGGTTAGATCCTGATTACATTAAGGAAGTTTGGATCACCCCACTGCTAAAGAAGGAGGGTTTAGATTCCAATAAACTTCTTAATTATAGCCTCGTAACAAACGTCCCCTTCTTGTTAAAGATCATAGACAAAGTCGCCTGTAACTAGTATGATGCCTTTGTGGAAGAGATGGGGCTTTTGTCTAAAGGTCAATCTGGCTTTAGGAAGAAGTACGGGACGGAAGTGGCACTGGTAGACGTTAAGTCTGGTCTGGCTGAAATTGTAGATCAGGATGGACTGGTGATGCTGTTGTTCCTGGATCTGTCCACCACATTCGATCTGGTGAACCATGATAGGATGGCGGCCAGGCTAGCTTTGGTTGGAAATTGTTTCACATAGCGGTGCACTGGTTTAGGGCTTTTCTTGGACCAAGGAAAGCTACGCTAGCAAGGGGGGACACCAAGTGAAAAGAGGTCCTTCTCTGCTGTGGAATGCCACAAGGATCCTGCGTCTCCCCCTTGCTGTATAATATCTACGCTAAACCCTTTTTCGATCTCTTGAATGGTCTGGGTGTCAAATTCTCAAATTACACTGATGACACTGAGATCATCCTGGAATTTTCTGGATCCTATGAAACTGACTCACTCCTGGTATGTAGGATATTCAATGCTATCAAGAAGTGGATGGAAAACAACTTTTTAGCCCTGTATCACAAGAAGACCGAGATCTCTATTCTCAGCAGCTCAGCAAAGCGGAAGAACTTAGAACCCCAGTATGATGCTTTCATAATAGGCGGCACCGGATTACAGGTCCCCAAGCATGTCAAAACTGTTGTGGTTTTCTTTGACTCTAACCTACATTTTTATAAACATGTGTCTCTTGTCAGTTCTAGCTGTACCTTTATGACACAATTGTTATGGCAGATAAAACCATATGTGTCAGGCCATGACAGCCACAGCCACAATCAACACAAGGCTGGACTATTGTAATGGGGTGTTAGTGGGTACCTCACAAGCCAATGTGAAAAGGCTGCAGACCATTCAGGATGGTGCAGTCAGAGCTGTCTGTGGTATTAGACGCAGAGATCATGTCTCTGACGCACGCAGGAAGCTACACTGGCTTCCCGTTCGTCAGAGGATCCATTTCAAGGCATCCTGCTTAGTTTATAAATGCCTTGCAGGTGACGCCCCAGGTTATCTCAGTTCGCAAATCAGGCATCTGCCGCACAGGCGAACGATACAGCCATACAACAAGGACCTATTGACTCAGCCACACTTCAAACTTAAGAGCTTTGGAGGTTCGGGTTTTGATGTGTGTGCCCCTAGGGTCTGGAATGATCTCCCTCAGTCGATCAGACAACTGCCGTCACACGCCCAATTCAGAAAGGCTCTGAAAACACACCTGTTGATGGAGGTGGGATCTAGTTTCTTCCCGCTGTCCCTCTCACATCTCTGTTTCTCGTCTCCTTCATCTGGCAACCTTGCTTGTTGTTCTTCGTTGTTCATTCTGTGACCGCCCTGAGGCCTGCAAGCGTCTTGGCGCTATAAAATTATTCTATAGAATAGAATAGAATACTGTGAGTCCACTGCATGGATTAGCGCAACCACCATATCCCAAAGTACTGGTGGAGGTGCTGGACACACTCCTGCTGCATGTGGGACAACACATTGCATTCCCAACCACCCTGGCACAGGTGAATGCCACTAAGGCAAGATTATACGCTGTGGCAGGCATGCCCAATGTTATGGCAGCACTGGACTGTACGTATGTTGAGCTGGTTGCACCCCATGCCCAGGAGGAAGTATACAGGCACTGGAAAGAGTACCACTCCCTGAATGTCTAGTTCACCCGTGATGCTGACCTCACATTCACCCACTGCTGTGCCCAGTTCCCAGGATCAAGGCATGATGCCAAGGTATTGCATAACAGCACACTGCCAGCATACATAGAGAGACACAGAGGACAACGTACCTGTGCATTGGGTGAGTAGGAATCAAAATACACAGAGACAGGTTTTTTTTTGTGGGCGGTAGACACAATGGCAATGAATAGAGCTGGGAATATCACCCACCCTCTGCCACCCATCAGTGGCTTTTGCCCTACGTCATGTCACCCTAAAAAAGAGCAGCATGGAATGCCCAAACTGCGCTACCCAATCAGCATATAGACAAACAGGGCCACACCTACCACAGTGCAACAGTGAGAGAGACAAAAAGAGCATGATCCATCATTATGGCCAGGCATGGGTGCATAGGTGAGCCAAGTACATGTGCATGGGAATGACAACATCCCACAACAAGCTCAATATCAAAATACCAAAACACACACCTGTAGCAATGGCAATTTACACATACAGCAGGGGCACCCTTCACATGATGAAAACGTGAATCAGGTGTAATGCATGGGGCTGTGCGTCAGCATGGGATGCAGAGCCATAGACAAACACAGTGTGTGCACAACTACAAATGCACAAGCACCACAGCATGGCATAGCAGGCACAACAAATGGAGCACACACTGTTTCACTCAGTGCAGTACATATACATTTTACATAAGTGCACCAGATGGCAAGCAACGGGGTGACACCTTAGCAGGCAAAGACCCGGCATGTTAGCCAGATCAGTCTTGTGTGCCCACAACCATGCCCCATACTCATGTTTCACGTGCACATCATTGATAATGCGCCCCCCATATGCAGGTCCTCTCAGTGGAATGGTCCCCTGCCCCATAACAGACAACACCATTAAGTATTGTGTGGATGACCCAAAAGCCATCATTACACCCTCACTACTCACCCTCCCCTGACAATCACACCTCTGGCATTGACACATGTGCCCTGTGGCCACATGGCACCCACAGGCCACGAGGTCCTTGTCTGCTCTACACGGCCACCCACCCAAACCTTCACACCTTCACACCTATGCCTCAGCATGCAACATACACGTTGCATGTGCACACCACTCTTGTGTCCACCCCAGCCTAGCACCCAGCCAGTGTTCCCCACCATGGCACACATCAGCAACCATTTCCGGGCACACAAGAGCACTTGCACATCCCATCTACCCTCCTCCCCTGTGACACGCATGTCCCATTGCAACACCTTGAGCTCCGAATGCCACAAGGCACAGTGGGCCCACATAAGTACATGAACCAAAGGGTGGTGTGTGTACTGTGCCCCTCATGTCCATGTCCCATTTGTCAGTGTCAGGGTGCAAACACCATCCTGTCAACATGGTATCAACGTAGTACCTAGATGACATGACTGACAGGAATGTACACCAGTCATCCAATGACCAACATGCCTTAAAGTGTAATGTGATTTCGCATATGAGCACTGTACTTACCTTGACAATTGTCACAATGCTTGAAAGATACACTCATCCACTGTATCCACTGACACACCCTATTTCTGTCCCTCTTGCAGGTGACTCCCGATATCCACAGCTCCAATGGCTGATGACCCCGTGAGGAATCCACAAACACCACAGGAGTTTGCGTACAATTGTGCTCATATTCGGACCATGGTGGTAATTCAGCGCACATTTGGCATGCGGAAGGCACGCTTCCGTTGTCTACATCGTACTGAAGGGACCTTCATGTACAAGCCAGATAAGGTGGGCAAGATCGTGTTGGTATGCGCCATGTTGCCCAACATCTGCATTCGGGACAACATACTCTTGCCCCTAGATGTGAACATGCGCCCCGCCGAGGATGATGAAGGCATGCATGCGGAATGCACACATGCCGATGCTGTTCTTGCAGAGGCCAGGCAGGGTGGAATTACCGGCCAGGAGCTTATTGAGATTTATTTTGTTATGCTGCCTGCCATTTACCTGGGCAATGCTCACTTCACTGTTCATCTCACACAATAAATGCATGCACACAAAGATTGATGTCCTTTCAAGGTTGCAAGTGTGAATTTTCTTTTTATGATTTAGAGTGCCATTCTGGAATTACATGCAGTGTACATCCCATTCCAACACCCACCCCAAAAAATCCCTACCCACTCAAAATCCTTCAAAACACTCTATCCACTCAAAATCCCCCAAAACACCCTACCCACTCTAAGTACACAACATAATGCATCAGCATGACCACCATGTCCCTGCATTACTTCTGGGCACATTTGAACTTGGGGTCTGAGTCCTGGAACTTGTGCTGAGGATGCGGATGGACCTACGCCTTGGTGTGCCTTCTAGTGAGCCATCAGTGGGCGTGTTGGTGGATGAGGGCTCAGAACCCTGGGCATGGATATACTGCAATATCAACTTCATGGCCTTTGATAGAGAGTCTGCTGCAGCATATGAGGCATCTGTGTACTCATGGACCCTCTGCCCAACTGTCATCAGGGCCGATATTGCCTGTCTGAGTGCATGTGCCATGCGGCGGGTGTTCCTCTGGATGGTATTGCAAAATTTTGTGCATCTCAGTGAGTTGCTCACTAGCCACTGTGTGTATTTCCACCTGCTGGTGCTTGATCTGGTCCAGCTGTGCCCTTATTGCATGCAGGTCATCATCTGGCAGTGCTCACGGGCTGTATGGGCGTGGGGGTGTGGCTGGACTAAATCCAGGTGTGGTGTCCCCCTCATATTGTTTATTGGAGTCCATGACCACTTTCTGTTCCCCATTTGAGTCGGACTCCTCAGAAATATCCACATGCGACATCTGTTAGTGGCCATGTGGTGGGGGCTGGTGAGGGTGTGGGCACTGTCCTGTGTCACGTGTGTACTCTTGCTGCCTGTGGTGTCAAAGGGCATGACATCAGTGTTTGAAGGTTGCATAGGTGGGGGCTTGGCTGGCACTGCCACATGTGATGGTGGTGGTGGTGGCTGGGCTGGCACTGCCTGGGGTGGTGGTGGCTGCACTGGCACTTACTGAGGTGGTGGTGGTGGCTGGGCTGGAACTGCCTGGGGTGGTGGTGGCTGGGCTGCCACTGCCTGGGGGGTGGTAGTGGCTGTGCTGGTGTCGCCCCAGTGCCATGCTGCCTGCTGCATCCAGAAGTGTGTCTGGCCTGTGCAGGTGTAGCGCCTCTCCTGGTGGGTGCATTAAATGGTCTTGCCTTGTCACTGTCTGTGGAGTGGGTACCTGTTGGGAAGACGAGATGTGCGGTCCATATTATAAACATCACATGCAGTGTGGCAACTGTGTTGTTGGTGACATGTTTCTCACGTGGTTCTTGTAGCTCAGTGGATGACCTTACATGGGTGGGGTTCATGGAGGGGGTTGGGGGTACATGCACAATGTGTTCAATGTGCATGCCTGTGTCTCTATCGAGGTGGTACAACCATCGAAGGGTGGACAGTGCGTTCCATGCTATGGGTCAGGCCACTTGGCTTGCCCATTGCTTGGTACCCTGATGGTGGAGGCATGCAAAAGGAGGGGAATGTTCATGTACATGCACTTGTACTTAATGCCTTCCCATTGTGTCCCTGCACCGGTCTCGGCGCCTACAATGCACTCAATCCCCTCCATGTGCAGGGTGCAGCTCAGGCGCTCCTCCCACAGCATGAGTTGGAGGGGCTGCATTGTGCCTCCACCTGTGGCTGCACACTCCCTCCTGTGCTTTGCAATGGCTGAGCGCACCTTGGCCTTGAGGTCATCCCACTTCTTGCAGCAATCCTTTCTCATCCGGGGGACAGTCTCGACAGCTGTGATGTTGGCCACCACCTCACCCCATATGGCACTCTTCCTCTGGCAGCTTGTCCTGTGCTGCCTTGCTCCAAACAGCTCTTCAGCATACTGCAGGACAGTCTCCACTAGGGCTGTCAGTTCAGGGTCTGCAAACTTAGGTTTGTGTTGGCGTAGGACCTTGCCTGGTTTGCTGTGTTCCTGGGACATGTTTTTCAGGTGTTTTCCAGGCCTGGATGGCTGTGGATTGCAGTGGATTGAGGTGGATTTTGGTTTTATTAAATGGCTCGTGACCTACGTCCAGTTTTTACAGCATTTCAGGTTCCTGCACCTGTAGTACTGCCAATCCGGTCTTAGCGCAGTTTTTTGGGCAGAAGCAGTAGGGACATCATTTCTTCTCCGTTGATACCGGCAATCCGGTATTAATGCTCCGGCATGGGTTTGTGCACGCGCCCGTGTACTCGTAGTATTGCAGGGATACCACTGCATGAGCAGTCGGAAATCCTAATAACGGATTGCTGGTATTAAGGGATTTTTAACGGGTAACTCGAAATGCGGCCCAGTGTTTGGTATGCTTAAATTCCCACAGACCTCGAAACATCACCACTGTACAACCAATCTTGGCCCCATTATGCAAGAGCTGCTTACATTGAACTGATGACAGAGCTTGATCTGCCACCCAGAATCAACAGAGACATGAAGTGAATCCCACCATTCACATATTCCCCACTACTTCCCTCTCAGTATTGTACACCATTTCCTCCCTAAGGCCCTAATAAATGAAGTTTGAGTGGTGCTCTGTTTGTGCTTATGTAACCTGCTGTACTCTTTAGCCAAGCATACCGTTTTCTGGCAAATATAAAAACCCATGTGTCCTGCTCCATAAAAACCCTAAATAAAATAAATGTACCCTCCAATTTGAGGACATCATCTATGTCCAATGATGTTCCCTGTTTAGACCAGCACTGGTTGTACACCTTCTGTGTCCTTCCACACCATAAACAGCAGGGACGAGCAAATGATACTTAATTGTGCAGAGAGAACAAAAAAATCACTTAGTTCTTTTAATCAGATCTCCCTACTTTTCCAAGCTCCTCTGCTTAGCTCCACTCCAATTGTAAGACCTGAATGTGTCTCCTTTCTAGAGCAATACATTTAAACACATTACCAGTTATGCACTTATCTTACATGTAATTTGTCAAACACATCGGTTAATAATAATTAACACAGAGAAATGATCTTCAATCTGGATTTATTTGATTGTTAATTTGTTAGATGTTGCTGACATGTGTTTCGACCTTTGGTCGTTTTCAAGTCATTGATATATACAATCTAATAAAATTAGTCCATTTATAATCATGATTGGTAAAGTATCATTCTAGATACATTCAAATAATATAGATAAAAATAATTATTCAAGCATTGTCATTACCATACCAGTTCACATTAATATCAATGATTAAGATGAGGTTGATGAGAGGAAACAAGGTAAAATAATGAGATAAAATAATAAAAAGAGAAAATATAAAACAGATTTGAATTAAACATTTTATCTACTCGGCACTTTACAATTTTCGACTCTGTGCTTCAATACCTTCATCGGTCAGTTTCAATTTCTCATGCAATTGCACTTGATAACATCTTTGATTCTCATAAATGTATCTATTGAAAAAACAATGCTCACCCACACCTCTGTCTATTTGAGAATATAAAGTGATGATTGAGTTCTTGTAAGCTCCTTGAGTGATTACATGTTCTTTCATGCATTTGAGCCGATTGAATACATTATAGTGCTTGTGCTTATGCATGCGTTGTATGTGTTAACCTTTAGATCCCATTGAAATTAGCCGAGCCTCAGTGCTTTGATGTTACATTAGTATTCCTTCATATTTAACTCATCAAGCTGGTGTTTCTTTTCTATTCTCCTAATACTGGATTCCCAATTTTATAGTGGTAGTGGCCATGTAGTTATGGTTAAGTTGCTGTTTCCATAGGAAGAGCACTTTTTGGACGGCTTATAACTTTGCTCCCCCTGGACGAATCCTCACCAAACTTAGGAAAAAAAGTATATGGCACACTCTGTTTTCTTTTGCAAAGTTTGGTGAGGTTTGGTCCAGGGGGGGCAAAGTAATAGGGGGTTCCCAAAACTTCTTTTTTTCCCCATAGACATAATGGGAAAGAAATTTGCTCAAGCCTACAGCCCAAACCACTGGACGGATTTACACCAAATTTGCGGCAGGAGCGGCGGCTTGGTCCCGAAAGCGTGCTTTTTTATTTGGTGCAAATCCGTCCAGTAGTTTTTTTTAAAAATGACAAAAATGTAAGTGAAAAAAATTAATGATCTCTGTGTCCCCTTCGCAGACACACTTCCCTGTTCGCTAGGCGGACAGGACAGGGATTGGGCAAGCGGCTTGCGTGATGTCCGCGGACATGTGACGTGCTCTCCCATTGGCTGCAGTGAAGCGTGCAGTGCGTCTATTTTCAGAGACGTCCGCCATCTTTGTTTATCGCATGAGATGCTTTGTCAACAGGAGCGGGATCTGCCGCCTGCACAGTGTCTTTTGTAGTTAGTTAAAATCACGTGTAGACGTAGGCTGCGTCGGCTCTGCATCAGCCACAAATGTACCTGTAGGCTGTAATGTTTCTTTAAAGGCGGTGCGGCGCAGGCCCTCGTGTGGGTCACAGGTGCACCCGTTTGGAAGTGATCAGGGCGCCTTTAGGATTGGCTGAATCTACAGCATGTGATTGGAGTGGTCCAGCGCTGGCCTCTTTACAAGCAGCAACCGGGTGGACTCGGGGAGCATTTCGTATTGATACGCATCTTTGTGGCAGTTACCCTTGGTGAGTGAGTATTGCGCGGACCGCGAGACGCATGTGTGTGGCAGACACGCTTCTGCGGAGCATTGATGCGACCTAGTCTCGGCAGGTATTCTGGTGGGGTGGAGCAGCAGGTAACCGGGACGAGCGCTTTGAGTGGTGGGTGGCAATATCTGCAGGTGAGGCGCTGAGATAAAATCTTCTACTACGTTAAGATATGCGGTACTAACTCTTGGTGATTAGTGGGAAATTCGTGGTAGCGGCTTTTGCCCCTTGTATTCTTGTTTGGGCGTTGGGTGGTGTCCCGCTCATGCCCTGTGTCTCCCTCCTGTTCCCCCCAACCCCCGCTCATGCCCCGTGTCTCCCTCCTGTTCTCCCCATCCTTCGCTCATGCCCCGTGTCTCCCCCTATCCCTCCCACCCCCCGCTCATGCCCCGTGTCTCCCTCCTGTTCCCCCCACCCCCCGCTCATGCCCCGTGTCTCTCTCCTGTACCTCCCACCCCCTGCTCATGCCCCGTGTCTCCCTCCTGTACCCCCCACCTTCTGCTCATGCCCTGTGTCTCTCTCCTATACTGTCCACTCCCGCTCATGCCCCATGTCTCCCTCCTGTTCCCCCTCACCCCCCGCTCATGCTCTGTGTCTCTCTCCTGTAACCCCTACCCCCGCTCATGCCCGTGTCTCCCTCCTGTACACCCCACCCCCCGCTCATGCCCCGTGTCTCCCTCCTGTGAGCCCCCACCTCCTGCTCATGCCCCATTTCTCCCTCCTGTACCCCCTCACCCCCACTCATGCCCTGTGTCTCCCTCCTGTTCCCCCCACCCCCGCTCATGCCCCGTGTCTCCCTCCTGTACCCCTCCACCCTCCACTCATGCCCTGTGTCTCCCCCCTGTTCCCCCACCCCCCGATCATGCCCCGTGTCTCTCTCCTGTTCCCCCCGCTTATGCCCTGTGTCTCCCTCCTGTTCCCCCCACCCCCGCTCATGCCCCGTGTCTCCCTCCTGTACCCCTCCACCCTCCACTCATGCCCTGTGTCTCCCTTCTGTTACCCCCACCCCCCGCTCATGCCCTGTGTCTCCCTCCTGTACCCCCACCCCCCACTCATGCCCTGTGTCTCCCCCTGTTCCCCTCAACCCCGCTCCTGCCCCGTGTCTCTCTCCTGTTCCCCCCACCCCCCCACTCATACCCTGTCTCTACCTCCTGTTCTCCCCCACCCCCGCTCATGCCCCGTGTCTCTCTCCTGTTCCCCCCACCCCCCGCTCATGCCCTGTGTCTCCCTCCTGTTCCCCCACCCCCTGCTCATGCCCTGTGTCTTCCTCCTGTACCCCCCACACCCCGCTCATGCCCGTGTCTCCATCCTGTTCCCCCCACACCCCCGCTCATGCCCCGTGTCTCTCTCCTGTTGCCCCCCACCCCCCGCTCATGCCCCGTGTCTCTCTCTTGTTCCCCCGACTCATGCCCCGTGTCTCCCCCCTATTCCCTGCACCCCCTGCTCATGCCCCGTGTCTCCCTACTCTTCCCCCCACCCCCCGCTCATGCCCCGTGTCTCCCTCCTGTTCCCTGTATCCCCCATCTCCCGCTCATGCCATGTGTCTCTCTCCTGTTGCCCCCCACCCCCACTCATGCCCCATGTCTCTCTCTTGTTCCCCCCCACCCCCGCTCATGCCCCGTGTCTCCCCCCTGTTCCACCTACCCCTCGCTCATGCCCCGTGTCTTTCTCCTGTTCCCCCCACCCCCTACTCATGCCCCGTGTCTCCCTCCTGTACCCCTCCACCCTCCACTCATGCCCTGTGTCTCCCTTCTGTTACCCCCACCCCCCGCTCATGCCCTGTGTCTCCCTCCTGTACCCCCACCCCCCACTCATGCCCTGTGTCTCCCCCTGTTCCCCTCAACCCCGCTCCTGCCCCGTGTCTCTCTCCTGTTCCCCCCACCCCCCCACTCATACCCTGTCTCTACCTCCTGTTCTCCCCCACCCCCGCTCATGCCCCGTGTCTCTCTCCTATTCCCCCCACCCCCCGCTCATGCCCTGTGTCTCCCTCCTGTTCCCCCACCCCCTGCTCATGCCCTGTGTCTTCCTCCTGTACCCCCCACACCCCGCTCATGCCCGTGTCTCCATCCTGTTCCCCCCACACCCCCGCTCATGCCCCGTGTCTCTCTCCTGTTGCCCCCCACCCCCCGCTCATGCCCCGTGTCTCTCTCTTGTTCCCCCGACTCATGCCCCGTGTCTCCCCCCTATTCCCTGCACCCCCTGCTCATGCCCCGTGTCTCCCTACTCTTCCCCCCACCCCCCGCTCATGCCCCGTGTCTCCCTCCTGTTCCCTGTATCCCCCATCTCCCGCTCATGCCATGTGTCTCTCTCCTGTTGCCCCCCACCCCCACTCATGCCCCATGTCTCTCTCTTGTTCCCCCCCACCCCCGCTCATGCCCCGTGTCTCCCCCCTGTTCCACCTACCCCTCGCTCATGCCCCGTGTCTTTCTCCTGTTCCCCCCACCCCCTACTCATGCCCCGTGTCTCTCTCCTGTTCCCTGTATCCCCCATCTCCCGCTCATGCCATGTGTCTCTCTCCTGTTGCCCCCCACCCCCACTCATGCCCCATGTCTCTCTCTTGTTCCCCCCACCCCCGCTCATGCCCCGTGTCTCCCCCCTGTTCCACCCACCCCTCACTCATGCCCCGTGTCTCCCTCCTGTTCCCCCATGCCTCGCTCATGCCCAGTGTCTCCCTCCTGTTCCCCCCACCCCTCGCTCATGCCCATGTCTTTCTCCTGTTCCCCCCACCCCCCGCTCATGCCCCGTGTCTCTCTCCTGTTCCCTGTACCCCCCACCCCCCGCTCAGGCCATGTGTCTCCCTCCTGTACCCCCCCCCGCTCATGCCCCGTTTCTCTCTCCTGTTCCCTCCACCCCCGCTCATGCCCCGTGTCTCTCTCCTGTTACCCCCCACCCCAAGCTCATGCCCCGTGTCTCCTGCCTGTACCCCCTCTGCCCCCGCTCATGCCCGTGTCTCCCTCCTATTCCCCCCACCCCCCACTCATGCCCGTGTCTCTCTCCTGTTCCCTGTACCCCTCCACCCCCCGCTCATGCCATGTGTCTCCCTCCTGTATGCCCCACCTCTCGCTCATGTCCCGTGTCTCTCTCCTTTACCCCCCACCCCCTGCTCATGCCCCGTGTCTCCCTCCTGTTGCCCCCCACCCCCCACTCATGCCCCGTGTCTCTCTCCTGTCCCGCCCACCCCCGCTCATGCCCTGTGTCTCCCTCCTGTACCCCACCCCCTGCTCATGCCCCGTGTCTCTCTCCTGTTCCCCTTACCCCCTGCTTATGGCCCGTGTCTCTCTCCTGTTACCGCACCCCCGCTCATGCCCCATGTCTCTCTCCTCCCCTGCTCATGCCCCATGTCTCCCTCCAGTTCACCCCGCCCCCCGCTCATGGCCTGTGTTTCCCTCCTGTTCCCCCACCCCCCGTTCATGCCCCGTGTCTCCCTCCTGTTACCCCCGCTCATGCCCAGTGTCTCCCTCCTGTACCCCCCACCTCCTGCTCATGCCCTGTGTCTCCCTCCTGTTCCCCCCCACCCCCTGCTCATGGCCCATGTTTCCCTCCTGTTCCCCCCACCCCCTGCTCATGCCCTGTGTCTCTCTCCTGTCCCCCCACCCCCGCTCATGCCCTGTGTCTCCCTCCTGTACCCCCACCCCCTGCTCATGCTCCGTGTTGCCCTCCTGTTCCCCCCACCCCCCGTTCATGCCCCGTGTCTCCCTCCTGTACCCCCCAGCCCCCGCTCATGCCCCGTGTCTCCCTCCTGTCCCCCCCGCTCATGCCCTGTGTCTCCCTCCTGTACCCCCCACCCCCCCGCTCTTGCTCCGTGTCTCCCTCCTGTTCCGCCCACACCCCGCTCATGCCCCGTGTCTCCCTCCTCTACCCCCCACCCCCCGCTCATGCCCCGTGTCTACCTGCTGTTCGCCCCCACCCCCGCTCATTCCCAGTGTCTCTCTCCTGTACCCCCCCACCTCCTGCTCATGCCCCCATGTCTCTTTCCTGTTCTCCCACCCCCTGCTCATGCCCCGTGTCTCCCTCCTGTTCCCCCCGCCCCCCGCTCAAGGCCCGTGTTTCCCTCCTGTTCCCCCCACCCCCTGCTCATGCCCCGTGTCTCTCTCCTGTTCCCCCCACCCCCCGCTCATGCCCCGTGTCTCTCTCCTGTTCCCCCCCACCCCCCGCTCATGGCTCGTGTCTCCCTCCTGCCCCCGCTCATGCCCCATGTCTCTCTGCTGGTCCCCCCCGCCGATGCCCTGTTGTGTTCTCTTTATACACCCCGCCTTCCCTTTCCATGGTGTCCATCTTGGTAAAAGATTTTCATTCCTACACCGGTACGTTGGGAAGAAAAATCTTTTTTTCACCAGCTCGGGTTCCCACTTTGAGAACCTAGGATGCTAGTGGTCTTCATCCTTCGAAAAAGACGTTATGCATGGGCGTAGGACATGTGGGGCAGGGGGGACAAATCCGTCCACAATTTTAAGTGGGGGGGGTGTAATGTCATTTATCCCCCCAGAATATCGTGCAGGGATCTGTTTTTGAAGTGAGGAGGGGCTGCTTACTATGTAAGCAGCCTTTTCCCCCCTGGCTCCCAAAGCACTGGGGCAATACCCTGGGGCAAATGGGTGGTCATCTGCCCCCAGGGAAGGGGGGCAAACAAAAAAAAATGTTTTTTTTAAAAACATAGTTTTGGGTGGGGTGGGTGCGGGTGGGACCACTAGCCACCAGGGATTTTTGCAAGGGTGTGGCCCTCTCCCCCCCCACCCTAAGTGGATGGGGGCACCTTATGTAGCCCTTCCTGGGGGCAGATTTCTGCCCCTAGGAAGGGGTACATGAGATGGCCTCCATCTATTTGGGGTGGGGGGGGGAGAGGCCACTGCAAATATTGGCAGAGCCACCCCTCCCAAGCCTGTAGAAGTATGTTTTGACCCCCCCTGGTGGCAGATGGCCACACACCCACACACGTGTGCCCATCTGCCCCTAGTGAAAGGGGCAGATGGGCACCCGTGGGAATCCACAGAGGTCTGACTTGCGCGAATCGCCCAAGATGTATTACCCACAATCCCCGGCAAAGTCTGAAATTTCGGTGAAAAAACTACAATTTTCAGACATTTCCCTCTTGCCACCCACCGAAACACGCTGCCAACACCACATGTCCTACCTTCCAGCGTTCCCACAGGTGTCCCGACATAAACGGTACCTCACATGTGCGGGTGCACCTACCTGGGCACAAAAGGAAAAGGCTAAACCACTGGTAACCCCCAAAGGGTTTGGGGAGACAACCTACAGATTTGGGCCTAGGGTGTCGAAGCCACGAAGGAAAACAGGGTACCCCATGCATTTCGCCCCATAATTTATGACCCACAATCCCAGACAAAGTGAAAATTGTGTTTTTTCCACTAAATTTCAGACTTTGTCAGGGATTGTGGGTCATAAATTATGGGGCGATTTGTGCAAGTCAGACCTCTGTAGATTCCCACAGGTGTCTTCTTTTCGGAAATGCATGAGTTCCCTGTTTTCCTTCGTAGCTTCGACACCCTAGGCCCAAATCTGTAGGTTGTCCACATGAGCAACATTACTGAAAATCTGCTGTGCGAAAAGACTCGGGGTTACCAGGGTTTAAGGCTTTTCCCTTTGCACCCAGGTAGGTGCACCCACACATGTGAGGTACCGTTTTTGTCGGGAAACCTTTGGGAACGCGGGAAGGTAGGCCATGTGGTGTTGGCTGCGTGTTTTGGTGGGTGACCAGAGTGAAATGTGCAGAAATTGTGGGTTTTTTTCTGTAATTTTCCCGATTTTCCCCCAAACTATGGAATCTTTCCCTACATAGTTGTTGCCTGACCTGCGCAAATCACCCCTTCCTAAACTTGGAATGCTGTCTACTTTTCAGAAATGTATGCCTTTCTGGCTTCCCATTCAGCTTTACTGCCCTTTTCTTCCATTTCGTCCACGCATGTCCTATTGGACAAAAAACGCCAAAATCGCCTACCTCTCACAAAACGGCTAATTAGCATATCAAAATATGTTATTTTGGTTTCCACTCAATCTGTTCTTGAAAGCCTGGAAAATGGCGAATCCAGCACAGCAAACCATTTGTTCCTAGCTCATTCAAGGAAAACCCCACAGGCTTCTTTGTACAACATTTTATTGGCATTTTCTGGAAAAAAAACAAATGTTCTCCTTTTTGGTTATTTTCTCTCACCCCCCTACAGCAAACTAGGATTCCTGGGTGGCATTAAGACAGCCTACATGTGGGAAAAAAGGGGCTAACTTTGCCCAAAATATCTCATGTAACAAAGAAGTTACAAGGGATTGAATGGCGACATACCGAAATCATCAAAAAAGGCCTTGGCACTGGGGGGAAATACCCATGGCATTTAAGGGGTTAAGACGGTAAAGCCCCAGAGGAGATATCATTTGTAAGGTAGCTCAGTTAGTTAATTCTCCAAATGCAGATTGTGCACAGGAATATATGTAACACCTGTGTTCAGCACCTGGCTTAATCTTCCGGTGGGATAATAGTCAAAGTGAATGCATTCAGCTTCCGGTGCAACACAGCATTTTCCAGGTCAATTGGTTCAGAAAAAGTGTTGGAAAACACTATTACTGTTGCTTTTTCTAATTGGCCAGATTTTCGTGCATTTTCTGGGTTTAGTTTGGGAGCCGAGTGGACACACCAGAACCATTGTATTTCCCGCTCCACCAGACAAATGCGGCCTTATTGCCAGCTTGGATTCTCATGCTGTAAACAAGGAAAGGGATTCCTATGGGATCTGCTTGGAAATGAAGCCTGGTAAAAGCGGGCGGAGTTCAGAGGAAGCCATTGTCAATTCCGCCAGCAATTGCTAATTGCGCAAGGTATTTACACTCTTCCAAAGTGGTAAAGCAATGTGATTTCACCTGCCTTTTACGCTAAAATCTTCCATTTTGTGGCAGAAAAGTAAAAACGTGCGCCAATGGAAGTGGTCCACACCATGCAGTTTACTTTGCGCCTTGATGCTTGGGGGTTTTGCGTGATGCTACACATGTAATAAATAAATACATTTAACATGACCCCAGATAAATGCCAATTTGTGATCAGAATGAGTGAGCATGGCATGTCGCTGGTAAGAGGGTGTCCTGTGCTTCTTGAGTGCGTTGGCAAATGCCCTTAATTGCCATCTCGCGTTAAGCAGGTGCTTAAACCAATCAGTGTGGATTGCGCAATAATAAGTCAACAGAGGTATTTCAAATGGCCAATTTCGCACTTTGGGAGACATTGTCAAAGTGGGAGAATGTTGCCCAGCCTGTGCCACTTTCTCTGAGGAGATGAATTGTGCCCACCCCGAGGAAGAAGTGTGAAAAACCCACAAGGGCACTGTACCCTGCTCTTTCTGTGTATGTCTTCCCCACAGGGCGACAGATGTTGGGCAACCTCTGTGCTTTCCAGGTGATACTAACGTTATTTAAAGCCAGAAGTCTAAAAGGTAATCGCTTAATTGCATCTAAAAATTAGCTCCTGGCGTGATCAAAATGTCTTAACCAAGTGTGACATCACCCCCTTCATTCATAAGCAATATGTGTGTTCTCACGTTTCTTCATCCAATGAATTACTGTTAGAAACAAAGGCAAGAGTTGTGTCTCTTGTGTAGGCATTAGGGAGGCAGTTGCCAGCCTCTGACATAATATGCCATGTTCTTCCAATATTGCTAGCTGTTGCCCTCTTATGGCCAGGTAGAACCATCATGGCAGTGACTGGCAAATGCCTTTCCCCTGCAGACTGAAAAGCGGGAATAAGAGGCCAATTCAAGACACAGAACAAATAGAAGTTAAGACAGACTGCAGCTGCCATTGCTTTGTTAGGGAGAATATGTTGAGTGTTCAAGCAAGGAGGTATGTATTAAGTAAGCAAGCAATGAGACAAGGGAGAGGCAAAGAAAGGCCAGAGGGGCTCTTTGAATAATGTAACAGGGCAGGGGAACCATGCTCTGCCGTCCTAGTAACATATGAGAGAATGAAATAGATCAGGCTTTGCAGCAAATGTTAAACGAGAAAGGAAGAGTCCAGCTCGGCATTCAGAATAACAAAGGCAAAGAAAGGCTAGGCTCTGAAGCCAGCATGAGATGGAATAAGAGGGGCCAGACTCATTGTGAGAGGCTGGCCCGGCCCTCGCAGGGGCACTAGAGGGGCAGCCCACATAGCGGGCTGCCCCTCTGGCCACCCCCCTGGGCCCACATACACCCCACCTACTAGGCATCCCCCTCTAATCCCATAACAGGGTTTACTCAGAGGTACAAACAAGATTTCCTCTTTCTTTGAAACCTCCATCTTTCCATTCCAAGAGACACACATGTCTCCTTGCCCCACACAAAAAAGGAGCAACTTGCTGTTGGTAGAAAAGGCTTCAACTCCTTTATTTGGCAGGAGTCCACTTACAGGTGATCTGCCTCTTAACAAGCTGGCGTCCTAGCTGTGGCCCACTGGAAGTAATTGTTATTTCCTCTCTTATCATGAGCTCATAGTCAGATGAAAAATCCAGAAATGCAACATACAAAGACATGTTCTTTGCTGCTGCATCCTTGAATTTTCTTCTTTTCTCTTGTTTTATACAGTGATATTTGTAATTTAATACATACTGCTATTTTAGTTCTAATTTTGTGAAAAGTCGAGTTCTTTGACTAAAACACAATAAATAAATAAATAAATAAATAAATAAATAAATAAATAAATAAAGCAAAGTCCCCACGATGTCCCCTGTCCCCCCCCAGATTTTATGTGTCTCCTACGCCCCTGACGTTATGGTTACGTTGCACTAATAAAAACCTATGAAATTCAGTAAAAAACAAATGTGTTAAAGGGACGTTATGGTTAAGTTGCACTAATAAAAACCTATGAAATCCAGTGAAAAAACTTTGTTAAAGGGACGTTATGGTTCCAAGTAAACCGAAAAACACTTGAAATTCACCAGTGAAGGTAAGCTAAGCAACCATAACTCGCGCCACCACTGTGCACTGCTAAGACTAACACCCAGGACATCAAAGATGACATCGCAAATGTCATTGATGACATCACTGATGACATCACATGTCTGGCTCACTCTTTTTTCTTTTACTGATATATCTTGGCCAGTAACAGTCAGGAACTAAAAATTCAAAAATTACTATAGTTGTAGACTTATACATCAAATATGTTCTTACAGTAATTCACTTAGGGTCCACTCACAGCATATGAAACATATACAAAGGGGAAAACACAGAATTGGAAGGAAGCAATGCTTTCTATGTATGAAGATGATTAGTAAGGTTATCAACACTGTCTTATAGTTCTGTAGTTTTTTTTATTACTGTACTTTCCCTGGATATGCTCATATCTGTACACATTGCACTTACACTACATTCCTTAGGGCCTAGTCACAATATGTGATAGTTATACATAGGGAAGTAGTAGCTTTGAAGCACAGCAATCATTTCTGTGCATGAAGAAAATCATGTAGTTTACTTGACTTTCCATGTATATGCTCATATTTGTATGTGTAGTTGTCTGTTTGTGTTTTGTGTGCAGTAATACAATTATGTAGTACGTGGGTTTTATTAGGTACTTATTAAATGTTTCACAGTATGCAAAACTCTAATTTTTTTCTAATTTTTCTTTTTAATTTGATGTAGCTGATGAATCAACTTTTCAAATATACTTATTAAATGTCCATATAATCACAAAACAAATATAATTATAAAACATAAAATGACATGATTATTTCATTCACAATAGCTTATCAAAACATTATATACAGACTAAGATACAGATTATAAAACACATATTTCAGTTTAAGAAATTTCATCATTTTCTTCAGGAAATACTTCATCTACAAATTGTACTATTGATTTCCATACAGTGAATTTAAGACTTTGAAAAAGCAAGATCCAGATTTCATTATCCTCAGCTGCATGAAAAAGATTTAACTTGTTAGATAAATGTTTCTCACAAAGTACATTCAGTCAAGAACAAGAGATTATGACGTGTTGTAAAGTTTCCTTTTCTGTTTGATTTTTACAAAATCTACAGAAATTCATATTCAATGATAGGATTTTTCTCCTCACAAGTGTTTCTCTAGTGGGCCACTGATTGAGTCTGAAACGTAAGTATTTCTTCCTTATTATTGGAGATGGACATTTCAACAAATAGGAAGAGATGCAACATAATTTTCTATGACCAAAGGTGTGGGTCCCAAAATCCTTGTATTTTAGACAGGTTTCTCTGTTTATTATCCAGTCCCAATGATAGAATTTACTCTTAGCACGAATTTGATTTTCTAGCAGAAGCTTGATGGTGATGTCTGCCTCAGTTAACATATTCAGAACCAAATTGCGTCATCTATTTGGAAAATGAGATTTAGATATAATTAATTGGCGGGCTACCACACTCAACATATTGTTAGTTTCAAGGCCCATGAGGCATTTCTTTAAAAAGGTGCACATTCGCCACTTGACTCGAGTGGCTTAGGAAATTATGCCCAGTTCAAATCTTATAATTGGCATCGGGGTGCAATCAGGAAGGTATAGCACTTTTCGCCAAAAGCGTGCCCCAAGTTTGTTCCATACATTATCAGAGAAGTATAGCATTGATTCGATACCATAGATTAGTATGGGAATTACCTTCTGCTCATAGAATAGGAGTAGATGTTTATATGTGAATTTCCCAAATTTATACATCAAGATTTTTGCTTGGGAAGTCAAGGAAACTAATTTAGATTATATATTAATAAGAAATACAGTGTTTGTTGTTGTATTCAGGATTATTATTCCTAGATACTTGTATTATTTTACTATTTCCAAGGGTTTATCACACAGGGTCCATCTTTTCAGGGAAAGCTTCTGTGGTTTCTTTGAATTCTTACAAACCATAATCTGAGATTTTTCTGTATTCACTACCAAGTTGTTTTTAGTAACATAGGATGTTAACGCTGTTAGACGGTTTTGGAGTCCAGGTGGTGTTTGGGATATCAAAACTAAATCATCAGCATAAAGTAACCAAGCTAGCCGCTGTATTCCAAGTTTAGGAGCATCTGAAATGGTATCCGCAAAAGCAGCTCCCATGTCCAGAATTAAAAGATTAAACAAAATAGAGGCCATTATGCAACCCTGTTTGAGTCCTGAATAGGTGTTAAATTTCGCAGTTAAATAGCCGATCATTGAGAGACGAACTTGCATTGATGTCTCTGAGTGTAATTGTTTTATCACAGCCAGTAGGGACGCAGGACAGCCAAATGATTTTAATTTATCAAATAATAAGGTTCGACCTATTGAATCGAAAGCCATGTGGAAATCAATGAAAGCAAAATAAAGTGGTTGCTTACAGGTAACATATTGTGATTTCAGTAAGTTGATGGCAATCATATTTGGTAATGTTCCAAAGCCCTGTACAAAACCTGACTGAAAGGGATCTCTTTTGAGATTTTATTCGGACCATTCATTCAGATCTCTGAGTATAATATCTTGCTGGGGGCATCTAGCAAGGATATTGGCCTATAGCTTGCCGGGTTAGCTCGATCTCCTTTTTTGTACACTGGAATAGTGATTGAATGCTTCCAGGAGATTGGAATTTGTTGCCTATGGAGAATATTTTTAAACATGATGTTTAATATGTCTGCCCATAGTTCAGGAGATTGTTTCGTAACCTGGTTTGATAATCCGTCAGGACCAGGAGCCCGTGATCTGCTGGACTTATGAATAAAATAAAGAATGTCATCTCTCTCAAACATCAGGTGTATCTTATCATCTCTCTCAATATTCGGACAAAGATGTTCAAGGGTAGATTTGGAGTATATGGAAGAGTAGTATATAATCCATGTCTCCTCTTTTACATCATTTGTCTGGACAGCTATTTGATGTCCTGCTGTTGCCTGATTGATGATTCTCCAGGATTCAGCTGAATTTTTGGAAGCCAGTATTTTTAACATATATATTGCTCCCGTCATTTTGATACAGTTTGGCTTTCATGCTCCTCAACCAATTCCTTAATTTAGTTTTAATTTGTTTAAGAGCAGGAAATTGGCTGGCTTTTGGCAGTTTCAAAACGGCTCTTTTTTCTGATCGCACTTGCGATTTCATGGTTCTAATGTCATGGGTATATATGTAAATGTGGCATTTTTTTTAACTTTGTGCCTAATAGAATCTGGTTGGAACAGCTGCATAAGATCTGAGTAGGGAATAGAAGGAGCTTGGGTGTCGGTTTCTTGTTTATTGATCTGCAAGCTATAACAATCTTTGAATGCTTCAAGAGATTTTTCTGACCAAATTAGTCTATTACGAGCGGTGTTAATGGTAATAGGACCATCTTTATATACATTCTGTTTTCTCCCTCCACAATTATCAACCCAAACAGCATTCAATTGATTGTGATCGCTTACATTAGAATATTGTACCTGAAAAGTTTCAATTAGATACAGCCATTCGCTGTTTACATAAATGTAATCTATAATCGCAGTGCAATTTCCTCTATGCCAAGTTGGATTTGGTGGGAGATCTGATGAGCAGGAACCGTTCAGCATGAAGAGATTTCTGGATTTTACAAAATGTGTCCATTTCATTAATCTGATTGATTCTTTTGTTTCTCGGGTGCTAGACAATGTAAGTTCAAATCACCAGCTAATACTAATCTGATAGGTTGCTTTACATATGATATTAAATCCAGAGCCTCATTCATGCTTTCGAGAAACATTGCGTCAGAAATCCCAGAGAGGTTCCAATACACATTTATCAGCACATGTAGTATATCATTTCTGTCAAATTTAAGCATCTGTACATGATGAAGACTATTGCTCCAGACATTCTGTCTGATGTCACAATGGCTATAAATAACTCATGCCAGTCTGGTCTGGTCCCGCCGGAACTTAAATCGGCTAGGGTTATCCCCCTGCTCAAGAAGCCGTCCCTCGACCCTACTATCCCCTCAAATTTTCGCCCCATATCCCTGCTCCCGTTCTTGTCTAAACTCTTGGAATCTCTGGTCACACCCCTTCTCTCCTCCTTTCTGGAATCCTCTAGGATCTTTAATCCTGCCGAGGCAGGTTTCAGACCTGGTAGGGGAACGGAGAGTGTGCTTGTCTCAGTGCAAGATGACATGTCTAGACTCGCAGACGCAGGTGGAGTTGGAGCTCTGATTCTGCTGGATTTGTCTGCCGCATTTGATACAGTGGACCATCCTATTCTCCTCTCTCGCCTAGCACAAATCGGGATCTCTGGATCAGTTCTGGCTTGGTTTACCTCCTTTCTTGCAGACCGCACTCAGACCCTTGCCATGCCCCCTTTCCTTTCTGTCCCCTGTGCCCTCACCTGTGGTGTTCCCCAGGGATCCTCTCTTTCCCCTATTCTATTCAATATCTACATATGGGCTCTGGTCTGCCTTATCCGTTCGTATGGACTTAATTGCTATTCCTACGCGGATGACACTCAAATCCTGATCCGTTTGGATCAGGATCATATCAAGGCTTCAGCTTCTCTTCATGACTGTTTGACATCAGTCGGCATTTGGATGGACCAAAACTGGCTCAAGCTTAACGGCGACAAAACTGAGGTGATGTTGGTGGGTTGTCCCCCCCGCCCATCACTTTGGACCCCTGCTTTCTGGCCCACCTCACTGGGCTCCCTGCCTTGTCCAGTGGACAAAGTAAAGAACCTAGGAGTTATTCTCTCCACTTCCTTGTCCATGTCAAACCAGGTCTCTACGGTCTGCCAATCTGCCCATCACCAGATCAGGATACTCAAGAGGGTCCTCCCTATGATCCCAGAGGCTATGCGTCCTCCTGTGGTAGCCGCATTAGTCCTCTCACGGTTGGACTATTGCAACTCCTTATACCTTGCCCAGCCAATGGGCCTTCTCCAACGTCTCCAGCGCATACAGAACCTGGCAGCCAGACTGGCCACAGGTTCCCCCTATGGAGCTCACATCTCGCCAGTGCTTCGCCAACTTCACTGGCTCCCGGTGGCCCAGCGAGTTAAGTTCAAGTCACTATGCATTGTCCACCGGGCAATCCAGGGCCTAGGTGCTGAGTTTCTCCAAACTAAATTTGTCCGTTATATACCAGAACGCAACCTTCGCTCCCTGAACACCAACCTTTTGGTGGTTCCTAAGTACAATCGGGAAAGACTCGGCGGCAGAGCCTTTTCCATTGCTGCGGCAAGGCTGTGGAACGCCCTCCCACTGCCACTCAAGTCTATCTCCAACCATCTGGCTTTCAGGAAAGCCCTGAAAACTACCTTATTCTAGCCCCCCGACTATTACTGCTCTTCCTGTGTGACAGTTTCCTCATCAGCGCCATGATGCCCCTGGGCGACCGTGCGCTCTACAAATTTAGGTAACATAACATAACATAAGGATTTGGTGCATACCATAGTTGTAGATTGGTAAATATACCTTGCTTAACGGCAATTAGTAAGCCTGAAACTGGTCTCCCTGCAATGCCCTTGATAGCTGGGTTCAGAAAAACATATTAACTGTCCCAAATGAAATAGACATTAACCAAGTCTCCTGCAACATGATAACATCATGGCGATGGAGATTTGAGCTCACATTGTTAATTATATGTGTAAATCCTCTTGAATTCCAGCTAGTTAATGATAGTCTGTGTGTGCCAACTTTATATAGCTAACATTGGTCAGTTTGATGATTACAATTACATGCTTTATTGCTGGATGATTGATTTAATGGTACTGATTTGTTTGATGGTATTATTAGCATCTTATTGATCTTAACATCAGAAGAGGAGGGGCCAGATAGAAGAACAAAGCCTAAGTAAAAAAATTCAGTTTTGACCACCCAAATGGTGTTAACAACTACACAGGAGTTATGCCATAAAGTGACAGATGATCTGTTTGAAGCATCAGTAAATTCGACCTGTTCTATATCAATAGAACCTATGTCGTCTAGAGCAGGTAACTCGCTAAATATTGAGAGTATCGACGCTTGATTCAAGTTATATTGGATAACAGGAGGGGGACGACAGATCAAGGTTAAAGAGTGAAGCGCTGGGCGCTTTACTGTGGAGATGACAGGTTTAGTGCGTTTATCCTGACTAAATGGAACTTGGTTTGTCTCGCCATTCTGAGTGGTATCTTTTGCTGGTTATTTCTCGTGTAAAATTTTCGTTAATACAGATTGTATTAGGTTTTTTAGTTCATTGTCAGAGGCTGCTTGACAATGGTGGGCAGAGGCCACTTGACCAATATCAGAGTGCTCAAATTCACGGACGTGTTTGAAATGTGTGTCTCAAAGTTTTGGGCTGTTCTCTTGAGGGTTGGGAATTGGAAGTTTGAAGTCTACCTTTTTCACTCGTTCTTGCAATGCTGGGGTTTGCAGTTGTTTCTGAGCAGGAATAGTAGACATGTACTCATCTACTGCATGTCGAATTTCATTACAACGCTCAATGAGTTTTTGATCTTCAGACACAGACTTACAAGTTTGCTGATCAGAATTGTCTTGAGGGGAGGTTTCCTCTGGTGACTGATTTGATACGGCTTCAAGCAACTTGTTAAGAGGAGTATAAGATTCTATTTGTCGAGTTTGTACTAGTGAAGACTGATTTTTTTTGGTGTAAGTTTGTTGTACATATTTTTTTGCTATTGCTTTGGACACTGTAACAGCAGCTGTCCTTGGATGAGTTACATTTTTCACAAAGAGTTTCGTTTGCGAAGAGGATTTTGTTTTGATTTTTAGTCTTTTTCACTGGGTTAATTGTGCTTTTTTTATTTTTAGAAGGCAATTCAGGAGCACGAATAGTAAAGCCACCAAAAAGAGCATAATTTGTTTTTATCTCGGGTTCAACATATTTTTGCCTCCCGTACATCGATTAAATTCTTTAGGATCAATGTGAACTAAATCAATGATTGGTTCTAATATCAAAGGAAGCCGATGTTCACAATTATTGGAATCAGATGTGTGTTTTAAAGACCCATCAGTTTGAATACTAATTGAACGTTTAGTAGTTGAATGAGAAACCTTAGTATTCATTTGGTTAGACAATTCTTGTTGCCAAGCGGCAATGTGATCTAACTGATGGGAGTGTTTATCTGATTTTGTGTTTAAAGTCTCGAATAATCTGGCTAATGAATGAATAGCGGCATTCATAGATTTCAGAGCAATTTCAGTCAAGACATTCTCGTTACTTTCATGAGCATCTGATTCAGGAATTAGATCATATATCACTGGTTTACGTGGTGTTGGAGCTATAAATGATAGTTTTCAATGGAATTTGAATTTGTATCACTCATATTTATTTGAAGGTTAGGAGATTTCGACAAATTTTCAGATAAGGTCTGTGATGAAAAAGACGAGTTATTTACATCTATGTCAATAACTGCCAAGTTATTAGTAGCATTCAGACTTGGGGGAGTAGAATCTTGAGCAATGGCACCTGTCAATGCATTGCATAGCAATATGCTGTCCGTGACAGAAACATTTTCATTGGCAAAAACAGTAGATGATTCTAAAGCTGTATTTTCCTTCTCGGATCTAAATTGTTCCTTTGAGGTTACATAGTTTCCAGATTAAATTTTTTCGTGCTGATGATTATTTGTACTAGGCAGATGAGAAACTACTTTCAGTGTAGAAGGTGGTGTTAGAGTAGAAGTGACCCCAACTCTACTCGAGGTGGTATGCCCCAAAATGTGCTCCTTATAAAAGGGGTGAATGTCCATGCAAACTGCTTTGTGGGACTTCAGGCAAGGATTTGAGTTTGTCGCCCGCGGGCGAGGTGTTGAGCTTAGTCGCACTTTCTTGTTTGGGCATGGCGATACATTGCTTCCACACATGACGCTGTTAGTGCCAAGGGCTAAGTGAACTGGTGGCATGCTCGTTTTTAAAGTTGGTAGTGTTCTCTTCATTATTTTAGCCAATCAATGAAGGAAAGTAAAAAAGAGTTAGAGGGAAAATTTAGAGCTACACTCTGGACTATGAAATGGGACCGGAAAGTAACCTCCAAACTTGCCAACCGGACCAAACGCGACAAAGCAGCTAGGCAAGACTTTCCGGGGCTTCTGCGGGCTTTCACTGTGCGGATGAGCTGGATTGCTCAAAGGGTCTAGCCCCGCAGTCACAGTCGAGCAGAGTAGAATAAACAAGGGTCAACAGCTAGCTCCTCAGGTACATAGACAGTTAGTTTGAGTCACTGTGTGAATGAGCTTGACTGCTCAAAGGGTCTAGCCCCACAGTCACAGTCAAGCAGATTTCACCTCCCGTCCGCCCAACAGCCCAACAGAATCGCAATGCCCTTTTCGCTACAAGGCTTATCACTCATATCACACTTAGCTCTCGGGCTTCACCAGTACTCCTCACTTGATGTAGCAGGGAGGCGATCACGACCTTCTTGGGCGCTCAGAAGACAGGCAGTTGTCTTTCTGTTATGTTCAGCTGCCAACGCCACCAGAGCCAAACAGCAGCTTAACAGCTTTCTTGCCACAAACACACCGCCCTTTACACCACAGCCGGGCTTCATGCCGCGAGGGCTGGGTGTGTTGTTTTTACTTCCTGATTGCTCTAGGGGGCGTGGCTTCGCTCTCCGTCGGTCTCAAAGGAAAAGGCAAATCCTGATGGAATAGACGTGATCGAGTGAAACGACACTCACAGTTCAGGCCACAGAATATACGGTCCAAATGTCAAAAACGTGCAAATACAAGTGCGCACAGCAAAAGGCAGAGCCACAGCAGCCTAACAGCTTTCTTGCCACAAACACACCGCCCTTTACACCACAGCCGGGCTTCACCTAACTCTAATATCTCTAATAACTCTAATAAGAAAGCATTTATAATTTTAGTATTTAACATGGCAAGATGATTAATATTGCATGACCATCATGTCTCCTGCAAACTATGCCTATGTTACTGGATGTGTACCTTAGTATATTGGAAAAAACTTCATAATACCATGCTATGTGGATTAATTCATTGCTTAATGCACTACGTACCTCATGATATTTATTCCAATGATCCTTGACACTACTTTAATTAACATTACAATACGAATCCCATGTACAGACTTTTGATGAAAGGTAAATGCACATGTGATGTCATCAGTGATGTCATCAATGGCATTTGTGATGTCATCTTTGATGTCGTGGGTGTTAGTCTTAGCAGTGCACGGTGGTGGCGCGAGTTATGGTTGCTTAGCTTATTATAATGGGGGAATGTGCAGTGGTGTTTGGTTGCACTGTGAAGTATAACATTCTTTTAGTGACTTTTTTTACTGAATGCACATATATATTTATGGCAGGGAAGGAAAAGAAAGGGGCTAAACAAGTGAGGTCATCATTGATGTCAGCATTGACATTTCAGATGACATCTTTCATGGTGTGGGTGTTAGTGTTAGCAGTGAACAGGGGCGGATGGCACGGGTGTGGGCTTAGTTTACCATTACTGTCGAATTTCAGGGGTTTTTCGGTTTTAATTTGAAGCATAAAGGGGAGGTGGAAAGTATTTTTGTAGTGAAGTGTACAGGTCTTTGTTAGGACAACTTAACCATAACGTCCCCTCAACAATGTTTTTTTTTTAGTGATATATATTACATGGCCACGCTAGTGGCCATGTAGTTATGGTTAAGTTGCTGTTTCCATAGGAAGAGCACTTTTTGGGCGGCTTATAACTTCGCTCTCCCTGGATGGATCCTCACCAAACTTTGCAAAAAAAGTATTTGGGTCACTCTGGATATTTTTGCAAAGTTTGGTGAGGATTCGTCCAAGGTGGGCAAAGTTATAGGGGGGGTCCCAAAACTTTTTTTTCCCCATAGACTGAATGGGAAAAAATGTTTGCTCGCGTCTATAGCCCAAACCGCTGGATGGATTTTCACCAAATTTGGACTAGGAGCAGCGGCTTGGTCCCGAAAGTGTGCTTTTGCAAATTTGGTGAAAATCCGTCCAGTAGTTTTTTTTAAAATGACCAAAAAGTAAGTAAAAGAAAATTAGTGATATCTGTGTTCGGTCCGCGGACACACTTCCCTGTTCGCTCCGCGGACAGTGTCCTGATTGGCCAATCGGCTTGCGTGATGTTTGCGGACATGCAACGTGTTCGCTGATTGGACGGCGTGGAGCGTGATCTTGGATTCGCAGTCGTCCGCGGACAGCGCAGTGAAACTTTGTTCAAAATTTGTATTTAGTAGAGTGTGTTGGTGTGTAGGAGTGTTTGGGGAGGGTGGGAGTGTATGAGATAGGATGAAAATGTGTTTTTTAATGTGTTAGACGTTCTTTTTGTGTTCAATTTGTCTGCGGACATCACAGGTGTTCTGAAATGTTCTAAATAAACTGAATGGGGGGTGTTCTGAGGACTCAATATGTGTCCGTTTTGTTCGCAAGCAAACTGAAACTGTTCTAAGAACACTCGCAGTGTCCTGAAATGTTCGCAAATAAACAAAATGGGGGTGTCCTGAGGACGCTGTCCGTATTGTTCGTTGGCAAGTTGAATATGTTCTAAGAACACTTGCGGTGTCCTGAATTGTTCGCAAATACACAAAATGGGGGTGTTCTGAAGACGTTGTCGAACACTCGCTGTGTCCTAAAATGTTCGCAAATATGAATGGGGGTTGTGGCTGACAAGTTGGATGTGTTCTAAGAACACTCGCGGTGTCCTGAAATGTTCACAAATAAACAAAATGTGGGTGTCCTGAGGACGCTGTCCGTATTGTTCTCTGTCAAGTTGAATGTGTTCTTAGAATACTCATGGTGTCCTGAAATGTTCGCAAATAAACGAAATGGGGGTGTTCTGAGGAGACTGTCCGTATTGTTCATTGTCAAGTTGAATGTGTTCTAAGAACACTCGCGGTGTCCTGAAATGTTCGCAAATAAACAAGATGGTGGTGTTCTGAAGACGCTTCTAAGAACACTCGCGGTGTCCGGGGAATGTTTGTAGGGGGTGTCCTGATGACGCTGTCCGTATTGTTCTCTGTCAAGTTGAATGTGTTCTAAGAACACTCGCGGTGTCCTGAAATGTTTGCAAATAAACAAAATGGGGGTGTCCTGAGGACGCTGTCCGTATTGTTCAATGGCAAGTTGAATATGTTCTAAGAACACTTGCGGTGTCCTGAATTGTTCGCAAATACACAAAATGGGGGTGTTCTGAAGACGTTGTCGAACACTCGCTGTGTCCTAAAATGTTCGCAAATATGAATGGGGGTTGTGGCTGACAAGTTGGATGTGTTCTAAGAACACTCGCGGTGTCCTGAAATGTTCACAAATAAACAAAATGGGGGTGTCCTGAGGACGCTGTCCGTATTGTTCTCTGTCAAGTTGAATGTGTTCTAAGAACACTCGCGGTGTCCTGAAATGTTCGCAAATAAACAAGATGGTGGTGTTCTGAAGACGGTTCTAAGAACACTTGCGGTGTCCAGGGAATGTTCGTAGGGGGTGTCCTGAAGACGCTGTCCGTATTGTTCTCTGTCAAGTTGAATGTGTTCTAAGAACACTCGCGGTGTCCGGAAATGTTCGCAAATAAACAAAATGGGGGTGTTCTGAAGACGTTTCTAAGAACACTCCCGGTGTCCTGGAATGTTCATAGGGGGTGTCCTGAAGGTGTAGTCCGTATTGTTCGGTGGCAAGTTGAATGTGTTCTAAGAACACTCGCAGTGTCCTGAAATGTTCGCAAATAAACAAAATGGGGGTGTCCTGAGGACGCTGTCCGTATTGTTCTCTGTCAAGTTGAATGTGTTCTTAGAATACTCATGGTGTCCTGAAATGTTCGCAAATAAACGAAATGGGGGTGTTCTGAGGAGACTGTCCGTATTGTTCATTGTCAAGTTGAATGTGTTCTAAGAACACTCGCGGTGTCCTGAAATGTTCGCAAATAAACAAGATGGTGGTGTTCTGAAGACGCTTCTAAGAACACTCGCGGTGTCCGGGGAATGTTCGTAGGGGGTGTCCTGAGGACGCTGTCCGTATTGTTCTCTGTCAAGTTGAATGTGTTCTAAGAACACTCGCGGTGTCCTGAAATGTTCGCAAATAAACAAAATGGGGGTGTCCTGAGGACGCTGTCCGTATTGTTCTCTGTCAAGTTGAATGTGTTCTTAGAATACTCATGGTGTCCTGAAATGTTCGCGAATAAACAAAATGGGGGTGTTCTGAGGAGACTGTCCGTATTGTTCATTGTCAAGTTGAATGTGTTCTAAGAACACTCGCGGTGTCCTGAAATGTTTGCAAATAAACAAGATGGTGGTGTTCTGAAGACGCTTCTAAGAACACTCGCGGTGTCCGGGGAATGTTCGTAGGGGGTGTCCTGAGGATGCTGTCCGTATTGTTCTCTGTCAAGTTGAATGTGTTCTAAGAACACTCGCGGTGTCCTGAAATGTTCGCAAATAAACAAAATGGGGGTGTCCTGAGGACGCTGTCCGTATTGTTCTCTGTCAAGTTGAATGTGTTCTTAGAACACTCATGGTGTCCTGAAATGTTCGCAAATAAACGAAATGGGGGTGTTCTGAAGACACTGTCCGTATTGTTCGTTGTCAAGTTGAATGTGTTCTAAGAACACTCGCGGTGTCCTGAAATGTTAGCAAATAAACAAAATGGGGGTGTTCTGAAGACGTTTCTAAGAACACTCGCGGTGTCCAGGGAATGTTCGTAGGGGGTGTCCTGAGGACGCTGTCCGTATTGTTCTCTGTCAAGTTGAATGTGTTCTAAGAACACTCGCGGTGTCCTGAAATGTTCGCAAATAAACAAAATGGGGGTGTTCTGAAGACATTTCTAAGAACACTCCCGGTGTCCTGGAATGTTCGTAGGAGTGTCCTGAAGGCGTAGTCCGTATTGTTCGCTGGCAAGTTGAATGTGTTGTAAGAACACTCGCAGTGTCCTGAAATGTTCGCAAATAAACAAAATGGGGGTGTCCTGAGGACTCTGTCCGTATTGTTCTCTGTCAAGTTGAATGTGTTCTTAGAACACTCATGGTGTCCTGAAATGTTCGCAAATAAACGAAATGGGGGTGTTCTGAAGACACTGTCCGTATTGTTCGTTGTCAAGTTGAATGTGTTCTAAGAACACTCGCGGTGTCCTGAAATGTTCGCAAATAAACAAAATGGGGGTGTTCTGAAGACGTTTCTAAGAACACTCGCGTTGTCCTGGAATGTTCGTAGGGGGTGTCCTGAGGACGATGTCCGTATTGTTCTCTGTCAAGCTGAATGTGTTCTAAGAACACTTGCGGTGTCCTGAAATTTTCGCAAATAAACAAAATGGGGGTGTTCTGAAGACATTTCTAAGAACACTCCCGGTGTCCTGGAATGTTCATAGGGGTGTCCTGAAGGCGTAGTCCGTATTGTTCGCTGGCAAGTTGAATGTGTTCTAAGAACACTCGCAGTGTCCTGAAATGTTCGCAAATAAACAAAATGGGGGTGTCCTGAGGACGCTGTCCGTATTGTTCTCTGTCAAGTTGAATGTGTTCTTAGAACACTGATGGTGTCCTGAAATGTTCGCAAATAAACGAAATGGGGGTGTTCTGAGGACAGTATCCGTATTGTTCATTGTCAAGTTGAATGTGTTCTAAGAACACTCGTGGTGTCCTGAAATGTTCGCAAATAAACAAAATGGGGGTGTTCTGAAGATGTTTCTAAAAACACTTGCGGTGTCCTGGAATGTTCGTAGGGGGTTTACTGAAGGCATAGTTCGTATTGTTCACTGGCAAGTTGAATGTGTTCTAAGAACACTCGCAGTGTCCTGAAATGTTCGCAAATAAACAAAATGGGGGTGTCCTGAGGACACTGTCCGTATTGTTCGTTGTCAAGTTGAAAGTGTTCTAAGAACTATCGCGTTGTTCTGAAATGTTCATAGGGGGTGTCGTAAAAACGCTGTCCGTATTGTTTGCTGGCAAGTTGAAAGTGTTCTAAGAACACTCATAATGTCCGCGGACATTAGAAGTTTCCATGGACCATAGTTGAAATGTTTGACTCTATGGATGTGATATGCTGCGGTGGTTGTTGCCAGGGCATAGAGTCTAAGGTGCATGGCCATTTGGCCATGCACCCAAGACTGTATGCCCTGGCAACAACCACCGCAGCATATCACATTCATATTTGCTTATAACTTTGGGTGAAAAACAAATGTATAAGGAACAAAGGTATTAGATACTATGGATGTGATATGCTGCTATGGTTCTCCTTATTATTGTATACTTACTGTTTGGTCTAGTAACGGGAGTCCATGTTTTTCTTGTTAGTTTCTGTGATAAAAGAAAATAGCATGTTAGTATTAGTATTTTGTAATGACTTATTACATTGTATAATCAATATACTTTTTTTTTTTTGAACCCTCATATTTAGTAGATTACAAATCAGAGTACTGTGCAATTTGCTCAGTTTCTGTATTTGTTGCTAAAATCATTGGGTCTGAGGAAGAAAAAAAAATCCATGTTGGATTAAAACAAACCCTTTTTCTGTTATGCTACAGTTTATTTGTTTGTTTTCAGTGTTCACTTGTTGTTTCTGGCTAATGCTTTATACTTTGGCTTGTTGTATTTTTTGGAGCAGTAACATATTATTTATTTGTTTTGATATTATAAAATTTTGGAGCAGTTAGATACCGATTGGCGTATTGTAACTGTCTATTTTTGTTGATATATTTTAGTGGTATTGATTTATCTATTTGGATATTTTTAAATTTTGGGACAGTTAGATACCAATTGGCGTATTCTAACTGTGTATTTTTTGGTCTAATTTAGTGGTATTCATTTATCCGATTAGTTGTTGTAGAATCTTTGAGCAGTTAGATCGCTTTTGGAGTATTCTAACAGTTTATATTCTATTAACACAAGTTTACTTAGGGTTTAAATACAGTTTAGTTATCAAATGTTGGTGTTAAGAACATCAAATAAGCATTTGTAAGATTTCCTGGTAATCTCTGCTTTAGAGTAATAGTACTATCATTACATTCAAACCATCCACATTTCTTTTTTATATATGCAGTGCAGTGCCCTGAATTGGTTGTGGCTCCTGCGTGATAGATTATACCTATTGTTGTGAAGGTTTTCTTACCAAGTGATATTTGACCATGTGTGAATCCAGTCAGCTTGCAGTTGTTTTTGGTACCATCTGCATTGTAACGTAGAAGCATTAGTATTATGTATTTACTATGTGTTTGTATTACTAACGTGGAGCGATTATCTGAATTGCAGGTAGAGCATAATCTACCATGGTTTGCATTTTGTACAAGTCGCTGAAATGGAATGGATTCACAATTTGGTATTGATATATATATGAAGCGTTCATTGGGGATTTCCTCTTGTGTCACATTGTTGCAGAGAGTGCATGTATGTTTCCACATGTATGAAATCTGAAAGATTTCAGTTATAGGTATGTTTTTGTTTTCCAGTACTTGTAGTAAGTACATTAGAAATTCTTGTGTATCTTCCTGTGAATTTATAGTGAATTTCACCATTCCAGCACAGTAGTCCAATTGTTGTCTTATTCCAAAAACACTATACGTGTTGTCAGGATTGTTTACTGCATTTCTGTGAAGTACTAACATTTGCAAACACAATGGGTCTGTACTGTGTAAGTAAATGTTGTCAACAATTGGTGGTAATTGAAATAGAATATGCATTGCTACATTTGCGTAGCAACTTACACCAACTATATTTGAGAATTTAAATGGTCCAGGTAGTTCTGTATCTAACTGCTTTTTTTGGAGTTTGTCTTCCTTCTTTAAAGAAGTACTTGGTTTACTTTCCCTAATTGATTCTTTTTTGCTTGTGGTACTTGATGAAGTATTAGTTTCTTATACTCTCTTTGGAGGATTTGCAGTGGCATCCTGTTGCATTTCTATTTAATTTATTTTTCTTTTATAACGTTTTACTTTTTGTGGAACAAAATATGTGTTTAGGTGGGGGGTGTATAGTGAGCGAAGTCTATTGTATTCTAAAATGCAAGGAATATCAGCGTTTATTTTACTTGCATCAAAGTAGATTAGAAATAGACCGTCAAGTGTACGTAAGCGTGATAGTGCTACATAGCTCATGCCTTCTTTAAAGACTGTGTTACCAATATCTATCATTGCTTTGTCTAGGGTAAGACCTTGTGATTTATGAATCATGACTGCGTATGCAAGAGTTAGATAAAATTGTTCTCTGCGTACATACATATCTTTGAAGAAAAGGAATATAGCTGTTGAGCGTCCTATCCTTTTTCCTTCTGAATGTTTGTCAAAGAGTATATTGACAAACTGAATTTTGTTGTCGCGTGAGTATGTTTGAAAGCCAACAACTGTACCCAGTGCTCCATTAACTAGTCCTTGGTCCACGTCAAGGTTACGTTTAAGCATTACTCTGCAATTTAAGGATAATTTTAATATCTTTTCTAAGCCTGCTGTGTTTGAGATTGATTTTTCTAAACTATTTAGTCTTGTTGTGGCTTGGACACACATGGGTAGTGTCATACCATGTACATCTAGTTTGTCTGTGGCGCTAATTTCCATGATTGGTTGCATTTCCAGACAATTGACATTTTTGTGGGCTAATTGTTCCATAACATCTGTAGCACATCTGTAGCACATGTGTAGCACATGCATTATCGCCATAAAGTGCATTAATGTGCCGGGTTTTCAATATTGCTTCTGCTTCTTTAGAAAGTATACCAACTCTGATACTTTTTAAAATGTTGGCATAAGTGAGATCTGCAGATTGCCGCATGTTTTCTGTTAATTCTCTGTATTGGAAATGTTGCCAAAGGTTGACATTTCCAATGCTGCCAACAGTTTTACGGCAGAGTTTGTGTCCTAATGTTTTAAAAATAGGCTCACCTTTTACTGGTGTTAATTGAAGCAGATCTTCAAAAACAATAATGTGTTTTCCTGCAAAGAGCTCTTCATAGTCTGTTTTGAGTACTTCTTGTAATCTGAGGTGAATCAAAGCTAACATCAGGTTGGAGACCATGCTCACTTCATCTATTAGTAGCATTTTCATTTGTTTCAATACTCTGCGTAATTCCATTGCAGCTTCTGCAGAAAGTTTGTAATAGTCTAATTTGTTCTGGTGTTCTACTGGTAATAGTAGTAATCGGTGTAATGTAACACCACCTATGTTGTAGGCAGCTAAACCTGTGGGGGCAGTGACAACAGCTGACAGTTTGATGTTTGTCAATTGTTGAAGGAACTTACTAATGATTTTGATTAGGAATGTTTTGCCAGAACCAGCTTCACCACTGACGTACAGTAGTATAGGTTTATAATTATGGCAGGAACATTCTTTATTTTCATGTTTTACACCATGTGCAATTTGTTTTGTTACTTCTTGAAAAATGCTACTTTGCTCATTGTTTAGTTTTGATTGTAGTATAGTTAAGTCTTCCTTATCTTCATACTGACACATGGTGTTTTCTACTTCTATCATAGCTAATTCTGCCTCATTTATTATTAGTTGTTCTCCCAGTGGTTCTTGGCTTCCTGTTACAGAAGGTTGACTACTGTCAGGAGTGTCATTATCTTGTTGGGCTTGGAGTTCTTCTTTGTGTTGCTGTTCATTGTGCAACATTTTTTTGTACTGTGTAAAGTTTACATCAGCTATAGTGCTTTCATTTGCTTTGAAAGCATCCTCATATGAGTCATAGTTATCTAGTAATTGTTCTTCTTTCCTCCATGGTTTGAAGAGTTGTAGCAGGGACATGTAATATACTTCTTTATGTTGAGGAGTCTTTAATGACAATTTGATATGATTAATTAAATTTGGTTTAGTGAGTTTAACTAAGCTGCCTTCACAGTTTGCCACTCTATATTTACCTTTTTTTTCATCAGGTTTCATATTATTTTTTTATGTGTCGTTTTGGGCTATGTGGTATAGACACATGTTTTCCAAAGTATTACTTCTGTTTGGGTAGTATGTGTCCAATAAATTGTTTTTTAAAATGTCTTGGCTGTTGGGATCATGTTTGGCTATTGTTTCTATATCTTCATATGATTTTGGAACTCTTTTTCTAGATTTAGCTGGACCAAGACTTAGCCATACTATATTTTCAGATTTACCATACAATGCAGTACAGTTAAACGATCAGCTGCTTCATATGATCCACATTCTCTATGGGTGAGCATTTTTATGCCCAAGCTGTATAATTTCTGAGATACTGTTTTATCTGATGACAGGTCATTCCAGAGGTCTTGGAGCCCTGTCTTTTCAGCTTTAGTTAAGTATGCTGTGACATATCGTGCAACTGCAGTAGAATTGTCTGCAATGTACTGCACATCTATGTTTGCATTCCATAAGTGGGCAATGATTGCATTATAATCATTGATATGTTTTTCTTCTTCTTTTCTTTTTATGTAATATGTATTTTTAGGTGACATACCTTTAACACTATGTCTAACTGAAGACATGAGGTTGTTCACTTGACTTGTATTTGTAACTGGTCTAGGGAAACCAAATCAGCATTTGGTGTAGTATTTCCCTTTGTTTTTGTATTTGCGACAACAATATTTTCCACATTTGTGTCTTTGAAATAGTAAAATTTGTGCATGAAGATCACTATTTGTGGCTTCTGATGGAATTTCACAAGTGACATATTTTTCAATAAACTGTAAAACAGTGGCATCACTGTCTTGACCAAATTTAGGAGCATCTTTAATCCATAAAAGCATGTGGATATGTGGTGCTCATCTGGCTTGGTATTCTTTTCTCCAAAAGAAGTGTTGCACTTCTCCAAGGGGAGGAACAGTGTTATTACAAATAAAATGTAGCATAGCAATGAAGCGATAGTGAAAATATCTTGAAACATTAACATGATCCAAAGAACAAAGTTCTCCAGGTGTTAGTATATCTATTTTTGTTTTGTTTTTATTTGATATGCGTAGGAAATCATGTAAATCTTCCCATGCATATTCTGCACAACTTAATGTAACAAACCAAGTGGGTGGGCCAAGGTTTCTGATCATACAACGTATATCTCCATGACGTCGAAACCAGTACTCTTTAGTACCACGCATATTTGCTAATAGATTTGTAATATTTGATTGTAAAACCTCATCCTTTTGTTGCACTTTTTCTAATAATTGTGTAGCTGTCATATTTTGAAAGTGTGATCCTGATTTTAATATGTGTGCAACTCCGTAACATAAAGTTGCTAGTTCACTTTCAAAGAGTAGATGGAATATGTATTCCACATTTTGTCTAAATCTGGGATCTTCAGAATACATCAGTAATGAGCAGTATTCTGAAGCTGATATTTGAATAGGTATATCATCATACCTTCCTCCTTTGCCAGTAGGAAAGAGTAGAGGAAAAGCACGTGCTTCTATACTTTTTTCCCATATGCTGATTGGCGATCCTTTTGTTTGACGCATTTGGTAAGTTTCCAGTACATCTTCTACGGTGTCATTACAGTGCAAAGGATAAATTGTATAATGGTCTAAAGTATTTGATATTGTAGTAGGTTCTAGTAGCTCAAATTGACCAGCTTCTTGTGTTTCTTGAATTATTTCAGTTGTATCTTTCAAGTTTTCTTCAATATTAATTTCTTTGTAATATTCATTATTCTCTTTAAGATATTGGAAGGCTTGTCTAACTTTATATAAATCTACCAGCTGTTGCCATATTTTTTTGTCTTTTGTAGGTACTCCATTTACTAAGATAATTAAAGATTGCTGCATTGGACGTTGCACTCCTAGAGTATGCACATTTTCTTTTAGATGTAATGGTAAATAAACTACTTTTCCACGAATGCCTTTTACCAATTCAGATGGAGGTAATTTTGCTGTTTTTGGTTGAAGGCGTATTATTGCTTGAAATGGGTGTACTGTTTGAATTATGATGCTCTCTTATAAATTAAGTTGTTGTAGGGGTTTTGGTACTGGGTATAATTCCAAATTATTTGTGATAGCACGTGAAGGAGTTTGGTTGTTGTCAAGTTTTGTAGTGCAGTAACTGCAAAGTATTAAGGGGTCAGTTATTTCGTATTTGTTTTCTGCTACAAGGTAGAGAGCTAATTCAAACCCTTTAGAATCTTCATTGTCTTCTATTTTGTATGATACGTCTATAGTTTTTGTGTTACTTTTATAAAAAGTTCTACGGCAACATAAACATACATGGTTTGGTACTTCAGCTGATGTACTTTTAAATTTTAGTATTTCTTTTTTGTATGTGTTTAGCAAAAGGTTGTAGAATTGTTGCTTAATTGGTTTAAAGCTATTTCATTCTGTAAATGGCTTTCACTTCCAAAATATTTTTTCTGGATATAGTGAATTTCTTCAAGTAGGTCTTTTGCTGTACCATATAGAAGGATGTTATTTAACTTTGCTAGTGCTAAAGCAGGACTTTTAGCATAGTACAGTTTATAGACTAGATTTCTTATAGTTGAACGATGTGTTGATATCCTTTTGATATCATGGAAAGTGGTTTTACAAGTAGGTCCTGTAATGCAGGCGAATGAATGTCCTTGTAGTCCTGTGTACTTGCGCACTGGACAGGTATCCATATTTTGCAGTAATTTAATTTTGATTTTGTCTTTGCTTTTTACATATTTATTGAGGAATTGGCGTAAAGATTTGAAACATTCTTTGGGAATGTTACATATTGACGTGCATGGCCATTTGTACACTAGACGTTCTGATTCAGTTGAATGGAGGGGTAATTGTCACGCTTTCCCCCGCACACCCTATCCCTGCTCCCTCCGCACGCCCGGCCTCTGCCAAAAACCATCAGGGGATTCCGTATATGCACTCTGGCAGTCGGAGACTGCATCCTCTTACCCGCCATTCCAAGAAATTGTTTGGACCAGGGGTATACCGGCCATCCCAGCGCTGGAAATTACAATGGAGACTTCCACTGGCAGCCCGCAACAATCCACATCGTTTGCAACGATCCTCGCGTCACGTGAGGGGGCCAACACGATCACGCATCACGTGAGAGGGCTAGCACCGCCAGGAGTCACGTGGCGACAACGCTTCCGCATCACGTGACACGCATCACGTGATTTCCTTCAAGGATTCAAAAGCGCCCAGGAACACGGAAGCGTTGCTTCACAGCGGAACTCTTTCAGTACTGTACTGCTCTTGTTCCTTGTTTTGAACCTTGCTCCTACGATCTGTCACGACCTCGGATTTTGCCTACTGGATTGCGTTGTCTAACCCTTGGCAGAGTGAACTTTGGATTGAACTCTGTCACGACCTCGGAATTGTCTACTGGATTGCTTTGTCTAAACCCCTGGCACTTTTGAACCTTGGCTTTGCATTTCTTCACGACGTTGGACTTGGATTTGGACTGCCTCACGGATTTCGTTTTGTTTTGGTACTTTGGCCACCGGCCTCTGCAAGGCGTTCGCCTGGCTGTATAACCTGGATTGCCTCGAACCACACCACCGTGTGCACCCATCCACAGAGTATCGCACACCAACCCCTAACCCTCTGCTATTGGAAGTTCACGCCCCGTCCAGGGCCCCACTATCCTTCAGGGTGACACTTCCTATACACTAGGTAAGCGGTGCTCTTTTTCCTTGCTGGGTATTCATTGTACAACACGCACATTGTTTGATAATCACTTATTGCCTAACAGTGCTCCAGGGGTCCTTCTGGCTGTTCCTGGTTCCAGACCTGAAGGCTCACAAAACAACCTGTGGCCTCAAAGACTGCACAGGCACTGAATATCTCGTTGTTTGTGTAGTACTTGGGGACGGAGGCATTACTAATCTACACGACCATCAAGAAGCCCTCTTGGTCGTGCTGATTATGGATGCCTCCGCCGGGGACCCAGTGACCGCTCTAATGCAGGCTGTCGCGGCCCTTAGGACTGACATGGCCGCCGCCACCACTACCATATACCATCGTCTCGACGCCTTACAAAGCGCGCGCCAACCTTTGCCTCTTGACGCCGAGTTTGGGGATCCCAACCCTCGGGGATCCCAACCCTCCACTCCAGCCTGCCTCTACTCCGCCTCCTACTCTCACTCCTGTTCTACTCCCAACTCCTCTTCCCCTGGCAGCTCCCGAACGCTACCAAGGCGATCCCCGGAAATACCGCACATTCATCAACCAATGTAAACTACACTTTTTGTGCAGGCCTTCCCCGACTCCATTACCAAGGCCGCTTTCCTTCTGTCCCACTTATCCGGTGTAGCCGCTACTTGGGCGAATCCATTACTAGAGAACGACCATCCAGCTTTTTATGATTTCGAACTACTAGTGTCTGAAATGACGAAAGTGTTCGATACCCGTTATAAGGCCCAATCACGAGACCTGAAACTCCTTGAACTATCACAGGGCAAGCATTCTCTGATTGAGTATATCACTCATTTTAACCAGCTTGCAGCAGAAACGTCCTGGCCAGAGCAGAAAAAGGCGATTGTCTATTACCGAGGGTTATGCAACCCCATGAAAGACGCCCTCGCAGTGGTTCCATCCCTTCCTTCTGTTTTCTCTGATCTAGTTGATCTCACTCTCCAGGTGGACGCTCGCAGAACCGAGCGTAAAGCAGAGACGTCTTTTTCTGGCAGCTCTCTCCTGCTTCGACTGCCACTGGTGGTGAACCTATGCAAATTGGTGGCATCCATAGTCCTATAACCCCAGTTGAGCGGGAACGCAGGAGAACCAGTAATGCCTGTTTTTACTGTGGGATTAGTGGGCATTATGTAAGAGAATGTCCCCGTCGGCCAAAAGACAAAACTCCGGGTTTTCCGAAGGCTCGCCCTGGAGATCGGGGGTACTGGCGAGCCCTTCATTGACCCCCACTGGACCCGTATTTGGCCCTATCAGACCCATAGTAGTACATGCACTTCTGAAACCCTCTTGGGAGGTCATGCATGCTGTACGCATTGTGATTGACTCAGGGGCCACTGGCTGTTTTATTGACATCACTTTAGCCCAGCATCTCGATCTGCCCCTAGTTCAGAAAGAACATCCTGAGCCTGTACAAGCGGTTGACGGCACCTCCCTTTCATCTGGTCTGATTAAACAGCAGACTGCCCCTCTAGAAGTGGTGATTCAGGATACCCATAAAGAAACCATGTCTTTCGACCTTATCACCACGCCCCAGTTTGGTATCATACTCGGTATTCCCTGGTTAAGACAACACAACCCCTTGATCAATTGGGGCACTGGGCAGGTAACATTTGAATCAGATGTATGTCAGCATTTCTGCTTAACAGAACCCGAGAGACTCACCTCTCCCGCCGCTATTCTTGGCGCCATGGCCTCTTCCCGAATTGAGGATGTTGATCCACCCGCACCTACACATACCGTGGGGGCTGTTACAGCTGGTATTCCTGCTGACTACCACGATTATCTGCAGGTTTTTGACAAAGCCACGGCAGAGGGTCTCCCTCCGCATAGGCCTTACGACTGCCCCATTGACTTGATTCCCGATGCACCAATACCAAAGGGTAGGATTTACTCATTATCCCATTCCGAAGAAGCAGCTTTGAAGGACTATATACAACAAGCCCTACGGTTAGGTCACATTCGTCCCTCTTGTTCCCCAGCCGCCAGCCCTATCTTTTTTGTGCCCAAAAAAGAGGGTGACCTACGACCATGCATAGACTACAGACGGTTGAATGCCATCACTATAAAGAACAGGTATCCCATCCCGCTCATCTCCACCTTGCTTGATAGACTGACACTTGCGTCCATCTTTACTAAGCTGGATCTAAGGGGGGCATACAACTTGATCCGAATGCGCCAGGGAGACGAATGGAAGACGGCGTTCTGCTCCAGACAAGGGTTATATGAGTATACGGTAATACCTTTCGGGCTGTGTAACGCCCCTGCCACCTTCCAGCGTTTCATCAACGAAGTCTTCTCTGACATTCTCGATGTATATGTTGTTGTCTATCTGGATGACATACTGATATTTTCGGCCTCCTTGGAAGAACATGTCATGCATGTCAGAGAAGTCCTATCCCGTCTCAAGAACAATGCTTTATTTGCTAAACCAGAGAAGAGCTTGTTTCACTCGAAGGAGGTGGACTTCCTGGGTTTTCACATCACCCCTGGGGGCCTCTCCATGAATTTGTCAAAGGTTCGAGCCATCATGGAATGGCCTGCCCCGGTCAATGTTAAACAGCTTCAGTCTTTCCTTGGCTTCGCCAATTTTTACCGACGCTTTATCGCCGGTTTCTCTGCCATTGTTTCTCCCCTCACAGCCTTGACCAGCCCTCTTGTTTCGTTTATTTGGACTCCCAATCACCAGAAGGCATTTGAGGCACTTAAATCTAGGTTTGTCTCTGCTCCGGTCTTACAACACCCAGACCCAGAACTCCTGTTCATCCTAGAAGCAGACGCCTCCTCTTTCGCATTAGGGGCAGTCCTTTCCTAGCCTTGTCCAACTACGGGCCGTCTCCATCCGGTAGCCTATCATTCCCGGAAATTCACACCAGCCGAATCCCACTATACAGTTACCGAAAAGGAACTGTTAGCCATCAAAGACGCCATCTAGACATGGCGGCACCACCTCATCGGGGCAAAACACCAGACGGTGATATATACTGATCATAAGAACCTGCAAGATCTAGCAACGCTGAAGTGTATGAACAGCAGACATGTCCGCTGGCATCTCTTTCTTGCAGCATTCGATTTTGTGGTGAAACATAGGCCTGGTCTCTCCCATGGCAAGGCGGATGCACTTTCCCGGTCTCCTGGGGGGGAATCGTTACCTTTATTTCCCGACATATTGTTAGAAAAGGGCCACATCATCTGTATGTGTACACCATCCCCTACTATGCTTGCCATCATCAGACACTGGGTTTCCCAACACCCACATGCCTTAACAGAGAGGAAAACTATTTCTCCCAACCAGCGATGTACGCAATCAGGCACTCGCTTGGTCTCATGATGCTGCAAACAATGGGCACCCGGGGAAAAAACGCACTCTAGAACTCCTACAGCGGTGGTGCTGGTGGCCTTCAATGAGGAGAGACATAGAGAATTACGTCAACACCTGTTCAATTTGCGCTCAGTGCAAGTCATCTAGGGGACGGCCTTTGGGGTTGCTCCAACCACTACCAGTCCCGCCCAGGCCCTGGCACACGGACTCTATGGACCTTATCACAGACCTACCCTGCAGACGAGGCTACGACACGATCTGGATTATCGTTGACTCCTACACAAAAATGGCCCGCTTTATACCTTGTACGGGAATACCCTCAGCACCCACATTGGCCCGTTTGTTCTTTCAGTCTGTTTTCTGTCTGTTTGGTCTCCCGCAGGTCGTTGTTTCGGACCGAGGGTCCCAGTTCACGTCTTGTTTCTGGCGTGCCCTCACTGGCCTCTTAGGTATCGACTCCCGCTTCTCCTCTGCCTATCATCCAGAAAGTGACGGGCAGACCGAGAGAGTGAACCAAGCCCTGGAGCAGTATCTGCGCTGTCTTACCCTCCAGTACCAGGATTCTTGGTTTAACCTGCTCCACCTGGCTGAGTTTGCCTATAACAATTCCTGGTACTCGTCTAGTGGTTTCTCCCCTTTCTATTCCTTGTACGGCCAGGATCCTCGTGCCCTTCCTCTTCCTGATTTTCCCTCCGCCACTCCTGCTGCTGACGCCTGCGCTCGTGTCTTGGTCACGATCCATCCCCAAACCCTTACCCACTTGCGCGAGGCCCAGGTGGTAATGAAAGCAAAGGCAGACAGGAGGCGGCTGTTGGCCTCTGAGTATTCTGTGGGTGACCGGGTTTGGCTCTCGACCCGCCATTTGCATATTCCTGGCTGTCGCAAGCTGCTGCCCCGCTTTGTTGGTCCCTACAAAATCACTAAGGTTCTGAACCCTGTGGCCTTGCGCCTTTCCGTTCCACCTACCTGGCGGATTCACCCTGTTTTCCACACCTCACTCCTCAAACCTTGTCTTGCTCCTACCCGACTCAGTGCCCCTCCTGCTCCTGTTTCTGTGTCCTCTCCTGACGAGTATGAGGTCAGTGCCATTTTGGGTTCTCGCTTCCTTAGGGGTCGTCTTCAGTATCTTGTGGATTGGGTGGGTTATGGCCCTGAAGACTGCTCCTGGGTCCCGTCCCGTGATGTGCACGCCCCGACCCTGGTTGCCCGTTTTCATAGGGACTGCCCCTCTAGCCCACGGGGTCGTGGGCCTTTGAGGGGGGGCTCTGTCATGCTTTCCCCCGCACACCCTCTCCCTGCTCCCTCCGCACACCCGGCCTCTGCCAAAAACCATCAGAGGATTCTGTATATGCACACTGGCAGTCGGAGACTGCATCCTCTTACCCGCCATACCAAGACACTGTTTGGACCAGGGGTGTACCGGCCATCCCAGCGCTGGAAATTACAATGGAGACTCCCACTGGCAGCCCGCAACAATCCACAGACGTTTTTGATGATCCTCGTGTCACGTGAGGGGGCCAACACGATCAAGCATCACGTGAGGGGGCTAGCACCGCCAGGAGTCACGTGGCGACAACGCTTCCGCATCACGTGACACGCATCACGTGATTTCCTTCAAGGATTCAAAAGCGCCCAGGAACACGGAAGCGTTGCTTCACAGCTGAACTCTTTCAGTACTGTACGGCTCTTGTTCCTTGTTTTGAACCTTGCTCCTACGATCCGTCACGACCTCGGATTTTGCCTACTGGATTGCGTTGTCTAACCCTTGGCATTTTGAACTTTGGATTGAACTCTGTCACAACCTCGGAAATGTCTACTGGATTGCTTTGTCTAAACCCCTGGCACTTTTGAACCTTGGCTTTGCATTTCTTCACGACCTCAGAGCTTGGATTTGGACTGCCTCACGGATTTCGTTTTGTTTTGGTACTTTGGCCACCGGCCTCTGCAAGGCGTTCACCTGGCTGCATAACCTGGATTGCTTCGAACCACGGTGTGCACCCATCCACAGAGTATCGCACACCAACCCCTAACCCTCTGCTATTGGAAGTTCACGCCCCGTCCAGGGCCCCACTATCCTTCAGGGTGACACTTCCTATACACTAGGTAAGCGGTGCTCTTTTTCCTTGCTGGGTATTCATTGTACAACACGCACATTGTTTGATAATCACTTATTGCCTTACAGTGCTCCAGGGGTCCTTCTGGATGTTCCCGGTTCCAGACCTGACGGCTCACAAAACAACCTGTGGCCTCAAAGACTGCACAGGCACTGAATATCTCGTTGTCTGTGTGGTACTTGGGGACGGAGGCATTACTAATCTACACGACCATCAAGATCAAGTCCATAACAGTAATTCTAAGTTTTCAGGGCATATTTTTGTAAGGAGTACTTCTTGTTCCATTATGGTATTATTCACTTTTTCATAACCTCGACCACTGCTATGTATGGCAATTGTATTTGTTTGCTTTTGTTTGTACGCTTCTTCATTAAAATATGGTTCTGTGCTCGTAGTGTGATTCCATTCACCTCCGCAGATACTTAAGAAGTTCTTTCTGTTGACATTTCGCTTTTTGAGAAGTCTTTTTGTAATTTAGTTATTAGTTTTGTTAGTGGTTTCATTTTGTTTAACAGTAAAATAAATAACTTTCTTTTGAGAATAATTGCACTGTCCATCAACGCTTCTAAGATTAATTTTCTACGATAGGTTTTAAGCATTGAACCTGATTTCTCTCCTGTTTTTATAAGATTTTGAAGGACTTTGTGACGGTACACTTTGGCTAAAATACTTTTCTTGGTATGCTTACTTTGCACTATATTAAAATTTGAAGAAGTAGTTTTATCTGTAGTGATAGCTGATTTTCTGTTAATTGTTTTTTGGTTTGTTTTACAATTTGATAGAGGAGGCAAAGTTTTTGTACTTGAAACTTCTTGTGTTTCACTAAATGACTGTATTAGCTGTTTTGTTTCAACTTTTTTTACAAATTCTGCTAGAGATGGATGCTTATGTTGGACACTTTTATTTTCATTTGCTCTACTTTTGCGTTGCTTTCTACGGACATGACTTTTGGTAGGCATTCTTTAGGGTCTGTTGAAAAAAATAAAGAAGATAGGGGTTGGGGTGTTCTGGAATGTATGTGTGCTGTGTGCATGAGTGTTTGAGTAAGATGATAAAGATGTATGTAATGGTGTGTGATTGTGCATTTGGAACTAAAACTAGTAGGGATAGGTATTCTTGAATGTACGTGTTACTAAACTGGGGTTCAGATGACAAAAAAAAAGTAAGCTAGTGGTGTGGAAAAGTACAAATAGTAAATCTATTGTATACAATTAAAACAGTTGTTTGTTCTATAATATGAAAATTGTAGCAGTTCAGTTGGGTAATTTGTGTGTCCAAAGATAGGAATTTGTGGGCCATTCTGGCTGTAAATCGCTGTTTAAGACATGGAGATTTTTGGACAAAATGGTACACAATCTCTATTTTTAGGCACCAAAATAGCTTGTATTAACGTTATAGTATGTTTGATTAATAATACAAATATTATGGTGATATTCTACTTACTTTTTTTCTTAAATTAACAGGTAACTTCTTAATTCTTCTTTGTTCTTCGAATTCGGCTGCTTCTTTTCAGGAGACTGGTCTTCACTGCAATTGTAAAAGCTTCAAATGAGTAACTTTGTTTGTATATAGCGCTGTTTTTAATTTAGATATTGATTTTTTTAATTGAAATCCTCAGTGCCTTCTTTAAAACCATTAAACTAATTTATTTATATAAGACACATTGCATCAGTTCAGTACATATGATATGTTCTTAATGAACAAATTGTATTGAATGACTAACTGTAGCAAAATAAAATATCTTTACTATGTCTTGTGAAATGTATAATATACCAGTGAATACCACTATTTCTGTAAGTAAGCTGTTCTAGGTAATAGCGCCTCAATGGCCCTCATTACAACTCAGGCGTTAAGGGTTAACGCCACCGTTAACCCTTAACGCCTGATTCCCACCTTAACGCCTGCTTTTTGCAGGCGTTAAGTTCCATGGTGCTAAGGCACCTTGGTGCTAATTACGGCACCGTAATTTACGGTGCCGTAATTAGCGCCTTCCCCACTCCCATTATGCCCTATGGGGCAAAAATGGGAATGGGGAAGGGAAAATGGGAAATGGGGATTTACCGCCCTACTCACCTTGTAATGGGGCGGTAAATCCGCCATCCACCATGGTGTAAACGTAGTTTACACCATGGTGGTAAAGTTGGTGCACTTAGCACCTCAGTTGTAATGAGGGCCAATGTCATGTCTAAATTAAAGTTCTGAGGACGCTGTCCGTATTGTTCGCTGGCAAGTTGAATGTGTTCTAAGAACACTCGCGGTGTCCTGAAATGTTCGCAAATAAACAAAATGGGGGTGTCCTGAGGACGATGTCCATATTGTTCTCTGTCAAGTTGAATGATGTCTGAGAACACTCGCGGTGTCCTGAAATGTTCGCAAATACACAAAATGGGGGTGTTCTGAAGACGTTGTCGAACACTCGCGGTGTCCTGAAATGTTCGCAAATAAACAAAATGGGGGTGTCCTGAGGACGCTGTTCGTATTGTTCTCTGTCAAGTTGAATGTGTTCTGAGAACACTCACGGTGTCCTGAAATGTTCGCAAATATACAAAATGGGGGTGTTCTGAAGACATTTTCAAACACTCGCTGTGTACTGAAATGTTCACAAATATGAATGGGTGTTGTGGCTGGCAAGTTAAATGTGTTCTAAGAACACTCGCAGTGTCCTGAAATGTTCGCAAATAAACAAGATGGTGGTGTTCTGAAGACGCTTCTAAGAACACTTGCGGTGTCCTGAAATGTTCACAAATAAACAAAATGGGTGTGTCCTGAGGACGCTGTCCGTATTGTTCGCTGGCAAGTTGAATGTGTTCTAAGAACACTAGCGGTGTCCTGAAATGTTCGCAAATAAACAAAATGGGGGTGTCCTGAGGACGCTGTCCGTATTGTTCTCTGTCAAGTTGAATGTGTTCTGAGAATACTCGCGGTGTCCTGAAATGTTCGCAAATACACAAAATGGGAGTGTTCTGAAGACGTCGTCGAACACTCGCGGTGTCCTGAAATGTTCGCAAATAAACAAAATGGGGGTGTCCTGAGGACGCTGTCCGTATTGTTCTCTGTCAAGTTGAATGTGTTCTGAGAACACTCGCAGTGTCCTGAAATGTTCGCAAATACACAAAATGGGGGTGTTCTGAAGACGTTTTCGAACACTCGCTGTGTCCTGAAATGTTCACAAATATAAATGGGGGGTTGTGGCTGGCAAGTTGAATGTGTTCTAAGAACACTCGCGGTGTCCTGAAATGTTCGCAAATAAACAAAATGGGGGTGTCCTGAGGACGCTGTCCGTATTGTTCTCTGTCAAGTTGAATGTGTTCTAAGAACACTCACGGTGTACTGAAATGTTCGCAAATAAACAAGATGGTGGTGTTCTGAAGACGCTTCTAAGAAAACTTGCGGTGTCCTGAAATGTTCACAAATAAACAAAATGGGGGTGTCCTGATTACGCTGTCCGTATTGTTCTCTGTCAAGTTGAATGTGTTCTAAGAACACTCGCGGTGTCCTGAAATGTTCGCAAATAAACAAGATGGTGGTGTTCTGAAGACGCTTCTAAGAACACTCGCGGTGTCCTGAAATGTTCGCAAATAAACAAAATGGGGGTGTCCTGAGGACGCTGTCCGTATTGTTCTCTGTCAAGTTGAATGTGTTCTAAGAACACTTGCGGTGTCCTGAAATGTTCGCAAATAAACAAAATGGGGGTGTTCTGAAGACGTTTCTAAGAACACTCGCGGTGTCCTGGAATGTTCGTAGGGGGTGTCCTGAAGGCGTAGTCCGTATTGTTCGCTGGCAAGTTGAATGTGTTCTAAGAACACTCGCGGTGTCCTGAAATGTTCGCAGATAAAAAAAATGGGGGTGTCCTGAGGACGCTGTCCGTATTGTTCTCTGTCAAGTTGAATGTGTTCTGAGAACACTCGCGGAGTCCTGAAATGTTCGCAAATACACAAAATGCGGGTGTTCTGAAGACGTTTTCGAACACTCGCTGTGTCCTGAAATGTTCGCAAATATGAATGGGGGGTTGTGGCTGGCAAGTTGAATGTCTTCTAAGAACACTCCTGGTGTCCTGAAATGTTCGCAAATAAACAAAATGGGAGTGTCCTGAGGACACTGTTTGTATTGTTCTCTGTCAAGTTGAATGTGTTCTAAGAACACTTGCGGTGTCCTGAAATGTTTGCAAATAAACAAGATGGTGGTGTTCTGAAGACGCTTCTAAGAACACTCGCGGTGTCCTGAAATGTTCGCAAATAAACAAAATGGGGGTGTCCTGAGGACGCTGTCCGTATTGTTCTCTGTCAAGTTGAATGTGTTCTAAGAACACTCGCGGTGTCCTGAAATGTTCGCAAATAAACAAGATGGTGGTGTTCTGAAGACGCTTCTAAGAACACTCGCGGTGTCCTGAAATGTTCGCAAATAAACAAAATGGGGGTGTTCTGAGGACGCTGTCCGTATTGTTCTGTCAAGTTGAATGTGTTCTAAGAACACTCGCGGTGTCCTGAAATGTTCGCAAATAAATAAAATGGGGGTGTTCTGAAGACATTGCTAAGAACACTCGCGGTGTCCTGGAATGCTCGTAGGGGGTGTCCTGAGGACGCTGTCCGTATTGTTCTCTGTCAAGTTGAATGTGTTCTAAGAAAACTCGCAGTGTCCTGAAATGTTCGCAAATATGAATGGGGGGTTGTGGCTGGCAATTTGAATGTGTTCTAAGAACACTCGCGGTGTCCTGAAATGTTCGCAAATAAACAAGATGGTGGTGTTCTAAAGACGCTTCTAAGAACACTCGCGGTGTCCTGGAATGTTCGTAGGGGGTGTCCTGAAGGCGTAGTCCGTATTGTTCTCTGTCAAGTTGAATGTGTTCTGAGAACAGTCGCGGTGTCCTGAAATGTTCGCAAATACACAAAATGGGGGTGTTCTGAAGACGTTGTCGAACACTCGCGGTGTCCTGAAATGTTCACAAATAAACAAAATGGGGGTGTCCTGAGGACGCTGTCCGTATTGTTCTCTGTCAAGTTGAATGTGTTCTGAGAACACTCGCGGTGTCCTGAAATGTTCGCAAATACAGAAAATAAGGGTGTTCTGAAGACTTTTTCGAACACTCGCTGTGTCCTGAAATGTTCGCAAATATGAATGGGGGGTTGTGGCTGGCAAGTTGAATGTGTTCTAAGAACACTCGCAGTGTCCTGAAATGTTCGCAAATAAACAAAATGGGGGTGTCCTGAGGACGCTGTCTGTATTGTTTTCTGTCAAGTTGAATGTGTTCTAAGAACACTCGCGGTGTCCTGAAATGTTCGCAATTAAACAAGATGGTGGTGTTCTGAAGACGCTTCTAAGAACACTCGCGGTGTCCTGAAATGTTCGCAAATAAACAAAATGAGGGTGTTCTGAGGACGCTGTCCGTATTGTTCTCTGTCAAGTTGAATGTGTTCTAAGAACACTCGCGGTGTCCTGAAATGTTCGCAAATAAATAAAATGGGGGTGTTCTGAAGACATTGCTAAGAACACTCGCGGTGTCCTGGAATGTTCGTAGGGGGTGTCCTGAGGACGCTGTCCGTATTGTTCTCTGTCAAGTTGAATGTGTTCTAAGAAAACTCGCAGTGTCCTGAAATGTTCACAAATACACCAAATTGGGGGTGTTCTGAAGACGTTGTTGAATACTCGCTGTGTCCTGAAATGTTCGCAAATATGAATGGGGGGTTGTGGCTCGCAAGTTGAATGTGTTCTAAGAACACTCGCGGTGTCCTGAAATGTTCGCAAATAAACAAGATGGTGGTGTTCTAAAGACGCTTCTAAGAACACTTGCGGTGTCCTGAAATGTTCGCAAATAAACAAAATGGGGGTGTCCTGAGGACGCTGTCCGTATTGTTCTCTGTCAAGTTGGATGTGTTCTAAGAACACTTGCAGTGTCCTGAAATGTTCACAAATAAACAAAATGGGGGTGTTCTGAAGACGTTTCTAAGAACACTTGCGGTGTCCTGGAATGTTCGTAGGGGGTGTCCTGAAGGCGTAGTCCGTATTGTTCGCTGACAAGTTGAATGTGTTCTAAGAACACTCGCGGCGTCCTGAAATGTTTGCAAACAAACAAAATGGGGGTGCCCTGAGGACGCTGTCCATATTGTTCTCTGTCAAGTTGAATGTGTTCTGAGAACACTCGCGGTGTCCTGAAATGTTCGCAAATACACAAAATGGGGGTGTTCTGAAGACGTTGTCGAACACTCGTTGTGTCCTGAAATGTTCGCAAATATGAATGGGTGGTTGTGGCTGGCAAGTTGAATGTGTTCTAAGAAAACTTGCGGTTTCCTGAAATGTTCGCAAATATGAATGGGGGTTGTGGCTGGCAAGTTGAATGTGTTCTAAGAACACTCGTGGAGTCCTGAAATGTTCGCAAATAAAGAAGATGGTGGTGTCCTGAGGACGCTGTCCGTATTGTTCTCTGTCAAGTTGAATGTGTTCTAAGAACTCTCGCGTTGTTCTGAAATGTTCGTAGGGGGTGTCCTGAAGATGCTGTTCGTATTGTTCGATGGCAAGTTGAATGTGTTCATAGAACACTCGCGGTGTCCTGAAATGTTCGCAAATAAACAAGATGGTGGTGTCCTGAGGACACTGTCCGTATTGTTCGTTGTCAAGTTCAAAGTGTTCTAAGAACTATCGCGTTGTTCTGAAATGTTCGTAGGGGGTGTCCTGAAAACGCTGTCCATGTTGTTCGCTGGCAAGTTGAAAGTGTTCCAAGAACACTCATAATGTCCGCGGACATTAAAAGTTTCCATAGACCATAGTTGAAATGTTTGACTCTATGGATGTGATATGCTGCGGTGGTTGTGGCCAGGGCATAGAGTCTTGGGTGCATGGCCATTTGGCCATGCACCCAAGACTCTATGCCCTGGCCACAACCACCGCAGCATATCACATTCATATTTGCTTATAACTTTGGGTGAAAAACAAATGTATAAGGAACAAAGGTATTAGATACTATGGATGTGATATGCTGCGAAGGTTCTCCTTATTATTGTATACTTAATGTTTGGTCTAGTAACCGGAGTACATGTATTTCTTGTTAATTTCTGTGATAAAAGAAAATAGCATGTTAGTATTAGTATTTTGTAATGACTTATTACATTGGCCCTCATTACGACCCTGGCGGAAAGTGACTGACCGGACCGCCACAGCGTAAATAGCGTTTCCGCCATTGCACGAAGGAGCAAAGTGCGGCCCATTCCGACCCATCGGGCACGAGCACCACGGCATGGCGGAAGTGCAAAGTCCGCGATGGCGGAAATGAACCCAAAACGGCCCACACCGCCGCCGTACGGCGCCCTAGGTGCAATACCGCCACCCATCACAGCGGACACCGCAGTGTGCGCCTACCGGAAAGTACGGTGACCGGAAATATACGGAAACGGAAGTTAAAACATGGGCCCGGAACGGGAAACATCCCGCCGTACACCTATAAAACCACTAAAACCACACAACCACTAAAATCACTACCCTGAGACACACCCCAACCCGTCATCCACCCTAGCGAAACCAAGAAAAATGGGAAAAGTAGCGAAGAAAGCGTGCGACCGCAAGCGGCAGGTCCACTTCTCCCGTGAGGAACTCACCGTGCTAACAGAGACCCTCCAGGAGAATGCTGCCGTCGTCTTCTGCACGCAAATGACCAGGACGGCACTTGCAAACAAGAAGGCCATATGGGCTCTGGTGGCACAGCGGGTAAGTGCGGTGGGGACCGCACCCCGCACCCCACAGCAATGCCGTAAGCGATGGGACGACCTGCGGATACGCGTCCGCAGCATACTCTCTGCCAACCGCAACATTGCCACAGCCACCGGGGGAGGTCCTGAATCACCCATCAAGTTGACCCCCTGGGTAGAAATCTGTGCCTCCACCATCGGAATGGAGAGCATAGAGGGAGTCGGAGGGATGGAGAAAGGAGTGCAGACATCCGAAGATTCAGGTAGGTGGCCCAAATAAAACAATGCCAAATCCACAAAGTCCATCCATGTGAAGTACCATGCGTCCACATAGTGCAACAGAAACACATGTCCAGGAGAACGGCCACACACATCGGCCTGATAGCGCACGTTAAAACCCACAATAAATACATAAATAATTAAAAACCCCTAAAACACGCACTACACGTGCAGCAGGCACACCCTAACTGCAGGCTGCCAAACAACTGCACCCTCACTCCACACACAAATGAAAGCACCTCCAAGGCCCCGACCCAAATCACCCTCAGCTACCACCCCAATGCATGTGATACAATGCCATTCCAATTCCCACAGACCCATCAATAACCCTCGCCCTCCTTTACTCCACCACAGGGTCCGATCCAAACGACGAGCTTCAGGACACCCCTACCAGCACACCTGCAAAGAGGGCCAAGACCAACGGCCAAAGACCCTCCACCTCAGCTGCACGCATCAAGACACGGCAGCAGCACAAATCAGGTGGCAGCACAGAGGAGGGAACATCAACAGGCACCCCAGCAGCCAGCATGCCCACAACACCACCACCACAGGTCCCCCCAACGGATGCCACAGAAGGCACTGGCTCCGGTGGCAGCAGCACCATAGGTGACACCCCATTGATGGCAGCATGCTCCGACACAGAAGACGGGGATGTCGAAGTCAGATCCATCCATGACCTGTCCCAATCCCCCTGTCTGTCCCATCCCGTACAACATGAGGATACCACGCAGGGGCACCCACAAGACGACGACTGGCCATCCCCCACAAGCCCTGTGGCAGGGCAACATGAGGACAACAGCCCCTCTGTGACACCCCCGCAAATGGCCATGGCCCAGCAGAGGCAACAGTCCCTCGACAAGTTAATCGTGCAACAGCAGCAACTGGCCACGCTCCTCAAGGACCATGCCGATGAATGTGGGGGCACTAAGGCAGACATAGAAACATCAACTGAGACACTTAGGGCAGAAATGGAGAGAGGTACAGAGACACTAAGGGCACAAATGGAGAGAAGCACCGAGAGCCTGAGGGGGGAACTGCATACGAACTTGCCGCAGTGCGCCGTGTGCTCACTGAGCTCTCGCAAACCCTTAGGGACATGCATGGACGTGAGCAGGCAGAGACATCATCCGTTGCAAGTTCCGTCCAGGGCAGCCCCCAACGTAGATCTGGGAGGAACCTGCGCTCCACAGGCAGGGGTGCCCCTGATACCCGCAGAGGGGGCTTGCAATAGCGACTGCCCACTGACAATGAGCATCTTTGGACACTGGTGTTCGGGGGGGAGGTGGGAGGGTGGAGGGGGTGTGTTGGGCTCACTTGGGTGGCGGGTCGATAGGGTGTACAACATGATATCACATATGCCATAAAAAGTGCACGATCAACCAATGAGATGTGTGGACATTGATCTTTGTGTACTAGGCCATCATAGGCGTACAGTCCATATTGTGCATGTCCCAGACACACACAGTGCCACGAGTCCCGTGTCCATGTATCAGCCACCAGGCGTGAGTGCTAGAAGCATACATCAATGAGATGCTGACGAATGTCACGGGCCTCCGGTGCCTCGCAGACTCCTTGAGGTGCTGCCACATCCCCACCCTCATCATGACCATCATCAGGTGCTTGCAGTTCTGCGTCAGGGGGCATGGGCACATTTCTACGTACGCACATGTTGTGGAGCATGACACATGCCATCACCATCTTTGCAACCTTCTCATGGCGGTACAGGAGTGCCCCGCCAGACCTGCTGAGGCAGCGGAAACGACCCTTCAGTAGGCCGAATGCCTGTTCAATGACTACACGGGTACGTGAGTGGGCATGGTTGTAGTCCTCCTCATGCTGGTCCCGTGGGTTCCGGACTGGTGTGAGGAGCCATCTCTTCAGTGGATATCCAGCATCACCTGTATGTGGACGAGAAACGTATGATGTGGAATGCCATTGCTACGTACGCACCCCCCCCCCTTCCTGCCAGGTCATTGCCGAATCACATACCCCACATTATCATGCATGTAATGAGACTCACCGAGTAGCCAGGATCTGTTCCCTGCGTGTCGCTCCATGTAGCGTGGTATTGTAGAGTTCCTCAAGACCATAGAATCATGGGTTGATCCAGGGAATCGGGCACAACAATGTGTAATGATCCTGTTGGAGTCACAAACCATTTGTACATTCAGAGAATGAAATTGTTTTCGGTTGCGGTACTGGGCCTCCATGGCATGTGGGACGACCAATTCCACATGGGTGCAGTCGATGGCACCAATGCAACCCGGTATGCCGGCAAGTGCATGGAATCCCACTTTTGTGTTGGTAATTTCCTGCTCCGAGCGTGGTAGGGAGATGTAGTCGTCTGCGTGCTGCAGGAGGGCATCGAGCACTTGCAATAGTGTCCGTGAGAACAGTGGCTGAGAAATGCCATGCAACTGTCCGACTGTGTGCTGGTAGGTGCCTGTGGCCAGGAAGTGGAGTACAGACACCACCTTCAGTAGGGGTGGGATGGCGGTTGGGCTATCTATCATGCTGACAAGGTCAGCCTGTGTCATGTCCACAATGGCGGCTATGGTGTCCCGGTCCAGACGGTAGAGGGTGTGGATCTGCTCATCAGTGAGGTTGAACGGATGTGCTCGGAGGCGTGGGATTGCGGGCTGCCTGCGTGGTGGTAGTGGCTGTGCTGGCGGCCCTTGCTGGCCCTGCCTTGGCCTCCTCCTCCTCCTGCGTCTCCTCCGTGCGGCCGGTTGTAGTTGGTGTTCGTCTTCTTCTTGGAGTTGGAGTACTTGCAGTGCTATCAGGTCCCCCAGGGCCAACATCGCGAGTCCTGCCGGTAGCATTTCGGTGTGGTTGTGGGAGGAGACTGGCTGTGCAATTTATGTGTTTTCAGGCTGAATGGCCTCCACCTGTGGTGATTCATTCCACCTGTGCAAACTGCTCTCCCCTTTGGCCGAGCACGTCCCGCGCACAACGCTGCAATTCGTGGAATGGCATCTTGCTATTGCAATCATGTATTTGTACCCGATGGCCGTGTAACATTGGTTGATATGTTCATTCTGCTGTGGTCCCATTGTTTCACATACTATCTGTGCAGTCGCGAACAGAGTTGTGAAGGGTCAGTGGAACGTAGTACTCGAGTAACGGTGGGCCCTCATTCATCACTGTACCGAGTTGCAACGACGGGCGGGGCGTCCCATTCGTGGGTGAAGGCAGTTGCCATTTTCACACACAGCCGCACTCGATGGATTAATTAGTGTTTTCAAACGGCCACAGATGCCTCTTCGACGTGATGTTGCAAATGAGGAATTCGAAGGGCGGCGCTTTCGGTTTTCAGCTAGCGGCGAGGAGATGCCCACAGGTCTGACTGCAAATATAACGTTCTATTGTTCAATGTCCTTGGGACAGGGGCCATGGCGAGAATGCAATGATTGATATGAATAGTATGGGATGCGCAATAGCGTAGTGGACGATAAGGCAGGACGTTCCCAAATACATGTTACTTCACTACACTGGAATTACGGGCTGGGGCACTGTGGATTTTGCAGGCTGCATAACGCACATACTCAATGGATATTTCTAATGTTATGTGAGTAAATATTCAGGCGTTTTAATCCCGGGATGAGGGAATGATGAATGGATGCATGGGCAGGTGATTTGATACAGAGTTTGCCATGTACAGGGCTTCTTGGGATCTATCCGCCTCCCCTACGCTATGTGATGCAGGGCTGCCATAGTGGGACCATCGTCTATCTGGCCTTGTTGAGCCCTCCCTGTCTCGACGCGCCCTCAGACACTTGTGTCCATGCACGTTACCAATCCCATCAGATGGATTCTGTTTTCACAGGCGCATGCACAGGTACACTAGTTATGAGTCGCAAGTGGTTTTTGGGTGGTGATGGACCTTTGGAGTGGGCTAGCATGCATGTGGCTGTGGATTTAGTGTGATCATTGCAGTGAGTTGTTGGAATGTAGTACTGATGGCCATTCTGTTCTTTTTCTTTTCTTTTGGTTGACAGGTATCTCCTCCCCTTTTGCCACTGCCATCTGTATGCCACTCCTGCAGATGGGTTTTTTACTCCCGACACCTGCTGCTTCGTGTTAATCAGTGGAGCAGCATTACGATCTTATGGGACGATCGCCAATGGGCCACATGCCCTTACGCAGTACTGGTGGCTCGGAGCAACATTTCGGCCTTTCAGCTGGACTAGTGCCTCCCCATTGGGACGGCCCTGCGGTTCTGTGCGCTTCCATGTTGCCTTTTCGTACGTGAATGTGGCTCTGTGTACCATGAGGGAACAGGGCGTCACACAAGTAGTGGCTGGTCATTTCTTGCGGATGCAGCCCACAATGGTGAAATGTGTTTTGGAGTTCATGGCCTGATGGCTGTATGGGCTTGGTGATTTTGATGTGCATTAAATTTCTATTCTGATTTGGCCCGTGTAGCGTTCTTCTTTGCAAGTGATGTGGCATATGCCTATTTGGGGGGCGATGTATTGTGAGGAGATCTGCACTGGGTTCCAGCTTCGGAGTTTAGTTGCGTGGTACTGTACTGGGCGCGTTTGCCTACGAAGCCCGTGAGGTCAGGGATGGGGGCTGCCAATATGACAGTTTGAATGTTGTCATGCTCAGGGGCGGGGGATTGGGTTTTGTGTAACAGATGCCGGTCAGCCAGGTGGACTGGTGGAATGATGTGATTTTCGGAATATTGCTGGTCACAGGTGCCTGTGTTTGCGTGCGTTTCTTGGTGGGGGACTGTGGTCATGTCCATTGGGATGGCTTCTGTATTCGTGCCATCTGTGCCCTGCAGCTCCCATTGGCCCCTGTTGTGTTTCTATTGTTCGTTGGCATGCATGGGTGACTTGTACATTTCACTGGTTGCATTGTGGCTTCGTTGCACCTACGGGGAGTTGTACTTTGTGGGCAGGGAGCGGTGTACGGGCACTCAGTGGGGCCGTTTACGGTTGATTCGCGATGCCGTACTTCTCACCATGGCGGAATGGTGCATTCCACCATGCTTGATGGCGTTAGGTACATGTCCGCTAGGGTCGGAATTGGCGTACCGTTGCGCCATGGTGGTGTTTACGGTTTGGCATGGCGCGCGCGCGCGTGCTTGGTGCAGTTAGCGTTGGCGTTCACTACGGTGTCGCTAATGGCATCGTACTTTGCGGTGACGGGTCATAGTCGCACCGAGCGCTATTCGATGGCGGTATTGCATTTCCGCCATCGTTTTCCGAATTCCGCCAGGGTCGTAATGAGGGCCATTGTATAATCAACATACTTTTTTTTTTGGGCCCTCATATTTAGTAGATTACAAATCAGAGTACTGTGCAATTTGCTCAGTTTCTGTGTTTGTTGCTAAAATCATTGGGCCTGTGGGAGAAAAAAAATCCATGTTGGATTAAAAAAAAAACCTTTTTCTGTTATGCTACAGTTTATTTGTTTGTTTGTTTTCAGTGTTCACTTGTTGTTTCTGGCTAATGCTTTATACTTTGGCTTGTTCCATTTTTTTGGAGCAGTAGCATATTATTTATTTGTTTGGATATTATAGAATTTTGGAGCAGTTAGATACCAATTGGCGTATTCTAACTGTCTATTTTTTTTATATATTTTAGTGGTATTGATTTATCTTATTGGATATTGTTAAATTTTGGGACAGTTAGATACCAATTGGCGTATTCTAACTGTGTATTTTTTGGTCTAATTTAGTGATATTCATTTATCTGATTAGTTGTTGTAGAATCTTTGAGCAGTTAGATAGCTTTTGGAGTATTCTAACAGTTTATATTTTTTTAACACAAGTTTACTTAGGGTTTAAATACAGTTTAGTTATCACATTTTGGTTTTAAGAACATCAAATAAGCGTTTGTAAGATTTGCTGGTAATCTCTGCTTTAGGGTAATGGTACTATCATTACATTCCAACCATCCACATTTCTTTTTTATATATGCAGTGTAGTGCCCTGAATTGGTTGTGGTTCCTGCGTGGTAGATTATACCTATTGTTGTGAAGGTTTTCTTACCAAGTGATATTTGACCATGTGTGAATCCAGTCAGCTTGCAGTTGTTTTTGGTACCATCTGCATTGTAACTTAGAAGCATTAGTATTATGTATTTACTATATGTTTGTATTACTAACGTGGAGCGATTATCTGAATTGCAGGTAGAGCATAATCTACCATGGTTTGCATTTTGTACAAGTCGCTGAAATGGAATGGATTCACAATTTGGTATTGATATATATATGAAGCGTTCATTGGGGATTTCTTCTTGTGTCACATTGTTGCAGAGAGTGCATGTATGTTTCCACATGTATGAAATCTGGAAGATTTCATTTATACGTATGTTTTTGTTTTCCAGTACTTGTAGTAAGTACATTAGAAATTCTTGTGGATCTTCCTGTGAGTTTATAGTGAATTTCACCATTCCAGCACAGTAGTCCAATTGTTGTCTTATTCCATAAACACTATACGTGTTGTCAGGATTGTTTGATGCATTTCTGTGAAGTACTAACATTTGCAAACACAATGGGTCTGTACTGTGTAAGTAAATGTTGTCAACAATTGGTGGTAATTGAAATAGAATATTCATTGCTACATTTGCGTAGCAATTTACACCAACTATATTTGAGAATTTAAATGGTCCAGGTAGTTCTGTATCTAACTGCTTTTTTTGGAGTTTGTCTTCCTTCTTTAAAGAAGTACCTGGTTTACTTTCCCTAATTGATTCTTTTTTGCTTGTGGTACTTGATGAAGTATTAGTTTCTTTTACTAACTTTGGAGGATTTGCAGTGACATCCTGTTGCATTTCTGTTTGATTTATTTTTCTTTTATAACTTTTTACTTTTTGTGGAACAGAATATGTGTTTAGGTGGGGGGTGTATAGTGAGCGAAGTCTATTGTATTCTAAAATGCAAGGAATATCAGCGTTTATTTTACTTGCATCAAAGTTGATTAGAAATAGACCGTCAAGTGTACGTAAGCGTGATAGTGCTACGTAGCTCATGCCTTCTTTAAAGACTGTGTTACCAATGTCTATAATTGCTTTGTCTAGGGTAAGACCTTGTGATTTATGAATGGTGACTGCGTATGCAAGAGTTAGAGAAAATTGTTCTCTGCATACATACATGTCTTTGAAGAGAAGGAATCTAGCTGTTGAGCGTCCTATCCTTTTTACTTCTGAAAGTTTGTCAAAGAGTATATTGACAAACTGAATTTTGTTGTCACGTGGGTATGTTTGAAAGCCAACAACTGTACCCAGTGCTCCATTAACTAGTCTTTGGTCCATGTCAAGGTTACGTTTAAGCATTAGTCTGCAATTTAAGGATAATTTTAATTTCTTTTCTAAGCCTGCTGTGTTTGAGATTGATTTTTCTAAACTATTTAGTCTTGTTGTGGCTTGGTCACACATGGGTAGTGTCATACCATGTACATCTAGTTTGTCTGTGGCGCTAATTTTCCATGATTGGTTGCATTTCTTTACTTTAGCATGATTTCATTGAATTTGAAACAGCTTGCAAGAGTTCGGCATTAAGGCCATACAATTGACATTTTTGTGGGCTAATTGTTCCATAACATCTGTAGCACATGCATTATCGCCGTAAAGTGCATTAATGTGCTGGGTTTTCAATATTGCTTCTGCTTCTTTAGAAAGTATATCAACTCTGATACTTTTTAAAATGTTGGCATAAGTGAGATCTGCAGATTGCTGCATGTTTTCTGTTAATTCTCTGTATTGGAAATGTTGCCAAAGGTTGACATTTCCAATGCTGCCAACAGTTTTACGGCAGAGTTTGTGTCCTAATGTTTTAAAAATAGGCTCACGTTTTACTGGTGTTAATTGAAGCAGATCTCCAAAAACAATAATGTGTTTTCCTGCAAAGAGCTCTTCATAGTCTGTTTTGAGTACTTCTTGTAATCTGAGGTGAATCAACGCTAACATCAGGTTGGAGACCATGCTCACTTCATCTATTAGTAGCATTTTCATTTGTTTCAATACTCTGCGTAGTTCCATTGCAGCTTCTGCAGAAAGCTTGTAATAGTCTAGTTTGTTCTGGTGTTCTACTGGTAATAGTAGTAATCGGTGTAATGTAACACCACCTATGTTGTAGGCAGCTACACCTGTGGGGGCAGTGACAACAGCTGACAGTTTGTTGTTTGTCAATTGTTAAAGGAACTTACTAATGATTTTGATTAGGAATGTTTTGCCAGAACCAGCTTCACCACTGACGTACATTAGTATAGGTTTATAATTATGGCAGGAACATTCTTTTTTTCATGTTTTACACCATGTGCAATTTAATGCTACGTTGCTCATTGTTTAGTTTTGATTGTAGTATAGTTAAGTCTTCTTTATCTTCATACTGACACATGGGGGCCGATTCATGGAACAAACGTGCGCCGAAAATCTATGCGCAAGCAGGCGCAAGGTAGCGCAAGAGCGAGAAATGCAGCACACACGCATGTGTGCGATTCAAGGAAGAGGCTGCGCGTGTTTCCCGTTGTCGTGCACCCAATCCAGCCATGGCGCATGCAGGCATACACGGCGTGCGCTACGCACACAGCAAAAGCGCACATAGCGCGGCGCACACAACCAAAGTGGGCGGAACAGTGGGCGTAACACGCGGAATGGGGAATAACGCATGAAAAAGAAGGCGTAACTGGGGAAGTACTGCAGGGAACTACACGGAACGCAAACACGCACGCGAACAACCCGTATTCATGGATCCGAATACGGGAAACACACGCACGGCAAAAGACGCACATAGTATAAAAGTGCGCGCAAACAACAAACACATATATACAGCTACGATGAATGCCCCATTTGTCGCAGCACTGATCGTGGGACACCGCAGGAGGAGGAGAATAGCCAGGGCACGCATTTTCGCACCACGGACAAGCCTTTTTGGGATGTCTGACGACCAGGTCTATGGCAGGTATAGGTTTCCACCCCACATCATCCTAGACCTGGTCAGGGAGTGGGAAGATGACCTTACATCCCCCACCCTTTGCTCCCAAGCATTGAGCCCCTTGGAGAAGCTGCTCAATGTCCTGCATTTTTTGGCCACTGGGTCATTTCAGCGGACTACTGCCATAGTGGGGGGGTTTCACAGGCCACGCAGTCACGCTGCCTACACCAGGTACTGGCAATCATGACAGCGCGCCCCTCAGTCCGCAAGCACATATACATGCCCAGAACACCCGCAGAAAGGCAGGCCGTTGTCCTGGATTTTTTCAGGGTGGCACACTTCCCCAAAGTGCTCGGTGCCATAGATCACACCCATGTGGCCCTACGTCCACCTAGGGCCACTGAGCACATCTACCGAAACCACAAGCACTGGCATTCCATCAATGTACAGGTGGTATGCGATGCAAAGGGAATCATCACCTCTGTCTATGCAAACTACCCTGGCTCCACCTATGACAGTTTCATATACAGAATGTCCGCCCTGAGCCGGGCCCTGGAAGCTGGGCAGCATGGCGACACATGGCTCCTAGGTGAGTACAAATGCCCTTGCACATGCATGCATGTCACACACACACACACAAATAAACAAACCCCAATAATCACAACCATTTACACCTCCCCAGGGGACAGTGCCTACCCTCTGAGCAACCACATGATGACGCCAATCCGGAACCCCACCACACCACCCCAGGTAAGATACAACGCCGCCCATATTGCAACCAGGGCCATAGTGGAGCGCACATTTGGAGTGCTCAAGTCATGTTTCCGCTCCCTTGACCGCTCTGGCGGGCAGCTACTCTATGCACCACCTGTAGTGTGCAGGATCATTGTGGCAGCATGTGTCCTGCACAATGTTGCAACACGGCAGGGCGTCCCGGTGGACATGGTGGTGCCCCCACATCCCCAACCACAGGCACAGGCGCTGCCCATGGGAGGGGACAGGGCATGTGGCGAGGAAGCCCGGACCCAGCTTGTGGCCACATTTTTCACCTAAACTCCCACCCCTGCGGAGTGCACACAGGCCTGGCACATACCAGGTCACAATCGATGATGACAAAGAGACAGTCAACTGTCACAACCCTACCACCCTGAGATAGTTGCCATGGAAGTGCCACATTGTCCGCATCCCTAGCTACTTAAACACAAGCTATCCTGTGTGACCAAAAGGCACACATATGACATGACATGATATGGCCTATACACAAGTATTTCAAGGTGCGATGAGGCAGGGAGTGGGGAACAAGGGAAGACAGACAACAGTACTACTAGGCCAGGTGTCATTTAGATTGTGCAAGTGCAGGGGTAGGGGGAAGGGAAAAGTGCAAGGGGAAGGGGAGGGGGGGAGTGCAGTACAGGGTAAGTAGACCCAAAAACAAATACATAGACCAGCTGGTGGCAACTGCAAAGGTAAGTGCAGACAAGTGCTGGGAAGGGGGGGCTGTAGGGATAGAGAGACAGTACCGCAGTGCAGGGGTTGCCAGGGAGGCAGTGCAAGTGGAGAGTGGCTGGGCCAGGGACCGAGGTCGGTGAGAGTGGCCCAGTTGCAGATCCAGTGCAGTTCCAGTGAAGAATTTTGCAAGGGAGAGGCAGTGAGAAAGCAGAAGCAAAGAGGAAGGTCTTGAGGTGCTTCCCGAACCGGAGATGGTTCTCCTCAAGTTCCAGTGAGGCAGGAAGGCTGTTCCAGAGGGAGGGCCCTGCCGCAGAGAGAGATCTACCCCCAGCTAGTTGCTTTGAGAAGTGGATGACCCTGACATGCAAGGTGTGAATCACACACACCTGCAAAACAGGCCATGGCCATCACTGTTATGTCACTCAAACCCTCCCAAACCACAACATGACATGGCAAGCAATACCCATACACCAACACAGTAACAATAAGGTACACATTGCCATGTCCAAAATGTACAGTGGCATCAGACAATGATGCCTGACCTGGAATCAGATGAAATGACTGACCAACAACCTCCCACCCAAAATAAGTCATTTCCAAATGCATTACAAGAGTTGTAGACGTAACATAACAATGAATGCCTGTCTACATGCACATTGTGCATTGCAAAATCAACACTGCAGCTTCTGTGTGCTGTGTCCTACTTCTGCAACACACTGCTCAGTGGACAGCACAGTGAACAGCCATTGTGTGTGATGCACACCCTGAGCATCACATCTAAGCGACAGACCACATCAAAAAGCAAATTAGGCATGTACAGGATCCATAATTGGTCACAGAACATGTGCTGCAGGGACACAGTGGGCACCAGTGTTCACGTGGATATGCAAGGGTGGTAGTACATATAGTGCATCAGAGTGCAAGTGTGTGGGTCAGCAAGGACATGCACTCAACATATGCATGTGCAATCAAGTGACCATCAGTGTTCTCTACACATCACATGTGAACATTCACCATCTGTACACCCCAGCATGTCAAACCACAACTATCCCCTTGCACCTGAAAGGTAAACACAACACATGAACAGGCATTGATCAGCAGAACACAACATGTACATAGGATACCACCATTACAATGTCAGGGTTCCCAACACACTGCAGGGCAAGGCAACTATCAACAACAACCCCCCCCCTCCCTCACAAATGACCATGACCCACTGAACAACAGCACCTGGGTCATGGAGCCTTCAACCCTCAATTCCACCTGGCCACAGGATCACCTTTACCCTTCGTCACCATCTCCCATCTTGTGTGTAAAAAGGTGCCTGCACCCTCAGAATCCACACTCATTTCCAAAATCAAAAAATCCAAGGCATAAAAACGAACCAGAACACCCTCCATTAGATGACTTGATGTAGCAGTACCTCACAAAGGCCAAGTACTACCACAATGATGCAACAACCAAGGTAGCACAGTAAAACAATGTCACAACAGGATGTGAACCATGTGTGGTACATAACATAGAATGATGCACCATGAACGGATGTGTACCGTCACAGGTCCCGTGTACAGGCGCGGGAGTGTCACGAAACAACCACCCCCACCGTGTCCCGGGTGCCTGCAAGGTCAAACTCACACAGGCCCCTGAGACCCTGGTGGGGAAGGAGGTTCAGGGATATGCAGTCGGGACAGGTGTTGGCACACTGGATAACTGGAATGAGTGGCAGGAGAGGGGAGGAGGAATGACACATGAAAGTAGGGAATGCCCGAAAATGTACTACCTGCATGAACACATACACAATCCAAACAAACTTGGACATCATTGTCATGGCCTTCTGTAGTCCAGGCTTAGGAGTGGCACGAACCAACCACCCCCTCTAGGGTTTTGCCGCCTGCAAGTTTGGGGCTTACACAGGCATCCGCAACCCCAGCGGGAAAAGAGGGTTAGGGAACGTTGCTTGGATAGGTACGGGAAGCAGGAACACCGGGTAGAGGGTACAGGGTTCAAAATTGCATAGGATTCCGGATGATTAGGGGGAAGAAAACATACAAAATTGAATTACACATACATCCATGCATTAGTGCACCCCCCAGCAAGCCTATGCAGAGCAGTTTGAAAGAAAAACAACAAGACACTTAGCTCTGGTTTTGAGTGCTGGCCTCCTGCCTGCGCACTCTCAGGTCCGGTTACAGGAGCACTGCAATGCTGCAAAGAGAGCCAAAGTCAACAACCTGTATGTGCCAATTACACAAAAACACACCACCAAACATGCCCCATAGCAACAGACTACTCTACAAACAGACAATCTGGTGTAGATGCTTCGTACCCATATATAACATTACCCCTGTGATGGGTCATACACAGTCAATGCAGTAAGTCAGCCGCCGGTGGGTGCGTGGCAAATGGAACACCAATGTGTCACAATTCACACAACATGCAATGTTCCCTGGGTAAGCAGACATACCCATATAGCAAGCCATGACTTCAGAGCAAGTTGTGTACCACCATGACCGAAACAAAGTTGTCAGTGCATTTATCATAATGTACATAGAAATGAAATGCACTGAACCCGAGTATGTCCCTTGCTGTATGTCCCTGTGAGCTGGCCCTTTCCATGTCTCGGAAGGCTACATGGTTGATACAAGTGCCTCGATGGACTTTGGTGTACCGGAGGGTATGTGCCACTGCCCCTGCAGGTGTCCCAGACAACCTTACAATCAACAGCCACCAGTCCACCAACACATCCGAGCTGCACTGTGTGCTTCAGCACCAATATTTGTCCAAGCTCACCCTCAGTGCTGTGACTAAGCCTGCATGTGCAACTCGCCTGGTGCAAGCTTTGCTGTGTTGTGGCCCCCCTGTGCTGCTCATCTTGCTTGGAGTTCCTTGGAACACGTCAGCAGTTCTAGGATGTAGGTCTGCAATCCCTGTGCCTCTGCTTGTGCACACATGTGCATGTGGGCACCAACAAATGTGTCCAGAATTCCGTCATCTAATGGACCATGTCTGCTGGCAAAGGTGCTCTGGAGGCTCATCCCCCTGCAGAAAGGGCATGAAACACATGATTAATGCTTCAAAGTCATCTGTGTGTGTCTCTTCAGGCATCTCATTACTTGACCATGTCAGAGAGTCACATCATAAATCACACCATTAGTCCGTCTTTCACATCCAAAGTGTGGAACACTATCTACAGCATGAATTGCAACAAGCACGTGTACAGTAAAGATAAGAAACATACTACACAATGCATAGCAATGAATGTACACATAAATCATGAAACACCCCATCTAGCAAAAGCTGAACAGTGGACAATAACACCAAAATCATCCCCACTAGGGGTGTAAACACAAGTCACACAGCACCAGACATGCCACAGATATGACAGTCCAAAGCCCTTGTGTAAAAGGTTGTGACACCGAACCATCCTTGCGAGCCCATGTATAAGGGAGGCAGGAGTGGCATATGTGAGTCAAGGACCCCAAGCAGCAAACACATACACAAGACAAGCCTGAAGGGCCCAGCTGGAACAGACAGTGGATGCCTTCAAAAGCCACAAAGCACCGCACCATCACATGAAAGCACAATAGACAAGCAATTTTAAACTATATTAACTAATTACACTAACTATGGAAAACCTACATTACCTAATTAAACTAACTATCAAACAGAAACTTAACTAACTAAACTAAAAGAAAAATCAAAATTGGCCACATACGACCTGTGGGGGAGGGGAGGCACCCAGGAGGGGGGAGGTACAGGGTGCTGCTCAACATCCCCATGCGATTATGCTGAGCCAAAAAAAAAACCTCCATGGACTCAACGCCTGCACAGCCAGACCTATGTGGGAGATAGATGGTCGTCCGAGTCTGGCTCATCCTGTAAAGGAGGACGTGGCACAGTAGCCTGGCCACGCCTAGCCGCAGCTTGCCCCTCATCGGCAGCTAGTCTGCCAGACTGGTGAGCCTGGTTCTGCGTGGCGATGTGACGTAGGTCTGCATGCAGAACCTCACGTGATACACGTGCTTCCTCTTGCAAGATAGCACGTGCAACACGGAGTTCCTCCTGAAAGGCCTGGCTGGACAACCGCTGCACCTCCCGGCAAGCCTGTAGCTCAGCCGAGATGGTACGCTCAACTGTGCAAACCTCTCCTCTGCCTGCTGCCTCTGGGACATCATAAGGACACCCAGAGTGGATCTGAGGGAAGCATACTCCTCCCTAAGGGCATCCATGTGCGTCTCTGCGTGAGCAGCAATTGCTTGACGCAGAGACGACATTTCAGCCTGGCGTGCCCTGTCTGAGGCCGCCATGCCCAGCCTGAGCGAGCGGGCCGTGGACGGTGCCGCCTGCTGCTGGAGAAGCACCTGCCTAGCAGGGGGAGCACAGATCGGGCCACACGCTCCATGCTCTCAGCGATGTTCTCCATTGCTGCCCCCTGCCGTTCTGAATTGGCAGTCATGTCTTGCTCCCACTCAGTATACTGTGGTTGCGCGTGGCGCCCGCGTTGCCGGGCTTCACCCCTGCGGAACCCAAGGACCGGGGGTCCTCGCTGTGTTGTCACCGCCCGCGGCTGCACGACTACATGCCCCCGTCGACGTGATGTCCCAGGCACATCAGTGACTGGTGTGGAGGGTGACCCTGCGTCCCTATCCACCACGGGCGGAGGAACCAAGACTGTCTGATCCCTCAGTGCAGGTGTCGCAGACAGAGGAGCGTCCACATCAGAATCACTCACCCCTGACACATGGACTTGATGCTCATCCAACTCAACATGGACGTCAGAGTCGTCATCAAGGCTGGACTCATAGGCAGCCAGAGACAAGATGGACTGTAGCACTTGGGGGTTTTCGTGGCCTACCACCCCACGACCCCCACTAGTGCCGGTTTGATGTAGTGGTAACAACCCTGTGTCTGGCATGACAACACCATCCTCCGCCTCTATTGCGTCATCACCTGAAAAATAGAGAGAAAAAAGGTCACTACACATGTCAGAAGCACACAACACCGACAGCAAACGCATCAGGCAGACATGTGACACAGAACATATAACCTGGCATGCATGCTGGGTCAACTTTGAATTGCATTGTGCATTCAATGTGTACCATATCTAGAAGCCAAGCACCCCTCCACCCCAGTACCAAAGCAGGGATGCCTAGCATGGTATCAAAAGGCTGACCATACACCTGTGTATTGACAGGCAGTGTTGACTGGCATCAACAGCTTAATGTGATTCAAGTGACAACACTGCAAATGATGCTGGGACAGTAAGCAGGACACATGATGAAAACTCTGGATTCCGCCCACGTGTGAAGAAGACACAACAACAGTTGGACAGAGTCATTGGCCATTGAACAGGCTGAGGCCTGTGAGCCACACAGATTGTCAGACCCTAAACATGTGTGCAACGCAGGACTGAGCCACAGTTGACATGGGAAGGCTGATGAGATGGCAGGCAATGTATGTAACCAAGGACTTGTATTACAGTGATCATCCAGTCAAGGACACATAGGGGCATGCGTGCAATGCACATGGAGCATGAATGGGCACTCATGTCCCTGCGGGACATCTGACCTATGCACAGTACAAGTGAGATACCCTGCATCAAGTACTAAGGCTGTACCACACGGCATATGTTTGGCAGATTCCACGCTGGAAGTTAGCATCTACACAGGACGCATGAACAAGAAAGTACACATTGGCAAGATTGAAGAACACCAGTGCAAAGGTGGAACTGGGGTGCAGAGTGGCGGAGGAGGGGCAAAGGAGCATGCCTACATGGAGTCCCCGCATGCAGGCAGAGGAGACATGCATGACGGAAGCATTGCATTACTTACACATTAGAACCATGTACACGTCACATGTAGTGGCAATCAAGCACAACACATCCCACAAGTGAAACACACACGTCCTCAACAAACACGCATCAACACTCACTGGACTGGGCATCAAAGTCCAGCATCTCTCCCACTCCTTCGACCAATTCAGGTGGTATGAACTCCGCAACAAGTGCCTCATGCGCAGTGAGCTCTTCCTCTTCTGGTGCAGGCCCACCGCCAGTCACCAGAGTCAAGTTGTAATTAGAGGCACGCTTAGCCTTAGTGCTGCGTTTGATGTCATTCCAACACTTTTTGCACTCTTGCGCCGTGCGCACCTCATGGCCAAGTGAACTGACATGTTCCGCATCATGCTTCCAGTGGGTGTCACGTTGGGCAGCCGTAGTCTGACTATTGGCACCCACTAGCATGTCACGGCTGTGGCCCCGCACGTAGTCCACGAGGAAGTCCAGTTCCTGCTTGCAGAAAGGCTTCTTCCTCGACGTGCAGGAGGTCGTGGCTGTGTGTGGGGTCCCAGCCTGTTCTGCAGGTGCAACCTTCCTCCTCTTGGACTGTGGCGCAGACCCTGGCTGGCTAATGCCGCCCTGACCAGTATGGCCAGTGGGTTCGGTGGATTGAGCCAAGGGAGTGGCAGGTGGAGGGATGACCAAAGGCCTGACTTGTGTCAGTGGCAGCTGGGTGCCCACTAATGGACCCTGCGCAGCAACATCAGCTGTGGCAGGGTCATTGACCGCAACGGTCCTGGTTGGCAGACTCACAGCCGGGGTGCTGTTGGGTGCATCTGCCCCTGCACTTGCCAACACCCGGCTGTTAGGGGCAGCAGATGACATGACTGCCCCAGGGACACGTGTCTTGGTCTGAGCAGACCGGCCTGCCCCTATAGTTTCCCTCCTGGCCTGTTGGAGATCTACCAAGAGCTCCTCAAGTGCCAACGCAGCCTGCGCTGGCAGACCCTGAGCCTGGGTGGTGGTGCCCACAGCTGCACCTGCAGCTACTACTACCCTTGGACCCGTGGCAGTCGATGGAATGGACTGCCGGGTCACACGGGCGCCAGTGCCAGATGCAGAAGCTGCATCCCCCGGAACCACAGGGGGTGGTGGCATGATTGCACCGACACATGGCACAACATTGTGCTCAAGTGGCGCACCCCTGCCTCTTCCCCCTCTGTGGCCGCCCTGGACACCCTGGAGTCCCCCTACTCCCTGGTCACCACGGCCACGTCCCCGACCACGCCTGCCACAAGGAGGAAACCCAGCTGAGCCGCCCCTCACCTTTGGTGGCCTCCCAACCATGGCACAGATGTAGTAGTGCCGGCACAGATGGAGTGGTGCCAATGGGAGGTGTACACCACAATTGACCTGGGCAATTGGGGTGAAGGGGGTGGGAAGCAAGATGTTAACAGCCCCCCTGCACCTGCAAGGCTGTATGTGACCCCGGTGATGTAGTGACGGGTCACGCAACGCTCAGGCACCCCAAAACTGCAGTAAAACCATGCACGCAACCCTGCAGCCTACGTGCGTGGATTCAACCTCCCGCACTACGCGGTGGCACCCAGTAACACGAATAACGCGTACGCGTGGGACACGCAGGCTACTATGACATCAAAAATGGGTGCGATACACAGGGGCACCCGCAGTGGGAAAAAGAGCGTGTGCGACTAACCATCTGACTAGCGCGATGCAGAAAAACACGCGTAGCCAATACCCCCGCCAAAAGAAGAGATACGTCCTTGATAGCTGTGAAGTTGTGATGGCGCGCGAAACAACAGGAAGCAGCAACACACGTCGGTCTCCACGAAAGGCACATACAGCGAACTGCTGGGCCCGCTCACCTTTAACCCGTGCTGAGGGAAACGCCCACGCGCGTCACATCACTTACGCGCATGGGCCCTTTCCTCGGATTACACACGGACGTGCAGTTTTTCACGCATGCTGAAATGCCCATGTACGCCTGTGCGCATCACGTCACAGGGGCGCTTGCGCTTGAGGGGCCTTCTGTCCAATGAAATTGCGTATGCGTGCAGACGCGCTTACGCGCTAAGGGCCTTTCCTCGAATTACACGCTGACGTGCAGAATTTTCACGTGCCAAATCACTCCGTATCAAGCTCGCCAAGTGTAAGCACACGGAAGACCACGCTCCTGCCCAGAAGGCCGAATTACTGCCCCCCAGAGCCCCGAGCACGCTCCCACCTGCCATCTGCTGCTGCCTGACTGCCTGCTGCCCACGTGCCCTGCCATTTGCTGCCTGCACATCAGCCAGGGGTGCTGTTGCTGTGACCACCCCTGCTGGAACCGAACACTCCCGACTGGGATTCCATCGCTCCACAGCCCAGCCACAGGACCCAGTTGCCCACCCACTCCTGCCTCTGGGGTTGTCATTTCGGGCACTGCAACATCTGGCACCACTGACAACCCCCGGCCAGAGAGGCATAGGGGCACCAGCTTCAGTGCCAGGGAAGTTGGTGTCCTGGTGAAGCAAGTCCTGGCTGGAGCAGTATGATGTCCTCTTCGGAAGTTCCCGCGCCGACAAGGAAGGACGGACTCAGATCTGGACTGACATCGTGACTGCCATCAACGCGGAGGGGGTGGCAGTCCGCGACTTACAACATGTCAAGAAGCGCTGGGAGGACTTCAGGTCCAGGACCCTGAACAAGGCTCGGCGCCTCTTGAAGGCAGCGGATGCTAAGGGGCGCCGGGGCCACTTGTCGGAAGATCAGATGAGGGTCCTGGAACGCATATCCCCAGCGCTCCACGTCCAGGTCCTTGAGAGGCAGACCCGTCTGGAGTCGAGCGGTAAGTGTACATGCATCATGATTGTGAGCTGTGCGTGTGGTGATGTTTCAGTAGTGTGCAGGTTGCACATCTGTTTGTATGGGGTCGAGTATGGGTGGGGGTGTACAGGGCCGTGAGGCTAACACATGCGAGGGCTGTAATGTGTGAGACATGGATGGTGCTTGTGTGTGTAGGCTTGCATGTCAAATGCAGTTCTGTGGGCACACATGTTTGGATGAATGTGTATGTAAGTAGACATGTTCGTGATGTCACGCATGTATGTTGTTTTCAGCTGCATGTATCAGCACTGTGTACATGTGCATTTGTCTGTATTTGACAAGGGTGCAACAGTGATGCAACATGGATGCATGTGACAGCGGGATGTGGAAACCTGATTGGCAGATGTGACATGGATGCCCATCTGAACAGTGCGACACTTGGCAGAGGTGTACACATGCATGCAAGTGTGGTGGTGTGTGTACATGTGTAGTGCACTTCCTGTGTTGCATGTGATGTCTGGCTCAGCTTTGCCTGCTCATGCTGTTGTATGTGTATGGATGGTGCTGGCAGTTGCGATATGGCTGTGGTATGGCTCATGTGTGCGAGTTGAAATGACATGTGCGTTGGGGATTGTGATGGCATGTCTGAGGTTTGCCAATGCCACTCATGTACAACTGTCATGTGTGTATGTGTCCATTGTACAGTGCCCTGATGCCTGTGTTTTATTTCTCCCTGTCTGCAGCGTCAACTGATGAAGAGGGCGGAGAAGGTGCTGTGGAGCACAGCGGCGGGGATCCCACCGCCAGCTGGAGACGCAAGGCCCGGCTCCCCTCCCATGTTGTGATCTCGTCGGGGAGTGAGGAGTCCGGTGCCGCGTCCCAGGCCGCAGCTGCCGGGGGGAGGTCCAAGAGGCGGAGGTTGGAGTTGGACTCCTCGGCAGCAGAAGGGGCAGCTGGGACCCCACAGGGCCCAACGGGGGAAGATGGCACAGAGTCATCCAGGTTGGTGGGGGGTTTGGTGGAGGAGGAGGCCGTGCAAGCAACAGAGACGGGGTCTGGAGGTGGGGATCCCACTGGTGCTAGTGGTGCAGTGCAGGACCAGGGACAGGAGGCAGCACAGGCCGCCGCGGAGGTGCCTGTGTGCAATCCTGTCCCTGATCCTGTCCCTGCATCATCTTGCACCAGCAGGGATGCCTACGTTCAGACCCGTTTTCAGGCAGGGGATGAGCTCACGACAACTGGCCTTCCTCTGCCTGCGGACGTGGCTATCCGGGTCCGGGTTGAGCCTGTCTTGACTGGTGTGGCGTTGCGTCAACGGGCCATGCGTGGTGACCTGCAGTCTTTTCATGAGGAGACTGCACGTCATCTCGAATGGCTCGTTGACCGCGTCGGCCTACTGGGACAGGTCACCCAGGCTGGATTCCTCCGTTTGATGGGGCTTGCTGCGAACCCCTCCTCAACTGAACCCCCTATGCGCCAGTCGTCCTCCGTGCCATCTTCCCACCCATCAGTCACCTGGGTGCCCTGTGGAGCTGCCTCTGACGGTGCGGCCAGGCTGGTGGAGGAGGCATCCCTGCCACAGTCGGGAGTCGGACGTCCAGCAGGGGTGGCCACATCAACGACTGCACCCCAGCCAGCAGAGGATGTGCAGGCAGCAGGAGGCAGACCACGGGCAGAGGCACAGCAGCAGCAGCAACTTGGTGGGAGCCATGAAGGCTCGGGGCCTTCAACATCGGAGGGGCAGGCATCGGCCGGAGGACCCAGGACAGAAAGTGTCTTCCGTGTGGCAGCGGTTGGGCCACGTCATAGATGCGGAGCGGCAGCGGGCGGAAGAGGCACGGCTCACGATGGTCAGGGCGGAAAACTCCATGCGGAGGGCCCTGAGGCGGGCCGAGTGCCTCGAGGCAATCCGCAGGGGGTTGGAGGTGGACACGTCAACGGCCCTGTGGACCCTCGGGGCCATGGAGGAGGACCGCCTCCGGGACATTGAGCAGGAGTTTGATGATGCCCTGGCCCGGGACATCCAAAAGTGAGCCGTCACACTAGCCCGCTGCCCTTGTACATAGTTATGTATTTAGTGTTAGGTTTCCTTTGTTTTTGAATTTGTTTTGGACCTTTTGGACAATGGGCCACATTTTTGTATATAGTTTTTTTTTTATTAGTTAGTGTTGTTAGATAGGTTTCATTTCTTTTGTTGGGATAATGGACCCTGGCTTGTTCATCTGTACATAGTTCACTGTTGGATTTTCTTTTTCTTTTACAATTTACCCATGGAGCAATGGCTTTCAATTATAATTTTCCATTGGATTTTCTTTTGTGGACTGTGACTTTGGACACCATTCCTTTGGATTATGATTTTTGGTTTTGCTTTTTTTCACGGACATGCTTCTTTTCATTTTTTTACATTCCCATTTCTGTTTGTTTATTTTTGATTCAATTTATGTTTCCTTTAATACATATTTTTTGATCAAACTTCAATGTGTAGTATTATCTCATTGGTTTCATGCATATCATGATATGGGTTTTGAGATTCACTGACACCCATTGGGTGTATGTGAGGGACATGTGTTTGTTTCCAAACTTGCAATTGGTGTTCTATCATGTTATTGCCATTTCTAAGTGGGTGGATGCAATACTCGGGTGGGTGTTTTGCATTTGGAGGCTGACCATAGGGACCAGGGATCTAGATTGTGATGACATGTTGGCTGGGGAACATGAGTTGGGGCCTGCTGGCAGGTGCCCCACAGTGCTGGGGGGTGGGGGTGCAGGGGAACATTAGTTGGACATGAGTGGGGGCCTGCTGGCAGGTGCCCCACAGTGCTGGGGGGTGGGGGTGCAGGGGAACATGAGTTGGACATGAGTGGGGGCCTGCTGGCAGGTGCCCCACAGTGCTGGGGGGTGGGGGTGCAGGGGAACATGAGTTGGACATGAGTGGGGGCCTGCTGGCAGGTGCCCCACAGTGATGGGGGGTGGGGGTGCAGGGGAACATGAGTTGGACATGAGTGGGGGCCTGCTGGCAGGTGCCACACAGTGCTGGGGGGTGGGGGTGATGGGAGACATGGGTGGGGGCCTGGTGGAGGCTGCCCCTGGTGGCTGGGGGGTGGGGGTGGTGGGAGACATGGGTGGGTGCCTGGTGGAGGCTGCCCCTGGTGGCTGGGGGGTGGGGGTGGTGGGAGACATGAGTGGGTGCCTGGTGGAGGCTGCCCCTGGTTGCTGGGGGGTGGGGTGGTGGGAGACATGGGTGGGGGCCTGGTGGAGGGTGCACCACAGTGGTGGGGCGTGGGGGTGCAGGGGAACATGAGTTGGACATGAGTTGGGGCCTGCTGGCAGGTGCCCCACAGTGCTGGGGGGTGGGGGTGGTGGTAGACATGGGTGGGGGCCTGGTGGAGGCTGCCCCTGGTGGCTGGGGGGTGGGGGTGATAGGGGACATGAGTGGGGGCCTGGTGGAGGCTGCCCCTGCACTGCTGGGGGGTGGGGGTGGTGGGAGACATGGGTGGGGGCCTGGTGGAGGCTGCCCCTGGTGGCTGGGGGGTGGGGGTGGTGGGAGACATGGGTGGGTGCATGGTGGAGGCTGCCCCTGGTGGCTGGGGGTGGTGGGAGACATGAGTGGGAGCCTGGTGGAGGCTGCCCCTGCACTGCTGGGGGGTGGGGGTGGTGGTAGACATGGGTGGGGGCCTGGTGGAGGCTGCCCCTGGTGGCTGGGGGGTGGGGGTGATAGGGGACATGAGTGGGGGCCTGGTGGAGGCTGCCCCTGCACTGCTGGGGGGTGGGGGTGGTGGGAGACATGGGTGGGGGCCTGGTGGAGGCTGCCCCTGGTGGCATGGGGGTGGTGGGAGCCATGAGTGGGGGCCTGGTGGAGGCTGCCCCTGCACTGCTGGGGGGTGGGGGTGGTGGGAGACATGGGTGGGGGCCTGGTGGAGGGTGCACCACAGTGCTGGGGGGTGGGGGTGCAGGTGAACATGAGTTGGACATGAGTTGGGGCCTGCTGGCAGGTGCCCCACAGTGCTGGTGGGTGGGGGTGATGGGAGACATGAGTGGGGTCCTGGTGGAGGCTGCCCCTGCAGTGCTGGGGGTTGGGGGTGGTGGGAGACATGGGTGGGTGCCTGGTGGAGGCTGCCCCTGGTGGCTGGGGGGTGGGGGTGGTGGGAGACATGGGTGGGGGCCTGGTGGAGGGTGCACCACAGTGCTGGGGGGTGGGGGTGCAGGGGAACATGAGTTGGACATGAGTTGGGGCCTGCTGGCAGGTGGCCCACAGTGCTGGGGGTGGGGTGATGGGAGACATGAGTGGGGGCCTGGTGGGGCTGCCCCTGCAGTGCTGGGGGGTGGGGGTGATGGGAGACATGAGTGGGGGCCTGGTGGAGGCTGCCCCTGGTGGCTGGGGGGTGGGGGTGGTGGGAGACATGCGTGGGGGCCTGGTGGAGGGTGCACCACAGTGCTGGGGAGTGGGGGTGCAGGGGAACATGAGTTGGACATGAGTTGGGGCCTGCTGGCAGGTGCCCCACAGTGCTGGGGGGTGGGGGTGATGGGAGACATGAGTGGGGGCCTGGTGGAGTCTGCCCCTGCAGTGCTGGGGGGTGGAGGTGATGGGAGACATGAGTGGGGGCCTGGTGGAGGCTGCCCCTGCACTGCTGGGGGGTGGGGGTGGTGGGAGACATGGGTGGGGGCCTGGTGGAGGGTGCCCCACAGTGCTGGGGGGTGGGGGTGGTGGTAGACATGGGTGGGGGCCTGGTGGAGGCTGCCCCTGGTGGCTGGGGGGTGGGGGTGATAGGGGACATGAGTGGGGGCCTGGTGGAGGCTGCCCCTGCACTGCTGGGGGGTGGGGGTGGTAGGAGACTTGGGTGGGATCCTGGTGGAGGCTGCCCCTGGTGGCTGGGGGGTGGGGGTGGTGGGAGACATGGGCGGGTGCCTGGTGGAGGCTGCCCCTGGTGGCTGGTGTGTGGGGGTGGTGGGAGACATGACTGGGGGCCTGGTGGAGGCTGCCCCTGGTGGCTGGGGGGTGGGGGTGGTGGGAGACATGAGTGGTGGCCTGGTGGAGGCTGCCCCTGCACTGCTGGGGGGTGGGGGTGGTGGGAGACATGGGTGGGGGCTTTGTGGAGGCTGCCCCTGGTGGCTGGGGGGCTGGGGGTGGTGGGAGACATGGGTGGGGGCCTGGTGGAGGGTGCACCACAGTGCTGGGGGGTGGGGGTGCAGGGGAACATGAGTTGGACATGAGTTGGGGGCGGCTGGCAGGTGCCCCACAGTGCTGGGGGGTGGGGGTGCAGGGGAACATGAGTTGGACATGAGTTGGGGCCTGCTGGCAGGTGCCCCACAGTGCTGGGGGGTGGGGGCGGTGGTAGACATGGGTGGGGGCCTGGTGGAGGCTGCCCCTGGTGGCTGGGGGGTGGGGGTGATAGGGGACATGAGTGGGGGCCTGGTGGAGGCTGCCCCTGCACTGCTGGGGGGTGGGGGTGGTGGGAGACATGGGTGGGGGCCTGGTGGAGGCTGCCCCTGGTGGCTGGGGGGTGGGGGTGGTGGGAGACATGGGTGGGTGCCTGGTGGAGGCTACCCCTGGTGGCTGGGGGGTGGGGGTGGTGGGAGACATGAGTGGGGGCCTGGTGGAGGCTGCCCCTGGTGGCTGGGGGGTGGGGGTGGTGGGAGACATGAGTGGGGGCCTGGTGGAGGCTGCCCCTGGTGGCTGGGGGGTGGGGGTGGTGGGAGACGTGGGTGGGGGCCTGGTGGAGGGTGCACCACAGTGCTGGGGGGTGGGGGTGCAGGGGAACATGAGTTGGACATGAGTTGGGGCCTGCTGGCAGGTGCCCCACAGTGCTGGGGGGTGGGGGTGGTGGTAGACATGGGTGGGGGCCTGGTGGAGGCTGCCCCTGGTGGCTGGGGGGTGGGGGTGATATGGGACATGAGTGGGGGCCTGGTGGAGGCTGCCCCTGCACTGCTGGGGGGTGGGGGTGGTGGGAGACATGGGTGGGGGCCTGGTGGAGGCTGCCCCTGCACTGCTGGGGGGTGGGGGTGATGGGAGACATGAGTGGGGGCCTGTTGGAGGCTGCCCCTGGTGGCTGGGGGGTGGGGGTGGTGGGAGACATGGGTGGGGGCCTGGTGGAGGGTGCACCACAGTGCTGGGGGGTGGGGGTGCAGGTGAACATGAGTTGCACATGAGTTGGGGCCTGCTGGCAGGTGCCCCACAGTGCTGGTGGGTGGGGGTGATGGGAGACATGAGTGGGGGCCTGGTGGAGGCTGCCCCTGCAGTGCTGGGGGTTGGGGGTGATGGGAGACATGAGTGGGGGCCTGGTGGAGGCTGCCCCTGGTGGCTGGGGGGTGGGGGTGGTGGGAGACATGGGTGGGGGCCTGGTGGAGGGTGCACCACAGTGCTGGGGGGTGGGGGTGCAGGGGAACATGAGTTGGGGCCTGCTGGCAGGTGGCCCACAGTGCTGGGGGTGGGGTGATGGGAGACATGAGTGGGGGCCTGGTGGGGCTGCCCCTGCAGTGCTGGGGGGTGGGGGTGATGGGAGACATGAGTGGGGGCCTGGTGGAGGCTGCCCCTGGTGGCTGGGGTGTGGGGGTGGTGGGAGACATGCGTGGGGGCCTGGTGGAGGGTGCACCACAGTGCTGGGGAGTGGGGGTGCAGGGGAACATGAGTTGGACATGAGTTGGGGCCTGCTGGAAGGTGCCCCACAGTGCTGGGGGGTGGGGGTGATGGGAGACATGAGTGGGGGCCTGGTGGAGTCTGCCCCTGCAGTGCTGGGGGGTGGAGGTGATGGGAGACATGAGTGGGGGCCTGGTGCAGGCTGCCCCTGCACTGCTGGGGGGTGGGGGTGGTGGGAGACATGGGTGGGGGCCTGGTGGAGGGTGCCCCACAGTGCTGGGGGGTGGGGGTGGTGGTAGACATGGGTGGGGGCCTGGTGGAGGCTGCCCCTGGTGGCTGGGGGGTGGGGGTGATAGGGGACATGAGTGGGGGCCTGGTGGAGGCTGCCCCTGCACTGCTGGGGGGTGGGGGTGGTAGGAGACTTGGGTGGGATCCTGGTGGAGGCTGCCCCTGGTGGCTGGGGGGTGGGGGTGGTGGGAGACATGGGCGGGTGCCTGGTGGAGGCTGCCCCTGGTGGCTGGTGTGTGGGGGTGGTGGGAGACATGACTGGGGGCCTGGTGGAGGCTGCCCCTGGTGGCTGGGGGGTGGGGGTGGTGGGAGACATGAGTGGTGGCCTGGTGGAGGCTGCCCCTGCACTGCTGGGGGGTGGGGGTGGTGGGAGACATGGGTGGGGGCCTTGTGGAGGCTGCCCCTGGTGGCTGGGGGGCTGGGGGTGGTGGGAGACATGGGTGGGGGCCTGGTGGAGGGTGCACCACAGTGCTGGGGGGTGGGGGTGCAGGGGAACATGAGTTGGACATGAGTTGGGGGCGGCTGGCAGGTGCCCCACAGTGCTGGGGTGTGGGGGTGCAGGGGAACATGAGTTGGACATGAGTTGGGGCCTGCTGGCAGGTGCCCCACAGTGCTGGGGGGTGGGGGCGGTGGTAGACATGGGTGGGGGCCTGGTGGAGGCTGCCCCTGGTGGCTGGGGGGTGGGGGTGGTGGGAGACATGAGTGGGGGCCTGGTGGAGGCTGCCCCTGCACTGCAGGCGGGTGGGGGTGGTGGGAGACATGGGTGGGGGCCTGGTGGAGGCTGCCCCTGGTGGCTGGGTGGTGGGGGTGGTGGGAGACATGAGTGGGGGCCTGGTGGAGGCTGCCCCTGCACTGCTGGGGGGTGGGGGTGGTGGGAGACATGGGTGGGGGCCTGGTGGAGGCTGCCCCTGTTGGCTGGGGGGTGGGGGTGGTGGGAGACATGGGTGGGTGCCTGGTGGAGGCTGCCCCTGGTGGCTGGGGGGTGGGGGTGGTGGGAGACATGAGTGGGGGCCTGGTGGAGGCTGCCCCTGCACTGCAGGCGGGTGGGGGTGGTGGGAGACATGGGTGGGGGCCTGGTGGAGGCTGCCCCTGGTGGCTGGGTGGTGGGGGTGGTGGGAGACATGAGTGGGGGCCTGGTGGAGGCTGCCCCTGTTGGCTGGGGGGTGGGGGTGGTGGGAGACATGGGTGGGTGCCTGGTGGAGGCTGCCCCTGGTGGCTGGGGGGTGGGGGTGGTGGGAGACATGAGTGGGGGCCTGGTGGAGGCTGCCCCTGCACTGCAGGCGGGTGGGGGTGGTGGGAGACATGGGTGGGGGCCTGGTGGAGGCTGCCCCTGGTGGCTGGGTGGTGGGGGTGGTGGGAGACATGAGTGGGGGCCTGGTGGAGGCTGCCCCTGGTGGCTGGGGGGTGGGGGTGGTGGGAGACGTGGGTGGGGGCCTGGTCGAGGGTGCACCACAGTGCTGGGGGGTGGGGGTGCAGGGGAACATGAGTTGGACATGAGTTGGGGCCTGCTGGCAGGTGCCCCACAGTGCTGGGGGGTGGGGGTGGTGGTAGACATGGGTGGGGGCCTGGTGGAGGCTGCCCCTGGTGGCTGGGGGGTGGGGGTGATATGGGACATGAGTGGGGGCCTGGTGGAGGCTGCCCCTGCACTGCTGGGGGGTGGGGGTGGTGGGAGACATGGGTGGGGGCCTGGTGGAGGCTGCCCCTGGTGGCTGGGGGGTGTGGGTGGTGGGAGACATGGGTGGGTGCCTGGTGGAGGCTGACCCTGGTGGCTGGGGGGTGGGGGTGGTGGGAGACATGGGTGGGGGCCTGGTGGAGGGTGCACCACAGTGCTGGGGGGTGGGGGTGCAGGGGTACATGAGTTGGACATGAGTTGGGGCCTGCTGGCAGGTGCCCCACAGTGCTGGGGGGTGGGGATGATGGGAGACATGAGTGGGGGCCTGGTGGAGGCTGCCCCTGCACTGCTGGGGGGTGGGGGTGGGGGTAGACATGGGTGGGGGCCTGGTGGAGGCTGCCCCTGGTGGCTGGGGGGTGGGGGTGGTGGTAGACATGGGTGGGTGCCTGGTGGAGGCTGCCCCTGCACTGCTGGGGGGTGGGGGTGTTGGAGACATGAGTGGGGGCCTGGTGGAGGCTGCCCCTGCACTGCTGGGGGGTGGGGGTGGTGGGAGACATGGGTGGGGGCCTGGTGGAGGCTGCCCCTGGTGGCTGGGGGGTGGGGGTGATAGGGGACATGAGTGGGGGCCTGGTGGAGGCTGCCCCTGCACTGCTGGGGGGTGGGGGTGGTGGGAGACATGGGTGGGGGCCTGGTGGAGGCTGCCCCTGGTGGCTGGGGGGTGGGGGTGGTGGGAGACATGAGTGGGGGCCTGGTGGAGGCTGCCCCTGCACTGCTGGGGGGTGGGGGTGATGGGAGACATGAGTGGGGGCCTGGTGGAGGCTGCCCCACAGTGCTGGGGGGTGGGGGTGGTGGTAGACATGGGTGGGGGCCTGGTGGAGGCTGCCCCTGGTGGCTGGGGGTGGGGGTGATAGGGGACATAAGTGGGGGCCTGGTGGAGGCTGCCCCTGCACTGCTGGGGGTGGGGGTGGAGGGAGACATGGGTGGGGGCCTGGTGGGGGCTGCCCCTGGTGGCTGGGGGGTGTGGGTGGTGGGAGACATGATAGGGGGCCTGGTGGAGGCTGCCCCTGTTGGCTGGGGGGTGGGGGTGGTGGGAGACATGAGTGGGGGCCTGGTGGAGGCTGGTGGTGGGAGACATGGGTGGGGGCCTGGTGGAGGCTGCCCCTGGTGGCTGGGGGGTGGGGGTGGTGGGAGACATGGATGGGGGCCTGGTGGAGGCTGCCCCTGGTGGCTGGGGGGTGGGGGTGGTGGGAGACGTGGGTGGGGGCCTGGTGGAGGGTGCACCACAGTGCTGGGGGTGGGGGTGCAGGGGAACATGAGTTGGACATGAGTTGGGGCCTGCTGGCAGGTGCCCCACAGTGCTGGGGGTGGGGGTGGTGGTAGACATGGGTGGGGCCTGGTGGAGGCTGCCCCTGGTGGCTGGGGGGTGGGGGTGATAGGGGACATGAGTGGGGGCCTGGTGGAGGCTGCCTCTGCATTGCTGGGGGGTGGGGGTGGTGGGAGACATGGGTGGGGGCCTGGTGGAGGCTGCCCCTGGTGGCTGGGGGGTGTGGGTGGTGGGAGACATGGGTGGGTGCCTGGTGGAGGCTGACCCTGGTGGCTGGTTGGTGGGGGTGGTGGGAGACATGAGTGGGGGCCTGGTGGAGGCTGCCCCTGGTGGCTGGGGGGTGGGGGTGGTGGGAGACATGGGTGGGGGCCTGGTGGAGGCTGCCCCTGCACTGCTGGGGGGTGGGGGTGGTGGTAGACATGGGTGGGGGCCTGGTGGAGGCTGCCCCTGGTCGCTGGGTGGTGGGGGTGGTGGTAGACATGGGTGGGGGCCTGGTGGAGGCTGCCCCTGCACTGCTGGGGGGTGGGGGTGATGGGAGACATGAGTGGGGGCCTGGTGGAGGCTGCCCCTGCACTGCTGGGGGGTGGGGGTGGTGGGAGACATGGGTGGGGGCCTGGTGGAGGCTGCCCCTGGTGGCTGGGGGGTGGGGGTGATAGGGGACATGAGTGGGGGCCTGGTGGAGGCTGCCCCTGCACTGCTGGGGGGTGGGGGTGGTGGGAGACATGGGTGGGGGCCTGGTGGAGGCTGCCCCTGGTGGCTGGGGGGTGAGGGTGGTGGGAGACATGAGTGGGGGCCTGGTGGAGGCTGCCCCTGGTGGCTGGGGGGTGGGGGTGGTGGGAGACATGGGTGGGTGCCTGGTGGAGGCTGCCCCTGGTGGCTGGGGGGTGCGGGTGGTGGGAGACATGAGTGTGGGCCTGGTGGAGGGTGCCACAGAGTGCTGGGGGGTGGGGGTGGTGGTAGACATGGGTGGGGGCCTGGTGGAGGCTGCCCCTGGTGGCTGGGGGGTGGGGGTGATAGGGGACATGAGTGGGGGCCTGGTGGAGGCTGACCCTGTACTGCTGGGCGGTGGGGGAGGTGGGAGACATGGGTGGGGGCCTGGTGGAGGCTGCCCCTGGTGGCTGGGGGGTGGTGGGAGACATGATTGGGGGCCTGGTGGAGGCTGCCCCTGGTGGCTGGGGGTGGGGGTGGTGGGAGACATGGGTGGGGGCCTGGTGGAGGGTGCACCACAGTGCTGGGAGGTGGGGGTGCAGGGGAACATGAGTTGGACATGAGTTGGGGCCTGCTGGCAGGTGCCCCACAGTGCTAGGGGGTGGCTAGTGATGGGAGACATGAGTGGGGCCTGGTGGAGGCTGCCCCTGCAGTGCTGGGGGGTGGGGGGATGGGAGACATGAGTGGGGGCCTGGTGGAGGCTGCCCCTGCACTGCTGGGGGGTGGGGGTGGTGGGAGACATGGGTGGGGTCCTGGTGGAGGGTGCCCCACACTGCTGGGGGGTGGGGGTGGTGGGAGACATGGTGGGGGCCTGGTGGAGGCTGACCCTGGTGGCTGGTTGGTGGGGGTGGTGGGAGACATGAGTGGGGGCCTGGTGGAGGCTGCCCCTGGTGGCTGGGGGGTGGGGGTGGTGGGAGACATGGGTGGGGGCCTGGTGGAGGCTGCCCCTGCACTGCTGGGGGGTGGGGGTGGTGGTAGACATGGGTGGGGGCCTGGTGGAGGCTGCCCCTGGTCGCTGGGTGGTGGGGGTGGTGGTAGACATGGGTGGGGGCCTGGTGGAGGCTGCCCCTGCACTGCTGGGGGGTGGGGGTGATGGGAGACATGAGTGGGGGCCTGGTGGAGGCTGCCCCTGCACTGCTGGGGGGTGGGGGTGGTGGGAGACATGGGTGGGGGCCTGGTGGAGGCTGCCCCTGGTGGCTGGGGGGTGGGGGTATTAGGGGACATGAGTGGGGGCCTGGTGGAGGCTGCCCCTGCACTGCTGGGGGGTGGGGGTGGTGGGAGACATGGGTGGGGGCCTGGTGGAGGCTGCCCCTGGTGGCTGGGGGGTGGGGGTGGTGGGAGACATGAGTGGGGGCCTGGTGGAGGCTGCCCCTGGTGGCTGGGGGGTGGGGGTGGTGGGAGACATGGGCGGGTGCCTGGTGGAGGCTGCCCCTGGTGGCTGGGGGGTGCGGGTGGTGGGAGACATGAGTGTGGGCCTGGTGGAGGGTGCCACAGAGTGCTGGGGGGTGGGGGTGGTGGTAGACATGGGTGGGGGCCTGGTGGAGGCTGCCCCTGGTGGCTGGGGGGTGGGGGTGATAGGGGACATGAGTGGGGGCCTGGTGGAGGCTGACCCTGCACTGCTGGGCGGTGGGGGAGGTGGGAGACATGGGTGGGGGCCTGGTGGGGGCTGCCCCTGGTGGCTGGGGGGTGGGGGTGGTGGGAGACATGATTGGGGGCCTGGTGGAGGCTGCCCCTGGTGGCTGGGGGTGGGGGTGTTGGGAGACATGGGTGGGGGCCTGGTGGAGGGTGCACCACAGTGCTGGGGGGTGGGGGTGCAGGGGAACATGAGTTGGACATGAGTTGGGGCCTGCTGGCAGGTGCCACACAGTGCTAGGGGGTGGCTAGTGATGGGAGACATGAGTGGGGCCTGGTGGAGGCTGCCCCTGCAGTGCTGGGGGGTGGGGGGATGGGAGACATGAGTGGGGGCCTGGTGGAGGCTGCCCCTGCACTGCTGGGGGGTGGGGGTGGTGGGAGACATGGGTGGGGTCCTGGTGGAGGGTGCCCCACACTGCTGGGGGGTGGGGGTGGTGGGAGACATGGGTGGGGGCCTGGTGGAGGCTGCCCCTGGTGGCTGGGGGGTGGGGTGGCGGTAGACATGGGTGGGTGTCTGGTGGAGGCTGCCCCTGGTGGCTCAGGGGTGGGGGTGATAGGGGACGTGAGTGGGGGCCTGGTGGAGGCTGCCCCTGCACTGCTGGGCAGTGGGGGTGGTGGGAGACATGGGTGGGGGCCTGGTGGAGGCTGCCCCTGCACTGCTGGGGGGTGGGGGTGGTGGGAGACATGGGTGGGTGCCTGGTGGAGGCTGCCCCTGCACCGCCGGGGGGTGGGGGTGGTGGTAGACATGGGTGGGGGCCTGGTGGAGGCTGCCCTTGGTGGCTGGGGGGTGGGGGTGATAGGGGACATGAGTGGGGGCCTGGTGGAGGCTGCCCCTGCACTGCTGGGGGGTGGGGGTGGTGGGAGACATGGGTGGGGGCCTGGTGGAGGCTGCCCCTGGTGGCTGGGGGTGCAGGGGTACATGCGTTGGTGGGCAGTAGTGCAAGGTGACATGTGGGTTGGCTGGGGGGCATGGCCATGGTGGATGGGGTGCCTGCAGGACATGTGCAGGGTAGGCCCCTGTATTGTGGGCCACCTGCAGGGGCCGTGGAGGGTGTAGAGGGAACACCTGGGAGGACCCACACGTGCAATTCACGTGTGATGCTCCCCGCGCACCCCTGTAATACACGTACCCTGATGGAATTGCGTGTGATACTTCCCGCGCACCCCTGAAATACACGTACCCTGCTGATTTTGCGTGTGATACTTCCTGTGCACCCCTGGAATACACGTACCCTGCTGTTTTTGCATGTGACACTTCCGCGCACCCCTGGAATACACGTACCCTGATGGAATCGCGTGTGATACTTCCCGCGCACCCCTGGAATACACGTACCCTGCTGATGTCGCGTGTGAAACTTCCCGCGCACCTCGAAATACACGTAGCCAGGACATTTGCGTGTGGAACTTCCCGCGCACCAAGATATACACATACCCTGCTGAATTCACGTGTGAATCTTCCTGCGCACCCCTGATGTACACGTACCCTGATGGAATCGCGTGTGGAACTTCCAGCGCACCCCTGAAATACACGTACCCAGCTGAAATGACGTGAGGTACTTCCCGCTCACCCCAGTGATACACGTAGCCCGCTTGCCGTGCTGGTACAGGGTTAGCGCAGCCCTTTGCGCTGGATTGGGGATTTTGATGGCTTTTCCCTGCGCGAGAGGCGTTCTTAGGGGCGTAACTGGCGCTGCTGCAGGGTCGCTGCGCCACTGTGCGCCACGGCTGGTTTTGGTAGCTGGAATCCATGAATACGCTGTGCACGGAAATGGAATTTAGCGCACGCGGCTGGTGCAGGGATTCGCACGCGCACACTGTGCGCCAGCCGCGTGCGCCACTTGTGCGCTAAATTCTATGAATTACCCCCAATGGTGTTTTCTACTTCTATCATAGCTAATTCTGTCTCATTTATTAGTGGTTCTCCCAGTGGTTCTTGGCTTCCTGTTACAGAAGATTGACTACTGTCAGGAGTGTCCTTATCTAGTTGGGCTTGGAGTTCTTCTTCGTGTTGCTGTTAATTGTGCAACATTGTTTTGTACTGTGTAAAGTTTACATCAGTTATAGTGCTTTCATTTGCTTTGAAAGCATCCTCATATGAGTCATAGTTATCTAGTATTTGTTCTTCTTTTCTCCATTGTTTGAAGAGTTGTAGCAGGGGCATGTAATATACTTTTGTTGAGGAGTCTTTAATGACAATTTGTTATGATTAATTAAATTTGGTTTAGTGAGTTTAACTAAGCTGCCTTCACAGTTTGTCACTCTATATTTACCTTTTTTTTCAGGTTTCATATTATTTTTGTATGTGTAGTTTTTGGCTATGTGGTAAAGACACATGTTTTCCAAAGTATTACTTCTGTTTGGGTACTATGTGTCCAATAAATTGTTTTTAAAATGTCTTGGCTGTTGGGATCACGTTTGGCTACTGTTTCTATATCTTTATATGATTTTAGAACTCTTTTTCTAGATTTAGCTGGACCAAGACTTAGCCATACTATATTTTCAGATTTACCATACAATGCAGTACCAGTTAAATGATCAGCTGCTTCATATGATCCACATTCTCTATGGGTTAGCATTTTTATGCCCAAGCTGTATAATTTCTGAGACACTGTGTTATCTGATGACAGGTCATTCCAGAGGTCTTGGAGCTCTGTCTTTTCTGCTTTAGTTAAGTATGCTGTGACATATCTTGCAACTGCAGTAGAATTGTCTGCAATGTACTGCACATCTATGTTTGCATTCCATAAGTGGGCAAATATTGCATTATAATAATTGAAATATTTTTCTTCTTCTTTTCTATTTATGTAATGTGTATTTTTAGGTGACTTACCTTTAACACTATGTCTAACTGAAGACATGAGGTTGTTCACTTGACCTGTATTTGTAACTGGTCTAGGGATACCAAATCGGCATTTGGTGTAGTATTTCCCTTTGTTTTTGTATTTGCGACGACAATATTTTCCACATTTGTGTCTTTGAAATTGTAAAATTTGTGCATGAAGATCACTATTTGTGGCTTCTGATGGAATTTCACAAGTGACATATTTTTCAATAAACTGTAAAACAGTGGCATCACTGTCTTGACCAAATTTAGGAGCATCTTTAATCCATAAAAGCATGTGGATATGTGGTGCTCCTCTGGCTTGGTATTCTTTTCTACAAAAGAAGTGTTGCACTTCAACAAGGGGAGGAACGGTTTTATTACAAATAAAATGTAGCATAGCAATGAAGCGATAGTGAAAATATCTTGAAACATTAACAGGATCCAAAGAACAAAGTTCTCCAGGTGTTAGTATATCTATGTTTGTTTTGTTTTTATTTGATATGCGTAGGAAATCATGTAAATCTTCCCATGCATATTCTGCACAACTTAATGTAACAAACCAAGTGGGTGGGCCAAGATTTCTGATCATACAACGTACATCTCCATGACGTCGAAACCAGTACTCTTTAGTACCACGCATATTTGCTAATAGATTTGTAATATTTGATTGTAAAACCTCATCCTTTTGTTGCACTTTTTCTAATAATTCTGTAGCTGTCAAATGTTAAAAGTGGGATCCTGATTTTAATGTGTGAGCTACTCCTTAACATAAAGTTGATAGTTCACTTTCAAAGAGTAGGTGGAATATGTATTCCACATTTTGTCTAAATCTGGGATCTTCAGAATACATCCGTAATGAGCGGTATTCTGAAGCTGATATTTGAATAGGTCTATCATCATACCTTCCTCCTTTGCCAGTAGGAAAGAGTAGAGGAAAAGAACGTGCTTCTATACTTTTTTCCCATATGCTGATTGGCGATCCTTTTGTTTGACGCATTTGGTACGTTTCCAGTACATCTTCTATGGTGTCATTAGAGTGCAAAGGATGAATTGTATAATGGTCTAAAGTATTTGATATTGTAGCAGGATCTAGTAGCTCAAATTGACCAGCTTCTTGTGTTTCTTGAATTATTTCAGTTGTATCTTTCAAGTTTTCTTCAATATTAATGTCTTTGTAATATTCATTATTCTCTTTAAGATATTGCAAGGCTTGTCTAACTTTATGTAAATCTGCCAGCTGTTGCCATATTTTTTTGTCTTTTGTAGGTACTCCATTTACTAAGATAATTAAAGATTGCTGAATTGGACATTGCTTTCCTAGAGTATGCACATTTTCTTTTAGATCTAATGTTAAATAAACTACTTTTTCACGAATACTTTTTACCAATTCAGAGGGAGGTAATTTTGCTGTTTTTGGTTGAAGGCGTATTATTGCTTGCAATGGGTGTACTGTTTGAATTATGATGCTCTCATATAAATTAAGTTGTTGTAGGGGTTTTGGTACTGGGTATAATTCCAAATTATTTGTGATAGCACGTGAAGGAGTTTGGTTGTTGTCAAGTTTTGTAGTGCAGTAACTGCAAAGTATTAAGGGGTCAGTTATTTCGTATTTGTTTTCTGCTACAAGGTAGAGAGCTAATTCAAACCATTTAGAATCTTCATTGTCTTCTATTTTGTATGATAGGTCTACAGTTTTTGTGTTACTTTTATAAAAAGTTCTACGGCAACATGCACATACATGGTTTGGTACTTCAGCTGAAGTACTTTTAAATTTTAGTATTTCTTTTTTGCATGTGTTTAGCAAAAGGTTGCCATGTGTAGAATTGTTGCTAATTTGTTTTAAAGTTATTTCATTCTGTAAGTGGCTTTCACTTCCAAAATATTTTTTCTGGATATAGTCGATTTCTTCAAGTAGGTCTTTTGCTGTATCATGTAGAAGAATGTTATTTAAATTGGCTAGTGCTAAAGCAGGACTTTTAGCATAGTACAGTTTATAGACTAGATTTCGTATAGTTGAAGGATGTGTTGATATCATTTTGATATAATGGAAGTTGGTTTTGCAAGTAGGTCCTGAAATGCAGGCCAATGAATGTCTTTTTAGTCCTGTTTACTTGCACACTGGACAGGTATCCATATTTTGCAGTAGTTTACTTTTGATTGTGTCTTTGCCTTTCAAATATTGATTGAGGAATTGGCGTAAAGACTTGAAAGATTTTTTGGGAATGTTACACATTGATGTGCATGGCCATTTGTATACTAGACGTTCTGATTCAGTTCAATGGAGAGGTAACTCTAAGTTTTCTGGGGATATTTTTGTAAGCAGTATTTCTTGTTCCATTATGGTGTTATTAACTTTTTCATAACCTTGTCCACTGCTATGTATGGCAATTGTATTTGTTTGCTTGTGTTTGTATGCTTCTTCATTAAAATATGGTTCTGTGCATGTAGTGTGACTCCACTCACCTCCACAGATATTTAAGAAGTTATTTCTGTTGACAGTTCGTTTATTGAGAAGTCTTTTTTGTAATTTAGTCATTAGTTTTGTTAGTGGTTTCATTTTGTTTAACAATGAAATAAATAACTTTCTTTTGAGAAGGATTGCACTGTCTATCAAAGCTTCTAAGATTAATTTCCTACGATAGGTTTTAAGGGTTGTGCCTGATTTATGTCCTGTTTTTGATTATGAAGGACTCTGTGACAGAACATTTTTGCTAAAATACTTTTTTTGTTATGCTTACTTGGCACTATATCTAGATTTATAGGAGCAGTTTTATCAGTACTGGTAGCTGAATTTTTGTTAATTGTTTTTTGTTTTGTTTTACATTTTGATAGAGGAGGCAAAGTTTCTGTACTTGAAGCTTGTTTTGTTTCACTAAATGACTGTATTAGCTGTTTTGTTTGAACATTTTTTACAAATTCTGCTAGAAATGGATGCTTATTTTGGACACTTCTATTTTCATTTGCTCTACTTCTGCGTTGCTTTCTACGGACTTGATTTTTGGTAGGCATTCTTTAGGGTCTGTTGAAAAAAATAAAGAAGGTATGGGTTGGTTGTTCTGCAATGTATGTGTGCTGTGTGCATGAGTGTCTGAGTGTATGTGTGCTACTAAACTGGGGTTGAGATGACAGTAGAAAGTAAGCTAGTGGTGTGGAGAAGTACAAATTGTAAATCTAATGGTATACAATTAAAACAGTTGTTTGTTCTATATTATCAAAATTCTAGGGGCTGAGTTGGGTCATATGTGCGCCCACAAATGGGAATTTGTGCACCATTCTGCCTGTAAATCTCTGTTTCAGAAATGGGGATTTGTGGACAAAATGGTGCACAATCTCTATTTTTAGGTGCAGAAATAGCATGAATTAACCTTACAGTTAAAGTACAAATATTATGGTGGTATTTAACTTACTTTTTTCTGGAATGAGCAGGTTTCTTCTTAGTTCTTCTTTGTACTTCAAATTCGGCTGCTTCTTTTCAGTAGAGTGGTCTTCACTGCAATTGTAAAGGAAACAAATGTGTAATTTTGTTTGTATATAGCACTGATTTTAATTTAGACATTGATTTTTATGTTGTTGTACAAGTATTGTTGTTTGATATTTGAACATAGTGTGTGCATGCAATTTTGTTTGAGTATGTTAACTCTTCATATTTCACTTTAAATATGTTAGTTCAACATACTTTGCAAATGTGTGTGTAAAAAGAAATTAAATAGCAGATAGGTTTGGAAGGAACAGTTGATTATAGGAGATGGGAAAAATGCCAGTAAGTTCATTTTATACGTTATACAAGCTAAAAGTCAGTTCATTTGTTTATATGAATCTATAAGAATTGTACATGTACTATACAGATAATATGTATACCTGTAGTTTGTGTTCATGCATATGGATATGCATGCAGCTGCAAGTAGAAATCTTGGAGACTTGTACAGTATTTCTTGTAGAAGGTGCTTTCCAATGATATGACACTTGTACTCAGAGAGATTAACAGTACATGTGAAGTGCTGATCTATGATGATGCAGTTAGATGTAGAGGTCTTAGATCTGATTGGTGGATGGTCGTGTGATTGCTTAGCTCTATCCAATGAGGGAAGGGCAGAGAAAGTGAAATGGAAATGGTAGAAGGACTGTCCATGTTAAGATATGTCCGCGGACATGGCGGTACTCCGGGGACATCGTGTGTTACATCCGGGGATTTTGGGGTGGGGAGGCATGCAAATGAGAATGAGCAGAGCAAGGGATTGGTCAGTAAAGTTTAGTGGGTGTGTTGTGCCAGGAGAGAGTTTCTCAGATACTCTTTTTGCTGGGAGAAGAACAGATAGCGATGGCTGTGTGTTTCAGAAAACAGATTGTTTGGATTTTGGGAGACTTGTGGATACATTGGTTGAAGGTGCATGCAGGAAGCTGTGGAGTAGCTGTAGATCTTGGATTCCCACATCTCTGTGCTACTTTGGAGACAGAGCAACATCCAGACATAATTGTAATTCATTGTGGAGGGAACAGTTTAGGGCATGTGTCTGGAATTTCTTTGCAATTTGCAATGAAAGAAAGACTTGGGAAGGTCATGGACATGTTTCCAAATTCTCAAGTAATTTTTTCACGGATTGCGCAGAGTCAAATGTGGCTTTGTTCTTCTTCATTTGGTCCACAAATGGAGAAAGCAAGGCACAATGTCAATAATGCTGTGTGTGCCTTTCTAAGAGATTTTAGCATGTCCTCATTTCACAATAAAAATATTATGTTTCGTAGCACATACGTTTTTCGCAGAGATGGAGTCCATCTTACCTATGCTGGCAATCAGATTTTTCTGAGAAATGTACAAAATGCATTGCGACCTTTTTGGGAATTACAGCATCCATTTTGTAGTAGGTGTTGAGCATTTCAAATTTTTCAAACACAAACAAACACCACCAAAAGGCTCTTTTCAGAGCCACCACTTCCTCCCAAAACTGCAATGGTTATGATAGGGCAGCACCCCAAAATTTTAGATGTCTGCGGACTTCTAAAAAATACACAAGGCCCTGCTTCATGGCCCCAGTGTGGAATGACCTTAGGTGTCGCTTCATAGTAGTTGTCCCAATGCTGTATGAACCAAGCCTCCCGCAATTGAGTACCATTTTGCACTCATTGCAGGTGACTTGGTTCGCACGCGCTTTAGGTACATTACCAAGAACGGTAAATAACCGCCACACCCAAGACTCACGCTGAGTGCTGGTAGTAGGGACTTCCACTACCTCATTCTCGTCATCCTCTTCATCCTACTCTGCATCCTCACTCCTGTTCCCCTCTTCAGGCCCTTGTGGAGGTGGTGGTGGTGGAGGTGGTGGTGGTGGAGGGGGTGGGGGTGGTGCTGAGGTAGATGTAGCACCAGGTGGCAGTACTGCAGCCATGGATGCCATCAGGTTTCAGATGAAAATCTGTAAAGTTGGCAGCAAAATGCACTGTGTTCTGTAAGATAGCCAGAAACACAATGAGAATGAGCTCTAGGGTGTGTCGTTTTATAGGGGTGCTTGTGCACGGTTCACGGACACACGCGTGTCCGCGGACAGATGGAACACCGAAGAAGGTTCAAAAAGTCCCAAAAAGTATGTAGAAACTCAGGATTACTGTCCGGGACTTGTGCTACGGTGATTTATTATTGAAAAATATTGAGGATTGCTTGAAAAGGTAATTTTAAATTGTTCGGTGTCCGCAGTCAGAACACACGCTCAGCGTGGGTGCGGTCATATGATAGCTTCGCGAACATGTCCGCGAAGGGAGCGGGTTTCCGCAGGACATCAAATGCACTGAAACTGTTTTGCGCATGCGCGTTGGTGTTCTACGGACACTGTTCGGGTCCTGAAACTAATTAAAACTGCGTCACAAGTGAAACGAACAGTTACGAACAGGCGTTTGTTCTTAGAACAGTTTGAACTCGCTTGCGAACAATATGGACAGGTATCGAATCCTCAGGACACCCCCATTTTGTTTATTTGCGAACATCCTGGGACACTTGATGTGTTCTTAGAACAGTTTGAACATGCTTACGAACAGCATGAACAGGTCTAGCGTCCTCAGGACACCCCCATATTGTTTATTTACGAACATTTCAGGACACAGCGTGTGTTCTTAGGACAGTTTCAGTTTGCCTCCGAACGATACGGACAGGCATAGCGTCCTCAGGACACACCCATTTCGGCTATTTATAAACATTTCAGGACACTGCATGTGTTCCTAGAAAAGTTTCAACTCGCCTGCGAACAATACAGACAAGTATAGCATCATCAGGACACCCCATTTTGTTTATTTACGAATATTTCAGGTCACCGTGTGTGTTCTTAGGACAGTTTCAGCTTGCCTCCGAACAATAGGGACAGGTATAGCGTCCTCAGGACACCCCCATTTTGTTTATTTACGAACATTTATGGACACCACATGTGGTAGTTTGATTGTGGACATCCCGAACACCAGGTGCGTTCTTAGAACAGTTTCAACTTGCATGCGAACAGTACGGACAGATATAGTGTCCTTAGGACGCCCCCATTTTCGTTTGTTTACGGACATTCCGGACACTTGCGCTGTCCGCGGACACCTGAACTGCTTTTAAAAAAAAGACAAGAAATGAATTAGGACACAATAAAATAATTTTACTTTATTTTATATGGATGTTAAATTTATGACAGAGAAGGTGAGGCAGAAACTGAAAAAAAACAGGAGAATTGGGGGTTTCAAGAGGATTCATATGAGGTGAAGAAGGGATGGAAATTTCATCAAAACATTTTTATTCATGGAGAGGATTTGGGGATAATTGAGTGAGATATGGTGAGGGGGGACAGGTACATGTGGGACAATGGTATCCAGTCTTTTCTTTCAAGTTATCCTCCACAAAGGTTTTTGAATTGTTGAAATTTTCCATGAGTATGTCAATTTTTTCTTCCATGTGCTGGAGAGTCTTATCTAATAATTCTTTTCCTTTACTAATTTCAATGTTTGTATAGTCTGTTAAAAAAATGTATATGTTAAATATATATAAAATAATATTTATTAATTGGTTTATACAGAAAAGTGTCTACCATTAGGTTCACTATCTTCAGACATTTCCTCACGAGCCACCCCAGAGTACTAGACATTTCTGTGAGAAAAAAAAAAATGATATCACTTTTTTTGTACCTAATACTGGCATTTTAGAAATATATGAGTAAAATTAAGTACACTTACTAGCTTCTGGTAACGTGTGTTCTTACTGGTCTGTACATCTGCTGTTGCTCTTAGTTGTGGAGTTTCTGTGAGGTAATCATGTTGGAAGGCTATTTTTCTTTTTTTGGTATATTCCATTTTAGATCATATTGTATTTAAATGAATGGTTGATGTGTTACATATATAGGTTCCACTTCTTATTTATTAGTACATATAATGTGTTTGTGTGCTGGTTTTTGAACTCATGAAGTGTTCATATGGCATGATATAACAATTTAAGATACCCCCTAAGTTTTTGGGAAGTATTGCTGTTGTCCGCGTCCGTCCGTATACACTCGCACAGTCCGCGGACATCAAAATCACTAGCTGGGGTTCGGTACGTTCTATGTTACATGTATATAAAGTCAAGGATATTATGGTTAAGTTGTGCTATTAAAAACCTTTGAAATTCAGTAAAAAAACTTTGTTAAAGGGACGTTATGGTTAAGTTGCGCTACTAAAAACCTATGAATTTCAGATAAAACGTTGTTAAAGGGATGTTATGGTTCCAAGTGAAAGCGAAAAACCCCTGAAATTCGCCACTTTTGGTAAGCTAAGCAACCATAACTCGCGCCACCACCGTGCACTGCTAAGACTAACACCCAGGACATCCAAGATGACATCACAAATGTCATTGATGACATCACTGATGACACCACATGTACATTTACTTTTCATGAAATGTCTGTACAAGGGAATTGTATTATAATGTTCAGAAAAAAGTGTCAAAGATCATTGGAATAAATATCATGATCTAATTAGTGCATTAAGCAATGCATTGATATAAATAGCATTCTATTATGAAGTTCTATCCAGTATACTAAGCTACTCATGCAGAAACATAGGCATTGTGTGCAACGTACATGATGAAGATACAATATTCATAATGTTGATATGTTGAATAATGAAATGATAACTGCTTTCTTATTAAAGTTTTGCGTACTGTGAAATATGTAATAAGTAGCTAATAAAACCCACGTATTACATAATTGCATTATTACAGACAAAACACAAAGAGACAAGAACACATACAAATATGGGTATTTACAGGGAAAGTGAAGTAAGCAAAAAAGCAGAAGTAGTAGCAGACACAATTCATAACCTAACTATCTTCATGCAAATAAATGATTGCTCTGTTTCAAAGCTGCTATTTACCCTATATATATATATCACATGATGTGACTGGACCCTAAGGAAAGTAGTGTGAGTACAATGTATACAAATATGAGCATATACAGGGAAAGTACAGTAATAAAAAAACAACAGAACTATCAGAAAGTGCTGATAACTCTACTGATTATCTTGATGCACAGAAAGGATTGCTGCCTTTCAAGCTTGTGTCTTCCCCTATGTATATGTTTCATATGATATGACTGGACACTAAGGGAATTTGTGTAAGAACATACTTGAAGGATAAGTATACAAATATAGTATGTTTACAATTTTTTGTTCCTGACTGTTACTGAAGAAAACCATGTGGCCTAGATATGTCAGTAAAGGAAAAAAGAGTGAGCCAGACATGTGATGTCATCAGTGATGTCATCAATGACATTTGTGATGTCATCTTTGATGTCCTGGGTGTTAGTCTTAGCAGTGCACGGTGGTGACGCGAGTTATGGTTGCTTAGCTTATCATAACTGGCTAATTTCAGGGGTTTTTCGGGGTTACTTGGAACCATAACGTCCCTTTAACAAAGTTTTTTTACTGAATATATATATATATATATATATATATATATATATATATATATATATATGATACATTACTCACCGTAATCGTATTTCTGATGCTTGTATCTGCTTAGATTCACATGCTGTGCATAGGCCGACATCTAGTGGAAGCTGCAGAGTATTACAGTTTGTTTTTCGAAACTCGAAAATGGGCGTCGACACAGGGCGTGCCAGTAATACTATCCCTAGTGTGACGTCCACTGTACCCAAGATCCCTCACGCGTCTAGGATCCTCAGATTGTATTTTTTCTGACATGAGGTAGCATGAGGAGTAGCGTGAGTACAGATAATCCAAGCAGATAAAAGGAAAGGTAAGACTACAAGTAATCAGCGCCTTCTCTCGGAGGGGAGGAAGGGTGGGTCGCATGTGAATCTAAGCAGATACAAGCATCAGAAATACGATTACGGTGAGTAATGTATCCCTTCTGAGGCTTGTGGAATCTGCTTAGATCACATGCTGTGCATAGATTAGCGAGCAGTACCAGAAGAAGGAGGTGGGATGTGAGAAGGGTCATGAGCAAATAAATGTCTTAGAACCGCTTGTCCCACTTGTGTATCTGTCTTGGAATAGGTGTCAATGCAGTAATGCTGAGTAAAAGTGTGAATAGAGCTCTAAGTAGCTGCTTTGCAAATGGTGTCGAGGGGAACATTTGCAATGAAAGCCAGAGTGGCCCCAATGCCTCTAGTAGAGTGGGCCCTTGGCGTAAAAGGCAGAGTCTTTTCAGAGAGTGAGTAACACAGCTGGATACAGTTAATAATCCACTTCGAGATGGCACCTTTAGAGACGCGATCCCCCTCTCTGCCTGTAGCTACGGAGACAAACAGTTGATCTGTTTTCCTTAGCGGTCTTGTTTTATTTACATAGTAGAGGACCGCCCTACGCACATCTAGGGTGTGTAGTTTCACCTCAGCCGAGCTTTGCGGGTTCTGGAAGAAAGCCGGAAGCTCGATGGACTGGTTTACATGGAATTTAGATATAAATTTAGGTGAGAACCTAGGGTGTGTGCATAAAACCAGTTTGTCTTTATGGATAGTAAAGAAGGGATCCTGCACTGACAGAGCCTGAATTTCACTGACCCTTCTTATAGAGGTAATAGCCACTAAGAAGGCCGTTTTATAAGTCAGGTGTTTGAGACTGCTTTTATGCATGGGTTCGAAAGGGGGGCCCATGAGCTTGGCTAGCACCACATTAAGGTCCCACCCTGGCGGTGGGTTTGAAATAGGAGGGTGAAGTCTCTTTACTCCTTCCATGAAGGCTTTAACTACTGGTACTTTCCACCACGACACCTTGCTATGGGAAGTGGTGTAAGCCGAGAGAGCTGCCATGTGTACTTTCAGTGAGTTAAAAACCAATCCTGCATCTAGCAGGTGGAGCATGTATGTAACAATAGTGGAAGGAGTGCAATCAACTGGGTTGATTTGTCTACTCTGGCACCAGATAACAAACCTCTTCCACTTGTCAAAGTAACAGTGCCTTGTGTTTGGCTTCCTAGATTCCTTTAGGATGTCCATACACCTCTGTGGCAATTTGAGGTGTCCAAACTCTATGACCTCAGGAGCCATGATGCCAGGTTCATTGAGTTGGGTTGCTGGTGCACTGTTTGACCTTGGTGTTGGGACAGTAGGTTGTACCAGGCTGGAAGTTTGATGGGCTCGCACACCGCCATCCTGCGTAGGTGTGGGAACCACGGTTGTCTTGCCCACATGGGAGCAACTAGGACGAGCGTCATCGATTCCCTGTTCATCTTGTTCACCACTTTCCTGATGAGAGGAGTTGGTGGAAAAGCGTACGCAAACATCCCTGACCAGTTCATCCACAGGGCGTTCCCCTGGGAGTCTGGTTGGGGGAACCTGGATGCAAATCCTGGGCATTGTTTGTTTTCGCTTGTGGCGAATAAGTCTATAGTGGGGAAACCCCACTGAGAGAAGAGATCTTCTACGACCTCTCTGTGAAGAACCCATTCGTGTTCCTCTGGGAGGGAGTCTCTGCTCAGAGCATCCGCTAGGGAATTGAGCTCCCCTGGAACATGTTGTGATGACAGGAAGATGTTCCGTCTGAGTGCCCATATCCAGATTTTCTGGGCAAGCTTGGACAGATTTGGCGAGCGAGTCCCTCCTTGCTTGTTCAGGTAGAACATGGCTGTAGTGCTGTCCGTCCGGATTTGCACTGACAGGTTTAGTAGATGGGGCTTGAACGCCTGAAGCGCTCTGAATACTGCCAGAAGCTCTAGCAGGTTGATGTGGTTCTTGGCCACTGAGTGAGACCAGAGACCCTGAGCTGTGTGGTGGAGATGGTGAGCTCCCCACCCTGTCAGACATGCATCTGTAGTGACTACTGCCTGTACTTCAGGATCGTAAAAGGGTTTCCCCTTTGCGAGATTCTCTCTTGTCCACCAGTGAAGGTTTTGTACCAGTGTTGGCGAAACGACCACTATGTCGTCCCACTGACCACTTGCCTGAGACCACTGTTTCGCCAACCATTCCTGCATGGGACGCATGCGCAGGCGCGCGTGGGGGACCAGGTAAATGCATGACGCCATCATGCCCAGTAAACGCATTGCTTTGAGTACCGTTATTTGTTGACCGGACTGATAATGCGGAATTTGCAGAAGTATATTCCGAATTCTTTCTTCTGAAGGAAAGGTCAAACCCTCCTGGGTATCCAGGATTGCTCCTAGGAATTGTTTTGAGGTGCTTGGCACCAGGCTTGACTTCTTCTCGTTGATTGAGAAGCCTAATTCGTGGAGGAGGTCGATAGTCCTTTGAATGTTTGTCCTGCAAATTCCTGGGGTTTCCCCGGTTATGAGCCAGTCGTCCAGATAAGGGTACACTGGGATTGCCTCCCTGCGTAGGTGTGCAGCCGCCACCGCCAGTACCTTGGTGAATACCCTTGGTGCTGAAGCTATCCCGAAGGGCAGTACCTTGAATTGGTAGTGGCGACTGTCCACCTTGAAGCGCAAGTACTTTCTGTGCGCTGGGAACATGGAAATATGAAAATAAGCATCTTTCATATCCAAGGTTGCCATGTAATCCCCCTTTTTTAGGAGGGGGATTACCTCTTGTAGCGTGGTCATACGAGATTTTTGGGGCTTGACATACTTGTTGGCAGGCCGTAAGTCCAATACTGGGCGCATTGTCAAGTCTTTCTTTGGCACAAGGAAGTAAGTTGAATAAATACCCTTGTTTACCTGGTGTCCCGGGACGAGTTCTATCGCGTCCTTTTGTAGAAGAATGGCGATCACCTCGAGGAGAAACTTCTGATGTTCTAAGGAGTGTACTCTTTGTCGTGGAGGATGGTTCCGGGGACGCTGCAGTAGCTCTATACAATATCCCGTGGATACTGTTGACAGCACCCATCTGTCTGATGTGATCCCTTCCCAAGCCTGGGTGAAGTTTGAAATGCGTCCCCCTACTGGGGTTGCGTGAGAAGGGACCCTGAACTGAGCGTCACTGCTTTGGTGGAGGCGTGCTGCCTCCCTTGCTGGGGCTGCCTCTGCCTTTACCACGACCTCTCCTATTACCTCTGCCGTAACCCTGGGTAGACTGTTGGTTGTTGTTCCACTGTGTACCCTGCCCCTGGGAATCGTTAGCTCCTCTCTGGGAATTTTGGCCGCGTGGGCGACGAAAATTACTATTCCCTCTCTGGTTAGGGGGTTTATTGGTTAACTGGCCAAGGGATTTGAGTGTCTCGTATTCGTCCTTGGCATTTTTCAGTGCGTCCTCGACCGCCTTACCAAACAACAGATCGGCTTCCACCGGTTTATCTAACAATGATGCCTGAGTTTCTGCCTTAAATCCAGACTGCCGTAACCACGCATATCTCTTGATAACAGTACCTTCTGCTATCAATCTGCCTGCGTTATCCGCTGCGTCGAAGGTTGCTTTCAAAATGCAACCAGACACGGCTCTACCCTCTGCGGAAATCCGAGCTAATTGGCCCTTTAATGGTTCAGGAGCAGAGGCTATGAGAGCCGCGACTTCTTCCCACTGATGGCAGTTGTAGCTGGCCAACAGGGTGGTGGAGTTAGCAATCCTTGCTTGATAGCCGGACGTTGAGGCTACCTTCCTGCCAAAACCGTATAGTTTTTTGCTCTCCTTGTCGGGAGGAGCTTCTGACGAAGACAAGGGTGTTCCAGCCCTCTTACGAGTGTTGGTAACAACTAGGGAGTCTGGCTTCAGATGCCCTCTTATATAGAGAGGGTCAGACTGAGCTGCCCTGAAAAGTTTTTCAACCCTGGGATTGACTGCTCTGGTGAGGTTTGGGTTCACCAGGGACGGATCTATTCTCCGCTGAATGGATTTAAGGATAGGGATGGTCTGGGCAACCGGCCTCCTTTCTCCCACTAACTCTTCTGCGAAGTCCCTTTCCTCCTGTACACCGTGGGTGTCAATGTGGAAATGTTCTGCTGCGTGAGCAAGAACCTCATTTAGGAGGGGCTGATTATCGACCGGGGAGTCGGTAACCGGGGCTTCGTTCTCTACCGGGGAATCTACTCTGTATGTTTCCGGGTTATCCTCTTCTTCTTCCTGTTCCTCATCATCCCCATAGTAGCCCGTCCCGGTTTGGTCTTCTATCATACCAAATTCTTGGTCTCCACAAAAGGAAGCCTCTTCTTGATACCGTGAGTATGGTGTTGTGTAAGGTTGTACCTCGAAGGGTTCAGACCTCATTGGGGTTTCAAACCGGGCCTTCTTACTCGGGGGGATAGGATCAGTAGAGCCTGAGGGTGTGGCCCCTTGTGGATCATACGAGAGGAAATGTTCTGGATTTTTATCATAAAAATCAGCCAAAGAAGACATTCTTGACATGACCCTATCTATGTCTTCACTGGACCATTTTTTGGAACTGGGAATGACTCTCTCAGCAAGTCTATGGGATTTATCTTGAGTAGCTTTGCTGGTTGTGGACCTATCAGCAGACCTGGGCTTGTCTGTCTGTTTAGGGGGGGTGGAGTGTTTCACAGGTGTGGAAGAATGTACAGGTAGTTTCTTCTGCTGTTTCCCCCCCTCCCCGTGCGTCGAAAAATGTTTTCCCTGTCCCTTAGTGGCTCCGGAGGTTTTCGACGCCTGGCGTCGAGGATCGGGAGAGGTGTCCCTGTCCTTCGAGCGTGGGGCCTCGCTGGCTTTAATTGCGGGCTCCGGCTCTTGGAGCGCGGCCTGGGGGTGGAAGTCGTCTTCGTCTTCCGACGATCGAACTTCTGTTAGCCTAGGGAGCGAGGCACTCTTGGCAAGAGTGGATGATTGCCTGGAGTTATGCGGCCATCTTGATCGAGAGCGCCCAGAGGACACCGAATCGGACCGTTCTGTCTGTGCCTCTTTCCGAGAACTCGACATCGTCGAGTCTCGGTTGGACTTAGTGTGTTTAGTGTGTGTAGTATGTGAAGCGCTTGCGTCGCCGGGGGTCTTCCCCATAGCCGCCCTGCCGGACGACCTTCCGAGGTCAGAGACCTGCGCTCGGCTGGCTTTCGATGCCGTAATGCCCTCGCCGTCCGAAAGTACGGCGTCGCTGCCATCGCTGAAGGCGCTCTCCGCTGCCATGGCCGCCTGCCTGGCGTGGTGGGCCCAACGCTTCGTCGAACGGTCCTTAAGTGTCTTAGGTTTAAACCTACTGCACGCTCTGCAGTTCGCTTTGGGGTGGTCCCTCGGCAAGCAGAGATTGCACGTGGCGTGCCTGTCGACCCAAGGGTATTTGCGGTTGCACTTGGGGCAGAATTGAAAAGGGGTACCCTCCATACGCACCTTGAGGCAGCGGGCTGTTAAGTGTAGGAAATGTATAAGGTGTACCTATATACCAAGAGTGTAGAGTATGTACCACCCCCCACTCTCCCTACTTGCAGGGCCGAGGCCAGCGGCCTACCAGGCCCGGGCCGAGGCCAGCGGCCTACCAGGCCCGGGCCGAGGCCAGCGGCCTTCCGAGGCCCAAATCCGTCGTGCAGCAGCCGACGGTCGATTTCTTCTCCAGCCGGCGTCGAGTGTCGAAGTTCGACGTTGGGGTGGGGAAGGATGTCAATAGATTAATAATTTTAAATTTTAGCAAAAGTATGGCTAAGGCCAGGGGACTCCGCAAGATGCTTCCAACCAGTATGGCATAAAAAAACAATCTCAGGATCCTAGACGCGTGAGGGATCTTGGGTACAGTGGACGTCACACTAGGGATAGTATTACTGGCACGCCCTGTGTCGACGCCCATTTTTGAGTTTCGAAAAACAAACTGTAATACTCCGCAGCTTCCACTAGATGTCGGCCTATGCACAGCATGTGATCTAAGCAGATTCCACAAGCCTCAGAAATATATATATATATATATATATATATATATATATATATATATATATATATATATATATATATATATATATGTATATATATATATATATACACAGTCAATCACTCCAGTTATGGAAATTCATATCAAAGAATATTGCAGTTGAGCATGGTACGAGGATAAATGACAACACTCATTTTCAAATGGCATAATGAAGGACTGATAACAGATGAGGAAAAGGCATTTCTTTGCATAACGGAACCCATTATACTGATGATATATTTATTTCCTAAAATTCACAAACAGTTCTACATACTACCAAAAGTCAGACCGATAATGAACGGGTTTGTTTGGGCCACTGAAGGCCTATCTACCTACATTGATACTTTGATTAAACAACATGTGGGATTACTGACTTCTTATATTAAAGATTCACCAAATGTCTTGCAAATCTTAACGACTTTCACTTGGCAAGAAGACTATGTATTAGCAACACTGGATGTAAAATCATTTTACTCTTTTATAGATCACTTTTTGGCTATACAAGCAATTGATTATACCTAATTTCTCTGCATCCAAAGATGTCACATAGAAATAGTTAAAGAATTCCTTTGTTTTTCGCTTTGAATAACAACTATTTTCTATTTGATGACAACTATTATCTTCAAATCAATGGGGTAGCGATGAGTGCCAAATATGACCCACCGCTAGCAAATCTCTTCATGGGACAGTTTGAGCAGACTCATGTTTTTTCGAATTCAAAGTTTGAACATCAAATTATTATTTGGAATTTATTTATTGACGACATTATTATTATTTGGAGGGGCACCTCAGATACATTTCACCTATTCATCACCTATTTGAATGACAACAAAAATTTGGTTTGGAATTTACTGGACAGACACAGTGATCGAGCTAACATTGAATTTTTAGACTTGTATCTATATATTAAGGATGATAAAATAGCAAGCAGAACATCTAGGAAAACAAACGGAAGTTAACTCCATCCCTTTTGCTTCCAGTTGTCACAAGAGATCAAACATTTTCAACATACCCATAGGGGAATTCTTTCGAGCCCACAGAAATTGTAGCGATGACAAAGATTTTGAGTTAGAATGTGATTTGCTGAAAAAAAGGTTCAGTGAGAGAGGATACAATGGTGAATGTATCTCTCAAGCTCACGAGAACATCAAAAATATGAATAGAAATAATATACTGAAACCTAAAACACCTGCCCAAATTAAAGAACAATGCAACGTGAACTTAGTCACTACATTTTCATAAAATACAAATCAATTATTCAAAATTATAAACAAGCACTGACATCTTTTAAAGATGGGTAATGATCTGAATGAGTATATAAACAAAAAGCCTACATTTATATACACTCGGGCATCAACTATTAAAAACCAAGTGAGTCCTTTATTCCTTAAACCCATTGACATGATATCTTTGAGAACCTGTGTATGGATGATGCCACGTACAGAAGGGTTTTATAAATGTGGAAATTGCAGTATGTGCAAGCGTGTACTTCCAGATACCAATAAATAAATACATTGTGATGGTACAGAGATTTGCATTACAGACCTTATCAATTGCAGATCAAAATACGTGGTATATGCGATCATTTGTGTCTGTCGCCACATTTATGTGGGCTGTATGATAAGGGAGCTGCGGATCCATATTAAAGAACATCTGTCTAATCCTAACTTACAAGACATCAGACTGCCTTTTGCAGTTCATTGGCAGGAACAACATCAAATGGACCATAAAAAAACATATGTTTTATTGGATTGCTTAGAGTACAAACTGGCATTTGTGGTCAGAAAAATGTGTTAAGAAAAACAGAATCTAAAATGATATGTCAATTATGCTGTCTAAAAACAGAATTTAACCAGGACCATGAGATTAATGTCTTTTTATAATGCATGATCAATAATCAAAAGTATTCATGTAACAGGCAAATGTGAAGGCGGAAAAATTGAAACAGTTTGATGAACTGGGTTGATTATAGTCAGATTTATTCAAGTATTCATTTGAGTATTTAAACTGTCAAATCCACATGAAACTGACCATCTTAATCCAATCACATCGAATTTGATGTAATACATGAAATTCATATTGAGATTAGTCGCTCACCCAGACCAAGTCTAAGACAACATATGTCATCTAATTTAATTTAATGCGTAAAGTTCAAATTTATAGTAATCGCTCAACCAGACTAATACAAAGACATTTAATATCAACCAATGTGGTCTGTTTATGTAATCCAATTTCTGCTATTAAACCTTATCTATTTAGTTCCCAGTAATATGATCAATTAATTAACAGACATGCTCAATGAAAATTAATTTTAGGTTTCACAGTTAACATCGGTTGGGGACGATATATGATGTATAATGATTCTGAAAGACATCATTTTCAAGAAGCTAGGAGAATTATTGACTCCTCATTGTCCTAGCCGAGCCAGATGTCATCACATAGTATCAACAGCTAATTCTTGCCCAGACTAGTCGATTGTAGGTACATTACCTAATATTAGTATTGTAAATATACAAGACTATACAACTCTGATCATCTATAAGTTAAGATTCATCAGAGTATTGAAATGAAAAATTAACAAATACATTTCCACTGATACGAATTATAGAGCCATGGAAAAAAGACCTGCAGGTTAGACGTAACGTGCAGCATGATGTCATTAGATGGACATCAAAGTATCAATAAGGATCCAAAATGGCAATCACGATGGATTGCCTCAAGAAACGCCTTGCCCGACCAGGATGACGCTCCGATCGGGAGAACTGTAGCAAAAACAGGTAAGAGACAACTAATCGTACAATCTCAGGGATCAGATGTGTCGAATACCTGTTCCATGAGGCTGTCAGGGGCAACACCATAGGGACTTAAATATCATACTTCTTGTCACACTCAGATGCTGCTAACAATCATTCACGAACTTGAAGAATAGACAGATATCCACAGAAGATATATTATGATACAGTGAACGAAGGGTGAGAATAATTTATCCTTTACCATGCTCAATTGGGAATCCAGTATTAGGAGAATAGAAAAGAATCACCAGCTTGGTGGGTTTAATATGAAGGAATACTAATTTAATATGAAAGCACCGAGACTCAGCTAATGTCAATGGGATCTAATGGTTAACACATATAACGCATGAATAAGTACTAGCTATATAATGTATGAAATCGGCTAACATGCATGAAATAAAATGTCCTCACTCAAGGTGCTTGCAAGAACTCAATCATCACTTTATAGTCTTAAATAGCCACAGGTGTGGGTGAGCAATTTATTTTCAATGGATACATTTATGAGAATCTAAGTTGTTATCAAATGCATTTGTATGAGAAATTGAAACTGAAAAGGTATTGAAGCACAGGGTTGAAAATTGTAAAGTGCAATATACTGTGATAGGTCTCTATAATTGATTGATGAGTAAATACAATGGTTAGTTCCAATCCGTTTTATATGATCTCTTTTTATTATTGTCTCTTATTATTTCACCTTGTTTCCTCTCATCATCAAGCTCATCTTAATTGCATGAAAGAGATTTAAGGGCTAAATCCCTACTTTTCATTGGTTTGCTGCTTTCTCTCCAGCCATACATGATCTAAAAAGTAACCTAAGCACCCGTGATGCCCAGTTTGCCCTGTTATACGTTTCCCCTTTCTACAGCACTCTGTTGCTTCTCAGCTTGGGTTGTGCTTTACAAATCTTTATAAATAAAGAGGGGGGAATCACCTTCAGGAAATTTAGGCTGGCTTCTAAAAAAGAGTGCATGTGTGTGTTTTAAAAACTTCATCAACCAATCGACCACACATCTCCTGACCCAGTTGAGGAACCATCAAGAAGGTGATGTTTTGGACTGCATGCATCCACTAGACCCACATTTCAATATACCTCCTGGCTGCAACAGATGCTCAGTTGCTGCAGCAGGACCTTGACAACCAATGCAGTAGCTGCCCAGTTGCAACTGCAATTTACCACATCACTAACATATATTATTCTTCCCCTTCATGAAATACTGTGAGGAGGATCTTGAGTTCTTTCAACAGACATTATGACATGCAAGTCAAGTCACACAATTACCCGTTCAAGGAGCAAGAACGTTATGAGCTTGCAACTATTTTGGAAACAATTGATCCATTTGTTCAATGACATCGATAATGCTACATCTTCTCTTGTGCCTATAGATAGTGCTATTATAAACACCAAAAATGGTGATAAGTTTAGATGTAATCATATCTACTTTCTTTTTGTGTTTAGTCCACCAGCACCATTGCAGAAGGGAACCAACCATATACAGATCAGACTAGATCCCATCACTAATTGGAGTAGGACAGCCGAACTGTTATGTCATGTCTTCACTGCAAGAAAGCATAAACCAACACGGACATCCTTGATAAACCTCTTTAATGAGGTGTGTCTTGGTTCCATAGGTATACAGAGGAAGGAATACATATCTATGCTTCTCGTATCCTATTTATGGGGGCTTACTACAAACAATCTAGGTATAGTGTTCTAACAGTCAGGACAGTATAGAATTGTCCCACATTGTTTCCAGAAGTTGAAATCCTGCTCTTTTTAGGGATCTAATTCCAGACATGTACCAGAAAATTGACATCAGCTATATATGTATTTCCACCACTCTTGGAAAATGACATCTGAAGCATTTGATGAAAGGGATATTTTGAGGTAGGTGTCTGTTGGCATGCTCATAAATGTCGTTTCTTGGAGCCTCTTGAAAAAATAATTACGCTTACCTATCAAACAGGACACATTGCTTTTATGTAAATACTTGAAGATGTACTTGACCACAAGAAGAGAAAGAAGCAGTGGATGAAAACAGCAAATCACCAATAACAACCATATTCTTTGACTGTGTCTGTATCACCCCCAAACCATGCAAGGGAGACTTAATACCCATTATATTCCGTTGGCAAGGAAGAGGAGGCTGATGAGGAGGCACCTGATCTTTTCCTATGTCAATGTAATCCATCAAAGTTCCACTGTCCACTCTACTAGACTACTCCAAAAAGACATACAATGACATCATATTGCTACAAGTACCATCAAAGAAACATCCTGACTCTCTGGTATGAGAGCATCTCAAAGACATCAGCAAAGATGTAGTACAGGAGAAACTGAACACTAATACACTGAGGTGCATGTGTGCAGAGCCTGCTTTTGGAGCCCATGAACCAATTTACTTGGTCATATGCTTCAAAAGACTGTGCTACTGACAATGGTAAAAATTAGGATTTGTAGAAGAAATCAAAGGGTCATTGAATGTCATGTCATGCTACATCATCTATGCCCAATATCACAGCAGAACTGAACCTGCAAATCATCAGGGCTTCGGGGAGCCCCGGTGTGATTTGCAATACTTTACCGAACATGAAATACATTAGTGCAATATGTCTAATACCCAAAGCTAAGTTTATATGATATGATGAGTCATTTATAACGGGCCTGTATCCAAGTGTTTCTAGGTGCAACAAGACAATGGAGGGAAGACAATGGGAGGACAGGAAAAACAATATTACTAAGCCTTGGGCCTCATTACGACCCAGGCACTAATGGGTTAATGGCGCCGTAAAAGGCTGCGACGCCGTTAACCTATTAGTGCCTAATTACGAGGTCCCTTTGCGGAACCCGACCTTAACAGCTGGTGTAGACCAGCCGTTAAAGTAGGGACCCGCAAAGGGACGTTGGTGCTAATTATGGTGCCGCAATTTGCGGCACCGTACTTAGCGCCTTCCCCATTCCCATTGAGCCCTATGGGGCAAAAATGGGAATGGGGAAGGGCCATGGAGGGAGGGGGAATTACCGCCCCGCCAACCTTGTAATGGGGTGGTAATTCCCCCTTTCTCCATGGCGGAGTCAGTGATTTACCGGCATGGACCATGGTGCTAATAGCACCATGGACTTCCGCCAGGGTCGTAATGAGGCCCCTTGTGTCATTCAGATAGTGCAAGAGCGACAAGGCAAAGTGCAGGGGGAAGGGAGAGGAGGGAGTTCCAGGGAAGGGTAAGGGGAAGTACAATCAGCGCAGCAATGCTCTGAGTAAGTGCAGCCAGCGTTGCACGGCTCTGGGTAAGTGCAAGGAGGCAGGAGACTGTAGATGTTACAGTTACAGCCCCTAAGCGTGCAGTAGGCATGGAGGCAGTGCAGGGGAGACTGATTATGGAGGAGTCTGGTACCTAGTGAGCTCTGAGGGTAGCCAATCAACCAGTCAGTGCAGCACACAGGTAGGTCAGTAGGGGAGGGAGAGAGGGAAAGCAGAGGAGAAAAGGAAGATCTTGAGATGCTTCTGGAACTTCAGGTAGTCGACCTTAAGTTTGAAAGTGGCAGGGCAGACATTCCAGAGTCAGGCACCTGCAGATGAGAGCGATCTACCCCCACTGTCTGCCTAGAGAAACGTCTGATCCTTCGAGAGTTGGAGGTAGCTGAGAGAAGGGCTCAAGAAAGGAAGCTATTTTGGAAGAGAGAGTTGGATGTAGTGCGGCCCTGACCCCAGAAAGCCTTGAGGACAATGCACAGTGTCTTGAACTTGATTATTGCAGCCACTGAGAAACAATGGAGAGATTTCAGGGCAGGAGAGATACAGTCCATTGGATTGAGACCAAGGATAAATCTCATAATCCTGTTCTGGATTAGCTGCAGAGGGCAGAGAGTCGAGGAAGGAAGACTGAGAAAGAGGCTGCTGCAGTAGTCTGATCTAGAGAGAACCAGGGCTCTGGAGGCAGTGAGTTTCTGGGGGAACATGAGAAAAGGAAGAATACCTCTGAGGAGGTGCAGCTGGCAGTGGGATATCTTGGTAAGCTCTGTGATGTGAGGAGAGAAAGAGAGAGTGGAGTCAAAGGTTTGTTGCCTAACAGGAAGGTGAAGGAAGAGGGCCCAAGGAGGGCGTCCATAGTGAGAGAGGGAAAGCAGGAGCAGGGGTCCCAATGAGAAGGATCTCCATCTTACTGGCATTAAGGCAGAGATCGTTGGAGCTGCATCAGTTCTGAATAGCGTATAGACAGTCAGGAATGAGCAAGAGGGGAGAGGAGGCTGAGGGGAGCCTGAAAGAGAGCTGAGTGTCATCCAAATAACACTGAAAGTTAAAGGAGAAGGTAGAGTTCAGGCATGCCAAAGGTGCCAATAGACATGGAGAGTCAGGGTGAGAAGATAGATCCCTGAGGAACACCACATGAGGAGAGAGAGATTGTGGAGAGAAAGGACCCAAGTTGGATCTGGGAGGGTTGGTCCAGAAGGAAGGAGATCAACCACTCCAGGTTCTCACAGAATCTATTGATCACGATGGCAAGATTGACTGTGTCAAAAGCGGAGGAAAGGTCAAGGAGGAATAGGACAGAAGGAAACCTGGAGTCAAAATTAGAGAGCAGTACTTCATGGGTGTTCAGGAGAGGAGCAGTTTCCATGCCTCTTGCTGTGCTCTGAAGCCAGACTGATGGTCATTGAGACAACCAACAGATTCAGTGTGAAGAGTAAACTGGGAGATGGCCAGCTTTTCCAAGAGTTTGCCCACGAAAGGAGTGATAGAGATAAATCAATAGTTTGCTGTACAAGAAGGGTCAGTGTAAGGCTTTTTTATGGGGAGGAGGGTGCAAAAGGGAGTGCTTGAGGAGAGAGGGGAAAGATCCAGTGGTGAAAGAGTGATTGCAGAAATCGATTAAGGCTGGAGCAAGGGTGTCAATGTGGTCCTTGATGGTTCTTGAGGAGCAGGGGAGCACCTGGTTGGATGACACTTTTATAGATTGGACTTGTCTAGAAACTCATCAGGCGTTTTTCAGAGAGAAAGAGGAGAAAGAAGGAAGAAAGTGGGAGGCAGCCAAAGGGGGGCCAAGAGAGGAAGAGGAAGAGGAGAGTGAGGACAGGATGTCCTGAGGTTTTTTGGTGAAGTGAGAAGCCAGAGCCGTACAGAGGCCCTTGGAGGGAACAGGAGATGTGGAGATTGCAGAAGGATTGGCCAGCTCCTTTCAGATTTTAAGAGTTTGCTATGTTGTTAGAGGCTGCAAACACTCAGGCTTGTATGTGGACTCTCTTCTTGGACAGAACAGAGAGTCTGTAGTGTCTTTGGAGCAGGCGGCAGGCCAATTTGTCAGAGGATGCGCCCAAAGCCCTCCACTTCCACTCAGTCACCCTGCACTTGCATTTCAGGGCAGTGAGGTCGGGGTCACACCAAGAGTTGCACTTGGAGGTAGGCTTCAGACAAATTCTCATGACAGGGGCAAGGATTTCTAGTGTGTTGGAGATACAAAGATGCAGGTCAGAGAGGGCTGTGTCAGAGTGTGAGTCAGTCGCAGGAGAAGGAGGAGCAGAGAAAGTAGAGGCAAAGACATCCAGTGACACACACTGTATGGGCTGAATGACCAAGACGATAGGTGGCAGTGCTGGGGTGGGCTTTCCCTGATGGACCGAGAGTTTCAGGTGAGAGGAAAGCTGAAGGTGGTCAGTCCAAGAGAGAGGGGTGGTGAGAGGGTTAGAGAGGTGGATGTCTGAGGAGATGAGAACATCCAAGGTGTGTCCGGTAGAGCGTGTCGGAACAGACGGTAGGCTGGAGAGAGAGAGTGTGTCACAGAGGTTGCAGAAGAGCAGAGAGGAGGGATTAGAAGCATCCAGGTGGATGTTGAGGTCTCTGAGGAGCAGAAGTTGAGAGGTATAGGCAAGGAGAGAAGAGGCAAGGCCAGCCCACACTTAGAGGAAGAAGGCAACCTGGCCAGGTGGCCTGTAGATGGTGGCCACCGTCAGAGAGAGGCCATGACAGATTGAAAGACTGTAGACCAGGCATTCAAAGGAGGAGTAGGCCTGCATAGGAATGACAGAAGCAGGTACCCACCCCAGAAAGATCAGGGATACTTCTCCCGTGACAGAGATTGCCATGAGTCATGTCTCAGTGAGAGCACAGATTTCTAGGTCAAGTTCTTAAATGAGGTGGCAAATGTCAGAGGAATATTTGACAGCAGAGCGAGAGTTGAGAGTAGTGACGTGGAACAGGTTGCCACATTTGAAAGACTTCGGGGAGGGTTACAGGCTTGGGGTGCACCCAGCGGAGGTAGTAGAGGGGCCTGAGAGAGGGCCGAGGTGGTAGCAGGAGGTGGCATAGAAGCCAGAGAGGTGCTAATAGGAGTAGCGGGAGAAGGAAGGAAGTTGAAAAGACACACGAGACACCTATCGAAAAGGAGGAGATTGGACTGAGGGCCCTGGACCAAGATGGTGCCATTCAGATAGACATTAATGACGGTCTTGGAGGAGTGGAAGGAGGCAAAGAGGACCTCCCACCAAGTGCCACCATTAATGGGAGAGGAAGAGATAGGAGAGAGAACTGAGACCATATAATAATAAATAATAATAATAATTTGGCATTTATATAGCGCTACAAACCCTCAGGTATCTGAGCGCTGCTTATTATTACCCACCGTGTGTGTTGCTCATTTATCGACCTCGGAAGGATGAGTTTGGCCATGCCGGGATTCGAACCTGCGTTAGCAGGCTCTGCACGGATGTCAAAGCGAGCGCTCTACTCGCTGTGCCACTTGAGCGGTCCATAGGTCTGCAGAGGAAATGACAAACGGGATGTTGATTAGGGTCTGTCTGGAGGAAGCGCTGATGTGGGTGTCAGTGATGAGGAGGACAGGGTTGGAGACCAGGTTATCACTCTTGAACCTTTTCCTACCAGACTTAGTGAGAGGGATAGGATAGGAAATAGAATAGCAGTTTGAGAAGATGGGAGAGATTGAGAGCACCATAGAGGGTGAGAGGAGGCAAAAAGGGAGCATGCGGGAGGAAAGAATCAGAGCCCTAAGCCAAGCACCACAGGAAGCAACAGAGGAGAGAGTAACACACAGAAGGAGGCACACAGGAGGCAACACGTAGGATAGCACAACGGAACACAGGAGCAGTGTGGACAGAAGACGGGGCGGGGAAGCACAATGAAAAAACACCCAGATTTGACATTCCTAAAAAGAGGGGAAAAGGCCTAGTTTCAATACAAACAGCAATTGTAAGAAATAACACCCAGATTTGACTTTCCTAAAAAGAAGAGAAAAGGTCCAGTTTCAACACAAACAGCGATGTAAGAAAAAACATCCAGACTCAACTTTCCTAAAAAGAGGGGAAAAGGCCTAGTTTCACTGAGATGCTTATGAGTGGTGCAGTATGAACAATAGCGTAATTAGAGGGTTGGGGAGACTAGTGGGGTGAGGTGATTGCTGCACCCCTGACCAACCACACTTACTTTAGCAGTCACAGAAGGTTGACAGCTGCAGGCTTCTTGCTGCCCCAGCTGACACCGCAGACACCATCTGGAGCTGTATCAGTGGGTGCTGGCCTTCGCCTCTGTGTCCTTAGCTGGAGGGGGCTGCCTAGCAGGGTTGAGAATAAGGGCCCAGCTATCCAATGGGAGCACGGTGGGAGGGAGGGAACCAGGGAGGGAGGAGGGGAAGGAACAAGGAAGCAGGGTAAAGGGGAGAGGGGGAGTGGGTGCCAGGCGATAAAGCACAGAGAAACACTTTTAAAAATTGAAATCACCCAGGTGCCTCACAACACAAGAGGAAACTCATCCCAGTCAAGGATGGCCAAAGAATAGTGAGCGGAACCCAGGTGGGTGAGGACCCTTACTGGGGAATGGACCCGCAATCCAATGGGAGCGTGGTGGGCGGGAGGGAGTAGGGGAAGGAGCAAGGAAGCAGGGGCAAGGGGAGAGGGGGAGAGGGTGCCAGACTCTGAGGCACAGAGAAACGCTTTTAAAAGTTGAAATAACCCAGGTGCCTCACAACACAAGGGGGAACTGCAGCCAGGGTAGGCCTAAGAATGGTGAGCAGAGCCTGGGAGAGTGAGGACCCTCACTGGGGAACTGGCCCACAATCTGATGGGAGTACAGTGGACAGGAGGGAGGAAGAGAGGAGGAAGCATGGGCAAGGGGAGAGGGGGAGGCACAGAGAAACACTTTTAAAAGCTGAAATCACCCAGGTGCCTCAAATAAAAGAAGACATTTCTGTCTAGAGAACATTTTTCATGGTATGTTTTTGGCTAACTCCTGGATCTTGTAGACTGCACTGGAATGGATCTCTTTCCGGCAGGTCAAGACACAGCTTGTGAAGATGGATGTATATGTCTCAAAGTTGGCTTTGATAGTTATGGGGTCCCACAGGGATTGTCACTCTCCCTTATATCCATCTGAGAAAAGATATCACATGGATTGATGCAAACTAGCCTAACATTGAATCCAGGTAAGATGGAAATACTGATTGTAGGTTCTAAAATATGTTTAATCCCCCTCACTGTTATCCAGGTGCATTATGTTTGACCATATCTTTAATATGCATGCACAAGTTGTCAGTGTTAAGACTGGATAGTTCTATTTTTGAACATCATAGTTGTACACCCCAACATCAGAGTTTTTCAACCCCTCATGTTACCCCTAGGCCAACACTAAATGATGTATGCTTTTCTATCTCTTCATGTGTGCTATAGAAGTATGCATTGCAAAAATCTAACCATGCGCCAAGCATAGAGGTTAGCATAATTATGCTGCTTAAATGCAACAGCATGTTTCACCTCTCAGGCATAGTACTCCTACTCTCTGTGACCTGCAACAAATAGTAATAATTTACAATGTGAAATACAAGATGGACATCATGGACCTTGGATTTCTATTGTTCTCAAAGGCAATGCCACCCAATGAGGCAGGGGTGATGTATCCTTTACTGAGAGGTCAGGCCTTCTCGAGTCCAGTTACAGACTTTAGGAATGCTCTGCCCACTGATATAAGATGCACAATGATGTTATCCCTTTTCTCGGCATGTAAGAAAATCCCTTGTTTCCACTTAGCATTCCTTTCTTGATGTGGGCATTATGTAAGTGATTTATAGTGTATTCATGGTATATACTATTTTGCTGCCCCCTTATCTAGGGGCATTATACCTATTAGGGCCTCATTAGAATTTTGTGCCAAAATCATTTACCATTACTGCCACCCTGAATCATGGTTTTACCACAGGATTATGAGAGGTGAGATGGAGGCATACATTCCTATTTTTGTAATAACAGGACTCCATGGGGATGTTTGCAGAATTAATGCAATGGTAGTTTAGCTGCATGATCCAATGAATATTTCAGATAAGTGGAGAATTTACAACTAGCTAATTGCTGGAAGTGAATCCTTCAATTTACCTCAGCATTTGTTGGTGCTGTAAAAGTGAATGTAAATGAATTCACTACCGTCAAAGAAAGTGTCAATAATGGAATTAGTACCACATTTGAGTGGGCAACTGTCTGTATTCCAGTTTGATAAAAGACAGGATGCCTGCCTCTATATGGGAGTATACATAACTCCTCCATGCCAGGTGCAGAAACACACAACGGGAGATCTACTGGGAGTCTGGCTTCAAAGAGGCAATTAGATATCAAAGGCTTGCTTGACATAAGGGGTTGCACACCAGAGATCCTTTCCAGCTCCAGGCAGAGACATGGGTGGAGCGAAGACATTTAAGAGGACAAGTGAGACTGAGGAAGAGTTTCACCTTCTTGATTCTCTGTGGGCTTTTCTCTTCTTCCTGTCCACTGTACTTCAGATCAAACAAGGTGTGACAAATTGACTTGTGTCCATTGGAGTACAAGCATAAGTAGAGTCTAAAGCACCTACTCAGACCTCACACCTCTACAAAACAAGAGTAAACCCAATCATAAAGATGAAACAGGCACAGTTACAGTTACAAGATATAGCTCCTTCAACGTTTTTTTGGTAATGTAGGCTGAGGGAAGGCTATACTCTCAAGAGGGGTTTTAATGTGATCAAGTAGCAGCCCAAACAGCAAAGCATAACAGTTCAAAATAAAGGTATTGTCCAACCCAGGTTCTATAAATATATATGTACTTTAATGAAACACACTGGGCCTCATCACGAGACTGGCGGTAACCCTTAAATGTGGCGGTAGCGCTATTACCGCTGCATTTAAGGGTCCACCAGATCATGGCTTTGGCGGATTTCCCCCCAGCTGTTAGCTGGGGGGAAATCCGCAGGAAAATTGCCGTTTTTTGGCGCGATTACCGCTAGCGCGAAATCCACCGGCGGTAATAGCAGAATTTTACCCATTGGGCCCAATGGGGAATGAGGAATTCCCAAATGAGCCCAATGGGGAATGGGCAATAACCCTTCCGCCAAACCAGTGATCCAGTGCTAATAGCGCCAGGGGGTTTGACGGTAGGGCTATTAGCGCCGGCACTAATAGCACCGGCGTCACCGCCCAACTCGTGATGAGACCCACTATCTGCAAAAATAACTAAATAGAAAAGCATTTTGAATCAGGGGTGAAAGGCAAGTAAAAAACACTATGCTCTTTTAATAGAATATGTTCTTGTGTGCAAAAGGGATTAAGGTGACGTAACCAGTCTCTAAGGCCGAAAGAAGGAACAGGGCAGCAGTTATCAGTCAATATTAACTGTTGTGGTTCTTGGCAGTTGGACTGTGTTGAGCTAGTCTTATCAACACAATCCGTGTGGTTCCAATCAGGCTCAAATGCATCTTTTGCATTGTCCCAGATATCGAGCCAGGGTTGAGTTGAAGATCATTGAAGTTTGAAGAAGGGCAGGTTGTGAGGGACACCAGTGTCGATTTGAAAGTCAATTTGATTGCGAAGATGCTGGTGAATGAATGCGCAATTTGAGATGGGTATCTGTGGTCGGCCTTCAAAGGTCACAGTTTGAGGGATCATGGGAGGCTGCTGAAGCATAGATGAAGATCGTCAATGAAGATTCTGTTGGTTCGAATAGTGTTTTTAAGGTGGCAGGCGCAACCATGAGCTTCAAGTTCAAGCCGCGGCAGTGATGAGCTCTACTGTCATGGTTCAGTTGTGAAGAAGTAAAAGAGTGAAAAACAACACCTCAAAGTTTGGTTGAGTGTCAAAGGCAGCTACAGATGGTCCTGTTGGTTTAAACTGGGTGAACGGCTTGAATTATGGTTTTCAGGGGTTCAACAGCTAAAACACTGGGTTTCTAGCTGTCTTGACACTAAGGTTTCTGTGAGTCCCAATCCAGGGATTTAAGCATAAGATTAGTCCTTGTTCTTTGGCTGGATCTTGCAGGGATTGGGTACGGGTCAGGCTGCACACATGCAGAGAGGTCCTGGGTACCAGTGAGGCTCTGTGGCTGGCAGAGAGGCAGCTCTTGCTAAAGTAGCAGGTTGCACGCAATGTGCCTTGGGGATGGTTAGGGAAGAGAGCTTGTCTCTGTCCTGGACACCCAATTTTTTCCTACAGCAGTGAGCTTTGGAAAGTCAACTCTCCCAACAGAGGTCCTGCCAACTCTTCATTAGGTGTTTGTTTCAAAGTGAATTAACGAAGGAATGGGAGTCCACAGGCAAAAGTCCATAGGTGTTTGGCCTAAAGCAAGACTCCTTAAATGGGTCAAATCCCTGTGCTTGAGACAAGTGGTCTTTGCTTGCTGACATTACACCCAAAGGGCTTTGTGCTAAAGGAAGTGGATGGGGCAGGAAAGAAGGGTAGATATATAGAGAAATAAGAGATCAGAAAGGGTGCTACAGAGTGAAAGAGGTACTGTTCAAAATATTATGTTCTTTGTAAGGAGATTTCAGTTTCTTTCTCACTGCCATTATCAAAAAGTGTCTCCCTGTGAAATATGAGGTACAATTGTCTGCTTGTGTGGCTGAGTGACATTTTTCAACAAAGTAAAAAACAAACATTCCCAGACTGAAACCATTTCTAAGGCTTTTTTTATGTACAGTTTATTGTTAATGCTAAGGGCATACAGAAAAATTCATATGGAACTTGAAAATCATGTCACATGTAGAAAAATATGATGGCCCACGCATTTGGAGTATGAGAAATCTGCAAAATAACTCAGTCTGGGTCCCATTACATTTATTTGTATAGCCTGGAAACTAAAAAGAACTTCATTTCACACCATATTTCTATAATTCACATTCCATATGTAGAGAAAATACATCTGTCATTTTCCTTTCAACTGTGAACTCATATGCAAATGAGAATTTCATCATAGTTTCATATTCCTAATATTGTTGTCAGGAGGTGCACTTGTGAATTCTAAAAGAAAATAACCTTTTGTTCACTTTCAATCATTGTATCTTGATATACATTTCATTCAATTTCTAATAATACTGCAATTTTGCCTGAACAAGTAATTGGATGTGTCTGGGAGTAGCAGCCCAACCCTAGGAATTTTTGGCATTGCACCCAAGAGCACAAGTTAAGAATGTATTTATTTCAAGTAAGACTCACATGTCGAGCAAGGCATGTTCAATGTGTTTTTTCAGGCCCTAGTCATAAGACCATGTTAACTTTGAATCAAAGTACTTTTGAACTTACTATGTCAGTAATATGGAAAAAATCCCATTTCCCATGCTCCGCCAGTGACATCTACAGGCTGAAATTTGCAATTATTTGACTTATACTTCTTGTCAAACTGAAGAAAAAGTTATTTGTGTGTATTTGACATCAACATTTTATAATTTCAAAGTTGATATCTCTATCATGGAAGATCCTACGAACTTAAAGCAAATTGCATTTTGTCGGTAAAATATACATTTTGTAACCTACATAAAATCCGCTTGGTGCATGAAGAGAATTTTTTTTTAAAAAGTAGGAACAAATATTTTCTCTGTGAATGCACATTGCATAGGAGCGTTCAGTATCATCAATTATATGTTAAGATGTACAGCATATACATGTTTTTTTAAAATTAAACTCACATATAAACACCCAAAGTTAAACTCTTAAAAAGAAATGTCTCTTCATAACTTTAGGAGTGACAGTCATTCCCACATTTGCAATCATAAAACTTGGAGGGAAGAGCTCATCCTTTCAATTTACATGACTAGGGGTGGGTCTGAAGATTATATAACACCAGATAGACGGAATTGAGGCATTATTATTGGAAGATTAAAATGTAACACTGTTGCTGGATACAACTGTAAAGAGGTGGCTGGGGGTAGAGTTGAAACCATCTGGTGCCCTTTGGGGAAGTGAGGTGTAAGCCATTCTGGAAACTGGGTTCCAGACAGCCAGCTGAAAAGGGTGTTGCTGATGTAGTAGCTCCTGATTAAGGGTCCAAACTGATTCTCCAAAAATAAAAATTCACATTTAAAATGTAAGTATAGAAACCACAATATATAACTCTAAATTACCCATCTTGCTGTGCATAACACAACCCTGGGAATCAAAGGGGCTGGAATCCAAGGGGATGTTAATCGGACAGGGAAACAAGTGCATTATTAAACCGAAATGCACTGTGTGGTCTATTTGAAACTGAAAGCAAGTGCATTGTCACATCCTTAAAAAACAATGCATTTTTGGCACAATTTAAAATTCACAGCATTTTGTACAAATTGAATGGAGATTGTTTGTGTAGAATTATACAAAATTATAACAGAATCCTTGGCTCATGCCAGCATAGAATCATGCAGGCTATAGTTTTCTCATGAAGCCCTTTCACCTAATGCGATGTCATGCAAATCTATGGCCTGATGGGAGTCTAGTCCTTAATTAGATGTTTGTGCACATAAATTATTACAGATAATTCATCCCATTATCCGAAAATTGTGTTAAGTGTTAAACCAAGACTTACAATCTCCTACCCTGAAAATGCACTGGTAGACGTGTGCCCTATATGAAAGGGTAAGTGTGCTTTTATATGGTACCTTTTACTGGAAAAAAATACATCTCCATCACAAAGTTGTAGAGCAAAAGGTAAAAGAATAGAAATTGTTGAAAACGACATACATTTATAGATTTAAAACAACACACACACATATAGATTGAAATCTGTACACACATATTTAGATTGAAATTTGCTTGCAAATGTTCATAGAAAGTTGCACACACATATTCAGAAAAGATTGCAAGCACATGTAAGAATCACCTGCACTACATTTAATGCAGAGACACAATTTTGATCTGCAAATGGTGCACAGTTTTGGGAAAATGAAGACTGTATTTTAATTCAATCAAATTACAATATCATGCCTTATGTTGAATTGATGTTGTGAAGGTAACATTGACAAGCAGCAGAAATGTTTGGAATGCCTACTATCTCTCATAATTTAATAAATACCTACAATTGATCATGGAAATGAATGCTTGTGTGAATTGATATTAGTGAGAATTATGTAGGCAGGTACAATCTGGTCTTACTGAACAATGTTTTTGTACCTATACAATTGTATTGATTTCCTTTGTATAAAACTGGAGACCACCTTTGTTCAGATTGACTCATTCTTTAAAAACATTTTCAGTTTTAAGTCTGTTTTCCTTACTCAGAATTGTAGGTGGGACTGTATATTGGGGAAATGTGAACATATGTTTCAAACATATAAAAACACAAATATTTATACAACTGCAATCTTCCTCCATCTGGTCTGAGCTCCCCTGTCTACATTAATGATGCCTACTTCCCTTGGCAATAGCATCAAAGGCTCTTTGGGTATGCAACTAGTCCTTCTGGGATAGGTGTGATGTTTAATTCCCAGCCCGGCTTCGGCTGGGAAGCTGGCTCACAAGAGAGAGTTATTAATCTACCTCACAATGCATCGAGGAGAGGCAGCCCCCAGGGCTACAGTCTTGCTGGGAGCAGTAGAGGTATCCTGACTGGGGAATACACATAATCCTTCCACAGTTGAGCTGGACTGACAGGGCTGACACGTGTGTGATATCAATTTGATATGAATTGGATAATTATGAGAGATACTTTATTTTTTTATATTTGTATTTATTAGTCGTTGGCTTAACATAAAAACATTCACCTAAAAAGAGAGAAGAAAACAAGAAAAACAAAGAAGTGACCAATATGCAGCAATATGTTCCTTACTTTAAAAAAAAGAAAAAGAAAAGAAAAAGGAAAAGAAAAGACAGGAAAAAGGGAAAAAAAACAAAAACATACAAAAAACACACACATCCCCCATTTTCATACTACAATACATACATTTAAAACAAATGTCATGTTAATTATTTTCCCATCTCCTCTATCCTCATGAATGACTCATTTCATGTCAATTAGTTTCAAAACTTGTGTCAAGAAGTTAATCAAGGCAATATTCATAGATGCCCACTCCCCATGCATGAGAATAATCCACAGTTCTTCAGGGGTAGCAACCAAATAATCCTCATAGAATTTTCCAAGAAGTCTAGATCTTGTGTCAGTCACAGCCAAACAAGAGAGTGCTAATTGTTGAAGGGTTTCCTTTTCTTCATACACCTGTCACAGCCTTTGTTTATGTCTCCATTACTGTTCCTAGATGTCAATACTTCCTCCGTGGGATATAACTTAAAACACAATCTCATGTACGGCATATGGGAGAAGATGTTGGGCACCTCACTATGTATTTTAGGACAGTGTTATAGTGTCTGCACACTGGCACATAGTGAGTATCTAGTTTATGCAGGTGGCTTTCAGCCCGAGTCTTAATCCAATAATTTCACCATTACTTTATTTTTACAGACACAGTATTATCCTATAACTAAACCTCCATAACATCCAGATTTATCAGCATTTCGGAGCAGATTTTATTCCATTCCTGTATCATTATTGTTAGTAAACAGTCCCTTTACCAACTCAAATCCTCTTACATGGGTCATTGAAATGCATTTACGGTAAAGAGATAGGATTATCCTCGTAACCATTGCTTTAAGGAATAATAAGCCTATTTCTAATCGTAAAATTGAAGTCGGGACACAATTTGCCATTCTAAGGACTTTATTCCAAAATAAACCCTCTAGGGTTTGCAATATAATGCTGGAGAGGGCGAAGAAAGAGTCTTTGACACCATATGTTAGAATCGGGACAACCTTCATTCTATAAAATGTAACGACTTGAACGATTGAAAATATCAACCATATTTCCTCATTAACAAGTGTTCCTGAGCTAGTAGCCTTTTGATCTTTAATCTTAAAAGTGCTTCTCGTGCCTGTCTGTCGAGCTAATGTTTAGACACATCCCCAAGTATATGATTGAATCTACTATAGTTAGTCTTTCTTTGCTCAAGAACCACAAAGTACTATCTGTTTTTTTATGCCTTTGGCTGATTGTAACATTAGTACATTGGACTTTGCTGCAATGATTTTCAAGACATTCACCAGCACGTACTCCTGCATAACATGTAGTTGGTGTTTGAGGCCAATCAGCATTTGGTCAATTAAGACCAAGTCATTGGCATATAGTAGATGATCAGTTAGTTCCCCATTGTTTTTTGGTGGAAACTCCTCGCCTTGCGCAAAACTTATGGTACACCAGAGGTAAATAAATTGAACAAAGCTGGCGCCAATGGGCAGCCTTGTTTTAGCCCCCTCTTTTTCACAATGCGACCTGATAGCAATTCTGTGATATCAAGCTTTGTTTTTAATGAGGTGTCAGAATAGAGCTTTTGATGGCTTCTGAAAGATCCCTCAGGCAACCCCAGCTGTCAAGTTTGATCAGAGAAGCCTTCTCTCAATAGAATCAAAGGCCTGAATCAGATCAATAAAGGCCAAGTATAGTTTAGTTTTCCTTTTAATGGGCTGCGTTATTTAGAATGTTAATCAGGAAAACATTTAATTAAGTGCCAATTTCCTTAACAAAAGCCACCTGAAAAGTGTCGAAATGACCAAAGGTTCTCTCCCTGTAAATAAGACCCCTCAAAACAAATGCAGAACATATTTTAGCTGCAACATCAAGCAAAGCAATAGGGCAGTAATTTTTAGGGTCACAACTATCCCCCTTCTTGAAAATTGGTACTACTATGGATGATTTCCAGGATTTTGGTACCTGTTTCAATCTCTATATCTGGACAAACAATATCCATAGAAAATCATTCCATAATTCTCGCTCTTCTGAAAGCAGTGCATTTGTGAGGCCATCTGGCCCGTGAGCCCTTGAATAGCTTGCTTTCTATATCAAAGTCCCAACGGTCTCCTTGTCGGTTGAAAATGACCGTTCCAACAATCCCCCAGCAGCTTCTTGATTTGTATCATCATCATCAATGTTAAATAAAGTATTCAAATGTTGCTCCCGGTGGACTCGGCTACTGTATGTTTGACGTGCCTGTTGCGGATTATTCATGATTTTCAAAATGTTGCCTGTTTTTTTGCCTGTTTTTTTGCAGCATGGACTCAGCCTCTTGTTGAAGCATTTTTGTATATCTTGCTTTTATCCAGTTTTTATATTGCTGTTTTCTTCTCTAGAGAATTGCTAGTGAATTAGAAGATGCCATTATTTTTAGCTTTCTTAGATTAGATTTCCTTTTTTGCACATCTAATTCGTGATCATAGTTATGTTTGTGCACAAAAGAGGAGTTTGAACTCACATTGCTCTTCTCCACAAAGGCGTTTACAAATCTAGGATAATCTACTATTTATCAGTGATCACAATTATATACTCTTCAAACCATTTCTTCCTTGAGAAACATCCACCAGTATAGGGTACACAAATCCCTTGGAGTTTCTCTTAGTGTAGTACATGTTAATTTTACGATATTCTGGTCGCTAGCATTATTTGGTAGGATTTCTAAACTAGATACCTATGGGAGTAGATTCTCAGATGCAAAAATCAAATCCAGTACCTTGCTTTGAACACCACCACATTTCCATGTGGGATGTGCCGTAATGTCTCCCCTGATGTTCCCATTTAGCAGGTGTAAAGTCCTCATCTGTATTTCCTCAGTCCAGGCTTTTTTTCTATTCCTGTGGGACTGGGACATTTTCTACATTCCCTTTCCATGATCAATATCTGAAATGTTCATGTTCAGATCTCCACAAATAATTATGACTGGATCTGGGAGATTTTCACAGAGCTGATCGATTAGCCCCATTATTGTGTTTATAAAAAGCAAATCTTGAATTCCTTCCGAATTCCAGTAGAGAGTACACACAATTAACTATTCTGGCCGTTTAGATCTTGCAGACGTAATTTGCAATATTTGTATTTATGCATTTGTGTTCAGCATTGTAATTGTTTCTAATGCTATCCCGTTTCTTATCAGCATTAACAGGCCTGTAACTGGTTTGCCTTTAATTCCTCTTAGAGCCGGATTCAGGTTAAATATGTAACCATCTAGTATTAGTGCAGTATGCAGCCAAGTTTCCTTTAGGCACATATTATCATAGTCATCCCATTTCAGTTCACAGCTTCCAAACAAGTTCCCAAAACCTCTCATATTCCAACTTCCAATAACCCATTAATTCGTTGGATTTTAGTGGCATAGAATGTTTTTTTTTTCATTGAGAATTAAGGCCTCTGCTATCCAATTCCATTAATCATTTTGTTTAGCTTTGGAATGATCTTCCTGGTGCAATATCACTTTTCTGGTCAGAAGATCATATCCTCCTATAGTGATGGAAAATGGAGTCTGAACTTCTGGGTCCGACCTTCTGTAGTTGACAGCTGGTTGTTTTATAATCTATTTATTGCACAAAGCTTCAGTCTCATCTCAATTTCTTTACTCAAGCCCTCTCTTGTGCAAATAGTTTCCTCGATCATCTTATTACATGAAGTTGGAGTTTCCACCAGCGTTTCAACCAGATCAAATACAAATGGTAGTAAAAAATGCACCTCTTCTAGAATAGCCTGCTTAATCAAGTTAGATCCAAAATATATCACCTCTTTATCAAGATACCACTCGTTAAGAATTCTACCCTTGGTATATCCTTGGTCGTAATTAAATTAAGTCTTGAAATGTGATGTAATAGCCTTAGGAAAGTGGCCCTGTTCATTGTTAGACTGTCATTGAGATGGAGGACTCATGACATTTATTTTTCGGCTTCAGAGTCTCCACATCCTCTCTCAAGTCAAATTCTGCAGAAACCTTGGAGTGTTCTACTTTCGATGTAGATTTCTAATTTCTATATTCCTATTATTGATCTGCATTGTAAGACTTATCTCCTTCATATCCTGCAAATGACTCAGCCCTGCAAATATGGCCAGACAGTTTTGTTCCAGGGTCCTGAAACCTTCACAATATTCTACTGACCTTGCATCCAGAATTTGCTCAGAGCTTTTGATTACGACCAAAGCCGTGTGTTTAGATGCCAAATCTTCAGCCGAGTCTTGGCAACGGCATTCCATGTCATCTTCATCATCATCCTCTATCGAGTATGTAGATATATTCAAGATGGCATGCTTGGGCCTTCTCCTGGCCACTCACACTCCTTTTGGGTGTGGGTAATTATTTTTCCACTTTCCTCAGTATTGTCCATCTGGTTGTCCATATATATTATGGACTGTTGCCCAATGTTGTTGTTTGGGCTGGCTATAATGTTCAAGTTCAGTTCATTATGAGAGATACTACAACAGTTACGTGCTAGTAACTTGGCTGTCGCTGCAGCTGTCAGGTGGGCACTCGTGAACCTTGAGCCTGCTCTGTGTCACTGTAGAGCAGGTGCAGCTGATCAGGATATTGATTCACCAGAGCACATGTGCACACTATGCTTTTGACATGGAGCTTATGAAAGGGAGTTTCAATTAGCAGATGTTCTTGCCTGCAATGGAATTACCTGTATCATTTTATTAATGTAAAAAAATAAAAAAAGACAGGGTTTCTACACCCTCAACAGATGGCAATCCATTACACATGGTACTATGGGTATGAAATCAGGAAGCAAGTGCCACTTTTCTGAAGGATGGGGATTGGACTGTTAAAGCAAGTTTGCTTTCACCCAATGCCCTCTGTTCTTCTACCTACAGAAAAGGGGTGATCCCACTCCTTCTTTGATTCACTATTGGTCCTTATAATACATCAGGAAGAATCCATCTGAACCCTATTGGGAGACCAGTAATTTCTAAAGCTCTCTGCCAAAGGTGAAGAAATGTGCTCCAAGTCTGAGGAAAGCTTTGCTCCCTACCCAACCCCTGGGCACATTAGTGATAACTCTTCTGAGGATCATGGCCTGCCACTCTGCTAGATTGAAACACAGAGCTTGTGGTTTGAAACTGCTACCTTGTCTAGGTGGAATCCATTATCCTAACCATTTTCACTAATGGTACTACACAGAACTTTTGCGTGACAACCGAATTATCAAAAAATATACATATTTTATTTGTCAAGTACATACAAAAAGTTAAAAGATACAATGTTGAAGTACCTGTATGGTCTTCTACCAAAAAATGAGGAAAACACGTATGTTAGTGTCTCGACATGTATTAACCTCCTTAAAACGGTAAGTATGTTGGTTAGGATACTTAACCATTAAAGTGTCTTGTGCTGTGCTGCTAGTTGCACTGGGCCATACCTCATTATTCACAACTCACTCAATCACACAATTTATCAAGGGTTAATCCTTTTAGTTTAAGGGATCGCTTGTGGGTGTTGTCCCTTAATCTCCCTCTATTTGATCCTGCTACTCTGCTACCCAACCTCTCTAAACTGGGAGAGCAGAGACCGATGAGGGCTCACATTGCCCTAGAGCTCACTGCAATGGTGCTCACATTTTCAGAGGACCAAAGCATCCCGATCTTCTGTTCTTCAATGCTTGAACCAACTCTGCTGATTTTGAACATCTATACTACATTCCCGGTTCTACCTTGGGCACTTGCCTTGAAACTGTGAACTGCCGTTGCTGTATCCTCGCACCGGCTCGACAATGCATCGCCCCGGCAGAGCCTAGTAACCTGTCCAGCTCGAGCTCCACCGTGCAGATAACTTTGAACTGCTGCATCGAACCAACCATCAAACCATGAGTAGTTTGCAATCGCAGCTCAGATTCGAACCTTTGGATCGTCGCATCACTCATTGACCCAAACAGGCAGTAATCATGGTTTCAAACCACCCTTGATCACCAAACCACTCTTGGTGATCCATCGACCTACCTCGCTCGACGTCACATTCAAACCATACAGAGCATCATTGTAACCGACGTGATGCCGATTCACCATCAGGGAACAACACCCTAGTGACTGACTAAGGCCCTGGGACAACGTTTTCTTCAAGAAAAATATCTTTATGAGTGGCATAATTACAATGTGTGCCTCTTCTTCCATGCAAAAGAACCCAGAACGGCCACACATTTTTGCTTTGCGTTTTCTGTCTTCTTTTATATATTTTTTTTATGCTGTTTTTAATAGTTGTGTAATTGATTTGTTTATTAAAGAGTATATTTTTATAGAGTTCGATTGGACTTTTTATTTTATTTTAGAACTTCTCCACTATTGGTAATTGGCTTGCTCCTGTGTCACATTCTCACCCACTTCTGGAAGTGCAGCCTTTCCTCTGCCCATGTTACCACAAAAGATGAAGGAGGCATAACCTGTTTTATCTTAAGGTTGCGTGATCACTATTGGCTGTGGGGCTAAGTGGGCGATTTATCCACTACCCATCCTTATACTCCTGCAGAGCAAAAGTCATTTCATCACATTGGGTGACATCAAGCCGTACAGCGCCTATATCGGAAGAATGAGCGCTTTTGAATTATAAGGATGATGTGAAAGATAGAAAAGCAAGAAATTATTCAAAGCAGCATTGGCTCAATAGGAAGTACAACAATATGCTCCCTCCCCATGGATCATTTATAAGAGAGCGTTTATTACCATGAGTTAGCACTCAGTGCCTCTGGCTTCTGCCTGCCATGGAGAAGGCATTGCCTAGAATTGCACAGTAGACATTAATGCATCGCTAGGGAAAGGGGAGGGTTAAGGTCAAGCTAGTAGCCACCGGGGATCTTTGCTATTGGTAGCCCAAATTGATATTTGCCAGTGCAATGATGCTCCATTTGTAAAATAGGACACCTCTAAAAAAATGCATAGTTGCATTCTAGAAACATGGTAATAGAAAATCTGCTTTCTTTATCATATTTATGAGATTTGTATTCAATACATTACTTAAACTATATTCTGCACCGATTACTGTTATCACTGCCTTCTGAAGGGCACATGGGAGGTTGTTCTGTGACCGTTTTCCATATTATCTGTGACAGATCAGCTATGGGCAAGCAGGGAAAGTTATCATTAAGTTAACTCCCTTTCCCAATGCTAGATTGTGTAGTGATTAAACATGAATGGAAGTCTTAGCTGCATCTCAGCAAAACAGGGACATTACATTTGATATGTGAACCCGCGCTTTCACTCAGGAATGGCTTCTATACTCCTGATGTGATTTGACAGCTGTAACCAACACATTTTCTTTTTTCAAGGTCAATTAATGCCGTATCGATGCAAATCATACAGATTTGATTTCCCAACACGCTATACATACTGACATGTACAATTTCATATAAGGCCCACAATCGTTATGGAAGAAAGTTAGCGGGTAATTCATGGAATAAATGTGCGCTGGAATTTGTGGCACAAGCGTGAAAAAGCAGGCGCACGCATGCAAATCGCACGCGTGCGATTCATGGAATCCTCTGCGTGTGTTTTTTCCGGGATGTGTGCCAAATCTGCGCTTACCTTACACGTCACTGCAACTTTCCAAACGTGTACGCGACAGGAGCAGGGAAAGTGAACAACTTCTCGCACACACACTTAAAAAGGGGTGGAACACGGGGAATGGGGGACAACGCGTGAAAATGTAGGCGTAACGTGGGAAGTACCGTTGGGAAACACACACAAGCCCACACGTTAGTGAACAACACGTATTCCTGGAATCAAATAGGGAGAACCCACGCATGTCAAAACACATGCACAAATACGTCCGCCACACGAAAGCAGGCGGAAGCGCCTCTGCGCCGCATAAAAGTGTGCACAAACAACAAACAAGCATATATATCTATGATGAATGTCCCATTCCTCGCAGCAGTGATCGTGGGAAACCACAGGAGAATAGCCAGGCCCCGCATTTTTTTGCTCAGGACCAGCCTTTTTGGGATGCCTGATGACCAGGTCTATGGCAGGTGGAGGTTTCCACCTCATGTCATCTTAGAGCTGGTATGGGAGTGGGAGGATGAACTCACATCACCCACCCTGTGCTCCCAAGCATTGAGCCCCTTGGAGAAGGTGCTCAATGTACTGCATTTTTTGGCCACTGGGTCATTTCAGCGGACAACTGCCATAGTGGGGGTGTCTCACAGCCAGGTGTTGGCAATCATGACTGCGCACCCCTCAGTCCGCAGGCACATATACATGTCCAGAACACCCGCAGAAAGGCAGGCCGTGGTCCTGGACTTCTACGGGGTGGCACACTTCCCCAAAGTGCTTAGTGCCATGGATTGCACCCATGTGGCCCTACGTCCACCTAGGGCCACTGAGCACATCTTTCAAAACTGCAAGCACTGGCATTCCATCAACGTGCAGGTGGTATGCGATGTCAAGTGAATCATCACCTCTGTCTATGTAAACTATCCAGGGTCCACCCATGATAGTTTCATATTCAGAATGTCCACCCTGAGCCGGACCCTGGAAGCTGGGAAGCATGGCGACACATAGCTCATAGGTGAGTACAAATGCCTGTGCACATGCATGCATGTCACACACAGACAAATACACAAGCCCAACTAATGACAACCATTATCACCTTACCTGGGGACAGTGCCTACCCTGAGCACCTACATGATGACGCCAATACGGAACCCCACCACACCACCCCAGGTAAGATACAACGCAGCCCATATTGCAACCAGGGCCATAGTGGAGCGCACATTCGGAGTTCTCAAGTCACGCTTTCGCTCCCTTGACTGATCTGGTGGACAGCTACTATATGCACCCACAGTAGTGTGCAGGATCATTGTGGCAGCATGTGTCCTGCACAACGTTGCAACACGGCATGGCATACCGGTGGACATGGTGGTGCCCCCACAACCCCAACCACACACATGGCCGCTGCGCATGGGAGGGGAAAGGGCATGTGGCGAGGCAGCCCATACCCAGCTTCTGGCCACATTTTTCGCCTAAACTCCAACCCCTGTGGAGTGCACACAGGCCTGGCACATACCAGGTCACAATCGATGATGAGAAAGGGACAGTTAACTGTCACAACCTTACCACCCTGAGAATGTGTCCACGGAAGTGCCACATTGTGTGCATCCCTAGCTACTTAAACACATCCAATTCCATGTGACTAAAGGGAACACATGCAAGGTGCATATCCCCACCCCTGCAAAACAGGGCATGAAAGTACTGGTATGCCACCCAAACCCTCTCAACCCCCATGGCCCCCGTCTGCCACACCATACCATGGTATGCAACGGTGAAACATCAAACCATATGCAGAACACATGACACAATAGTCATGAAGTGCCACGAGAGAAATGTAGATAGGCACCAGACAATCACACCTGACATGGAATCTGAAGAAATGACTGACCAAAACCTCACACCCTGAAAACAGTGGCACAAATGCATGCCACCAGTGGTGCAAGCAACAAAAGTCAGAATACCTGTTGGCATGCACATTGGACAATCGAAAATTGCTATATCAAACACTGTGAGCTGCGTTTGTGTCCCCTGCAACACACCGCTCACTGTACAGCAAAGTGAGTGTGCATTGCATTGGGGAAACCCCTTGAGCATCATTTAAAAAAAGTGCAATCCACAAAATAGTACCCTGTCATTCATGTACACGATCAACTCAGAAGTAATCATGGATTGTTGGGACACAGAAAGCCTGAGAAGGCAATCTGGGTGCACGTGTGTGCATGGTGTCAACATAGTTGATGTGGGGGGGCATTGCTTAAGTGTTTGAGTCAGTAGGGACATGCATCAAATACATGCATGTGAAATGAAGTGAGCCTCAGTGTCCTGTACACAGCACATGTGAACATTGCACTCAAGGACCCCCCTGTGTGTTAAACCACACCCATCCCCTGACACCCCAAAATAAAGCACAACATAGGATCAGCCATTGACCAGCAGAACATATCATGTACAGAGTGCCCCACATCGACAATGGCACACAGTGACCCATCACTGATTCATTGAAAATCATTATAGGACCTACACACAAAGTTCATAAAAGCACCTCAATGAGGGAGGCAACAAGGGAGAAGAACAGTACATTACTACAAGTAGTAACACTGTAGTTACACTTTTCACTTTCATGCGACAGGTAAGCAAAAAATATCTCCACTCAGTTGGAATATAGTTCTTAAAGCTGTGTATTTATATGAACGAGTGCCCTTTGTGATGACACGTGTTTCAACGGACTTGGCCGTCTTTTTCAAGTCAGGGCTAAATTATGTTGAAAATTACATTAAAAAATAAAAAGCATTGTCATTCATTGTCGAACAATAGACAATCATTACAAAGAAAACATTGTCATTTGAAACACAGACATAAAGGGAAGGGGTTTGGGGAGGATTGGTTAGGATAAACATTCAATCATGATGCATTGAAACTTGAAACATGAAAAAATTAAAGAGCATGATAGAAATTCGAAAATATCCACAAATGGGAGAGAAAAAATGGGGGTGTGGGGGGAAGAAGAACAGAAAAGATTCCCGTGAGTTCATTTGTCTGTTGCTTACTTATTAGCAAAAAATGAATGTTGAGAAAAAGATTTTATTTTACCAAATGGTATTGTACTTTAATTCTGAACACGGCTTTTCAGCAAGTCCACAAAAGTCATGGGTTCAATCCCAACCTGCCAATTAAATTTGAGGTAATCCGTTGTATGCTAATTGAACTATTTTGTCCTAAGTATGTGTATTGAAATAGTCATAATTGCTTAGTTACATTTAAAAAGTGCCCGTTTTAATAAAAGCAGAACGAGGGTTTTCGCAGCATCTTAAATTTGTCTTCCATTTAGTGGATCACGAATCTGCACGAAATTATGCATTCTAACACTTAATATAAACTTGTTGTCTTACGCCATAATTGGGCCAGTGATTAGCAGGTGTCATTACTTTGATTGTTCAACATGACATGTAAGCTGCGAGAGCAGACATCCTGGTGCTTGTATCTTACCTGTGTACTTTAAACAGCAGCTCCGTACGAATCTGTCCGCGTTCGTGTGCGGAAAGAAATGGCCAATATATCTGTTGTAACTACGGTATCCAAGGCGACCGTAATGGTCCTTTTTCTATTTCTACTATGGACGTCATCTTTTGGATAAAATCCACGGAGAAGGATACTCTCCATCATATGAGCCCATACTTAAAAGTAAATGTAAAATGTGTGTGGTATGTATTAGTAAAGTGAAATCCGTTAATATCCAAGTAAACTTTAAACAATTTCGGAAATCCCAGATGCGTTATTTCCACGCACATAATGTTGAAAAAAAGAAAGTATACAGGGATTGGATTTAATCTTTGATAGTAACGTGGGCTGCTGCCATGGCAACCAATTTGGGATTCATGATTCGATCGTACCTTGTTATTCACTGCCAAATGTAAAAAAGATTGTCCATTGTATGTCTACGTGTTGCAAGCGTTTCATTCCAAATTTTAAAGTGTGACGAATTAACAAATTAAAAGTAGGATAAGGGAATGTGAGGTTCCTGTCTGTTCCTAAATGCACACGCGGACTAATCCCACTATGACCAATTGGATCGGTTCTTGAGTGAACAGATTTTATTTAGTGCTTATGACTAGGAAAATTGGTTGTGAGAATTCTACTTGTTGCTATGCCCACATTATGAACTAAAGTGTCATGTACTCAGGTTATATTATTTACGCTTGGTGCCAATATTTGAAGTACGAGGTAAAACATCATATATTAGGCACATGGTTAATATTTGGCATATAGCTCATAACCATTCCAGAATTTGTTTCATCATAGAAAAGAGGACATTTCATTGTCCGAGTTGAGAGCTCTTTCTACCGTTCGAAAACGAGAAATTAATTTCGCTTCCTCTTGTCTTAATTTCATCTCTTTATCTCCTCCTCTGGGTCCAAGAGTTACTTTCTTTAGTCCCAAATATTTGATGTCTTTTTTATTGCTTAGTTGAAGTTTTCTTTGCCAGTGGGCTGCCAGTGGTAGATTGGCATTCTGTCTTCCAATGGTTGACATATGTTCATGAATTCTTATTCTCATCTCTCTAATAGTGCTTCCAATATACATTTTTTTACATTGACAAATTATTGCATAAACTACAAATTTTGTTTTGCAGTTAATGAAGTCAGTAATTTTGGATTTGGTACCAAATGAATCTACAAAAAGATCTGTATTGTCCATTTCATATTGACACATAGAGCATGAGCTACATTTCCGAAAGCCCATTGGTAGCTGGGGTAGCCATGATGTTGTTTCTGTACGTTTTTCTTCTGGTAACAGTGATGGACAAAGAATGTTTTTCAGCGTTCTCCCTCTTCTGAATGTCACTAAGGGTATGTCTTCAATATAATCTCTAATGTGAGGGTCTAATTTCAAAAGTTCCCAATTCTTTTTTAAGATCTTTCTTAGTACTGAATTGTTAGCACAATATGTTGTGATGAATCTAATTCGTTCTGGCTGATCGCTGATTTTCTTGTTGGTGATCAATGTGTTATTTCTGTTAAGTTGCTTTGCTTGAGCACATGCTTTTGTGATGTTCTTCCTGGCATATCCTCTGGCTAAAAAACGTGTTGAGAGCAACTTGCATTCTTTGTCAAGGCTACTTTTGCTGAACAGTTCCTTCAAGCTCGTATAAACTCCCCCTTTGGGATATTTTTAATTACAGGATTGTAATGACAACTCTTCGAAAACAGAGTTGAGTTCGCCTCTGTTGGTTTCCTGTAGGTTTTAGTCATTAGTTTGTTATCTTCTATGTAGATTGTGAGATCTAAAAAGTTGACCTCTGATGTGCTGGAGGTTCCAGTGAATTTTATTCCCAAGGTATTTTGATTTGCTCTTTGTCTGAATATTTGCAATTGGTCGTCATTTGGTCATCATTTCCCCTCCAGATAAGAAAAACATCATCTATGTATCAATTCCATAGAACAACATTGCCTTCATCTGAGTATATATATATTGGTCTTCATACATGGCCATTACAAGGTTAGCCAAAGCCGGGGTATATTTAACTCCCATAGCTACGCCACAGGTTTGCCTGTAGAACTCCTTGTTAAAAAGAAAGACATTATTTTTCAATGTAAGAAGCAACATCTCTTTGAGCATCTGTATTGATTGATAGCTTGATGCTGTGTCCTGTGAAAAAGTATAATCTATAGTCTCCAGAGCTGTGTCATGCTTAATCGATGTATAAAGTGCTGTAACGTCCCATGTGACTAAGATATATCCAGGTTGCCAATCCACTCTTATTAGTTTATCGATTATTGATGTTGTATCTTTAAGAAATGATTTGGTTGTGCTAACTTTGGGTCTGAGGATGTTATCAATGTATTCAGCCATATTGACGGTAGCCCAACCTATTCCACTCAGAATAGGTCTACCTTCTGGAATTCGATCAAATGTTTTGTGAACTTTAGGCAGAAAGTACATGGTCGGTAATATAGGATGCTTAATCTCCAATGCTTGTTTTTCTTCATCTGTTAAGAGTCCTTGACGGTGCCAACAGGTGATTGCTTCCGTGAGTTCCTTTATAATATCCAATTATAGGGTTCTGAAAAAGGTTCCTCAACTTAAATTGTTTTTGTTACAATCCTACAAGTCCTTCAAACAGTCCACAATGTGAAAATTAACTATCAAATCAAAGTACATATTACAAGTGCCTGGAACAATAAGGGAGAGTCTAGGGAGGGAATGTGGGAAAACAAAACTAGCATCAACATTGCTATGCCTGACGGCAATAGTTGCAGTGCAGGAGTCACAAAAGTAGGGGAGTCAGGGAAGAGGAGGGAAGAGGTGAGGAGAGTGACAAAACAAGTGACAAACTGTGAAAGGTTGACAAAGAATCAAGATAGTGCTGGGGAGGGGGAGAAGAAAGACAGAAGCGAAGGGGGAAGAGACGACCTCTAATCAGTGGTAGAGGGACCAATGATAAAAGTAAGTACCAAAATAATACTAAAAAAGGTGAAGGTGGGGGGCGGATGGACGGAGGCAGAAGGGGAAATGTCTGCAAAGAACAAGCGGCTACGTATCACCATGTCTGATGGCAATTGGGGTAGTGGTGGAAAATGACAGAGGACAAGGAGGAGGGGAAAGGGTGGTGGAGAGGGAGAGGGAGGAGAGAAGGGAGGAGGGGGTCAAGGTCAAAATGCATGAAGGGGGAGATGGGGAAAGAAAGCACACACAGGGGGCAGAGGGAAAGAAGACAGTGCAGAAGGGGAGGGGATGTGATAGTGAAGGGGGGAGACAGAGGGAGACTGGCAAGGGCAGGGAGACAGGGGGACAATCAAGGGACCCAGAAGGCTGTTGGACAGGGCTAGACAGGGCCTCCATTGTGGGCTTTTGGCAGTGGTGGTAGGCTCCAGCCTCCTGGTTGGCCGGATTGTCACAAGGGCCAAGTGCAACCAATGGAAGGGGGGAGCAGGTCCAGGACACAAACATGACAGTCAAGTCAAAAGCAATGAGGCCATACTTCAAATGGCACATCAAAACACCAGCCAGGGCTGCAAGATGGCCATAGTGGTGCAAGCAAGGAATGGGTGCTCGTTGAAATGCGTGGTGACATGGATACCTCAGTGTGCAGCCTTCATGTGGCATATCAAAATCACTGTTGGAAAAGTGTCCCAATTCAAGATTGTCAGCACACAGACTCCTCCCACCATCAGTGTGTGTTACACAGCCAACGGGTGCCTGGTACCACCTACAGCAGGAAGTGCATGAACATAGACAGTCAATACATAAGAAATATCATAAGCAACATGATGAAATGCACAGTCAACAGAATACTCACCAAAGTGAAGTGAAGACATGCATTGGAGAAGCCATTCGGAATACCCACTGGGGGTGTACACACAGGTAGGACTGCAGGCTGGCCACAGATATGACAGAAGCCCAATGCCCCTGTGTGAGATGCTGTTACACCGAGCCATCATTGCGAGCCCATGGAAAGGGGAAGCAGGAGTAGCATATGTGTCAGGACCCCACGCAAAACACATACACAAGACAAGCATGACTGGGCCCAGCTGGAACACACAGTGGATGCCTTCAAATGCCACAAAACACCACACTGTCACATGAATGCACAATAGACAAAAGAAAATGCAATAAATAAAAAATCAGCAGAAAATAAAAATCAATTAAATTATTATTTGCTGGAAAAAATAAAAACAATCAGTAAATAAAAAAAAATAGAGAAGTATAATGTTTTAAAAAGAAAAGTAATTAAAAAAAAACATAAAAACCAAGAAAAAATGATTTAAACAAACATTTTCAAGAAAAAAAAACATACTTACCAAAAAAGAAAAAAAGTAGGAAAAAACAATTATTTGCAGGCCAGATAAAAAATGTGACGAAAAAAAAGAAATTGCTGAAAAAAAGGCTGTATATGACCGGGGGGGGGGGGGACCCAGGAGGGGGAGGTACAGGGTGCACCTCAACACCCACATGTGTAGATGAGATGTGAGATAAAAAAAAAACTCACTGGGCTCAGCGACCTGCACAGCCCGACCTATGTGGGAAATAGGTTGTCATCATCACCCTCTGGATGGAAATCAGAAGGTGGAAGTGGCTCAGTTGCCTCACCACGCCTAGCCGCGCCGTGCCCCTCAACGGCAGCAAGGATGCGGGTCTGGTAAGCCAGGTCCTGTATGGCAATGAGACGTAGGTTAGCATGCATTACCTCACGTGTCACACGTGCTTCCTCCTGCAAGCACTGACGTGTAAGACAGAGTTCTGCCTGCATGGCCTCAAATGACAAACAGAGCGACACCCAGCTTGCATGGAGTTCAGCTGAGATGGTTCTTTCAAGCTGCACCATCCTGTCTTCTGTCCGCCTACTCTCGTCAAACCAGAACGCAGCCAGAGTAGATTGGAGGGATTGGTGTTCCACCCTCAGGGCCTCATAGTTTGCCTCTGCTTGAGCACCAAGTGCTTGACGCAGAGCCACCATTTCAACCCGGCGCACCCTGTCAGACGCTGCCATGCCCAGCCTGATTGTGCGGCACGTCGACTGCGTAGCCCGCTGCTGGATCACCACTTGCCTTACAGAGAGGAGGATGGAATGGGCCACGCTTTCCATACCTTGAGCAATCATCTCAACTGCTCCCCCCTGTTGCTGTGCTATGGCAATCATGGCACGCTCCCACTCAGTTGACCCCAGTGGCACATGGCCACTGCGTTGTCTGACACCACACCTTCTGGGCCCAAGGAGCCGTGGTCCTTGCTGGGTTGGTGCCGCCCGCGGCTGCAGGACTGCATCCGTCCGTCGACCTGATGCCTAGGGAACATGGCCAACTGGTGTTGAGTGTGCCCGTGCACCCATAACCACCACAGGCGCACAATCCAACACTGCCTGGCCCCCTACTGCAGGTGTCATGGACAGAAGATCATCCAACACAGGATCACTTACCGGCGATGACACGTCATGATGCAGATCCGGCTCAACATAGTGGTCAGAGGATACATCAGAGCCTGACTCAGAGTCAGCTCTGGACACGATGGCCTGGAGCACCGTGGGTTCTCGTGGGCTGCTACCCCACGACCACCACTGGTGCCTTGTAGGTCATGTGAACTGACCACCGTGTCTGGGATGACATCGTCATTCTCTGCCGCCAGTGCATCATCACCTGCAACATAAAGAAAAGAAACAAGGACACACATGTCAGTAGCACATACCACACACATACGGTTCATAGCATTGACAGCCAACTAATGAAACAGCCATGTCACAGGCAACTCAAACCCCAACATGCATCCAGTGGCATTGCAATGCAAGGGTATCCCAAAAGCAAAAAGGATGCGTGCAAAATGTGAAGGCAACACATGTATTGCATGTTGCCCATCACCTGCATCACACATAACCTCTAGCAGGCACATATCCAAAGCAGAAATGAGAGATGGCAACAAAGAGATGGCACCTAGCATAAACATGGGGGAACACACAAATAGCCACAGCTAGAAATCAAACCAAACACACCATGACACATGTAACATGCATGTTCATGTGCAGCAATCAACTACCATCAACTATGCAGAGTACATGTGTCACAGGAGGCACCCACGCTAGTGCCTTTTTATACAGTGAAAGGAGGGACATGGGTACATACATGTCAGGTTGCCATCACACAGCTGCATTGTGTTTGCATGTTGAAGGGCTGAACATGGCACAGGAGTGGGTGTGTGCAGTGCAGTGCATGTGTAGCCCCTCAACTTCCAACATCAGCACATACATAGTGATGACAATCTCCAAACATGATGGCAGTCTAAGGGCAATTAATCATGTGCAAATGGATTGCACCCCGGAGCATGGATACTGTGAAACATGCACCCTCTGGGCAATAGCAGGGAAGCACTGCATGGCAATGAAAGGTTCCCCACATAACTGTGCATTGCCAGACAGTGTTGGAATGCGTCTAGGCATTTCATCATTCAAATGTCACTACAACCGATGAGAATTGGACATGATGGAGGCCAGATGAGGAACCATCAATAGTACACCCATGCATGTAGAAGACACAACACCAGTTGAAAAGAGGCAATGGGCCTGTAACAGGGGGAGCCATGTGCATGATACAGATGTGGACAGCTTAAAGTTGTGCGTGATGACACACAGACCTACAGTGAGCATGACATAGCTGTCCAAATGAGATGACACTTGAATCATCCTGGACACATACTACAATGAGCAGGTGGTCAAGGATACCTAATGGCATACATGGACATGATTGTGCACACATGTGCATGGGGAGCCAGTGCCATCAGCACAGTCAGAGTGAGACACACTGCACCAAGGACAAAGGATATATATGACATGATATGACATCTCATCAAGATTGCACTCATACACAAGTGGCTCAGAGCGCACACAAGCAAAGGGAGTGGAACAAGGGAGAAAAGGAATTCAAAACAACAATCATACTGGGCACAGTGACATTGAGAACATGCAAGTGCATGGAGAAGGGATAAAGGGTTGAAGACCCTGGAAGGAGGAGAAGGGGAACGTGCCAAACAGAGGAGACGAAATAAGGAAAATGAAGTCCTTTGATAGAATAGCCATTCAAGAGGTGGTAGTGCAGCCAGCAAATGGCAAGTGCAAGATAATTTGGATAGGGCAAATCCAATGAGTGCAGAAGAAGAGTGGGGGCTGTATGGGTACACGCACAGGACCTATTGCAATGGGAGGCCTGGAGGCAGTGCAGCAGGGAGGCAGGGTGAGCAGGTACCTGGGCCCGAAGGACAGAGTGTGTGGAGGGGCACAGTGCCAACAGAGGAAACTGTTCAGCTGGGGAGAAGAGGGGCTAATGCAGGAGCAAATAGGAAGGTCTTGAGGTGCTTCCGGAAGCAGAGATGTTTCTCCTCAAGTTTCAATGTGGCCAGTTGGCTGTTCCAAAGGGAGCTCCCAGCTGTACACACAGATGTGCCCCCAGCTTATTTATTCAATTAACGACTGACCTGGAGGGAGTGTGAGGTAGAGGAGCAAAGGACTCAAGAGGGGAGGAATTGGCAGAGGGATTGTTGAAGGTATTTTGGACCCAGTCCCAAAAAATCCTTGTGCACAATGCTGAGAGTCTGAAGTATCCTTGCATCCACTGGTAGCCAATGAAGGGATTACAGAGCTGGAAAGATGGGATCCCAGGGCTTGAGGCCAAGGACAAGTCTCGCAGCCTGTACTGGATTAGTGGTGGAGGGCAGAGTATGGAGGCAGGTCAAATATTGAAAGAGCCTGTCACAGTACTCCAACCTTGAGTAAACCAGAGCTTGAGACTGTGAGTATGTAGGTGAATGATAGGAGAGGCACAGTACCCCTGAGGAGGTGAAACAAGAAGCTAATCTATCTCAAGATACGTCAGAAATGTGTGTGGAAAAGGAATGTGTGGAGTCAAAGGTGACCCTGAGGTTGTTGGTCTTGCAGGTGGAGGTAGGAGGAGGGCCAAGTGGGGCTGGCCAGAGAGTGAGGGGAAAGGATGACGAAGGTGTACCGATGAGGAGGATGTTAGTCTTGCTGGCATTTAGACAGAGATTGTTGGCAGTACACCAATTGCAAATGGCAATGAGGCTATCAGAAATAAAGGAGGGAGAAGAGGTGGCCAAGGGCAGCCTGGAAATGAGTTTGTTGTCATCAACATAGCACTGGAAGTCGTATCAGAAAATGAAAATGCAGTAGGCGAGAGCTTCCAGGTGCTGTTTGTAAAGTCAGGCCGAGAGGTCAGACCCCTGGTGAACAACACAGGTAGAGAGGGAGATTGAAGAAAGGAAGGAGCCAAGTTGTAGCTGGGAGGGTCACACATGCCAAACACACATGTCATTGAGTAACACACATCAATACTCACCAGACGATGCATCATAATCCATCCTCTCTCCCACTCCATGGATTTGTTCTTCCGGGATGAACTCTGAAGCGATCTCCTCATGCTGAGTGAGTTCATACTCCTCTGGTGGTGGCCCACCACCAGTCACCAGAGACATGGAATAATTTGAGGCATGCTTTTGTTTTGCACTGCGTCAGAGGTCCTTCCAACGCTTGTAGCAGTCCTGAGCCATGCACACCTGGAATCCCATGGCTGTCACACCATCTGCAACATGCTGCCAATGGACCCGACGCTGGTGATGCATTGTATGGCACTGTGGGCCCACAAGCATATCGCGTTGGTGTTCCGACACGTAGTCCACAAGGGAGTCCAGTTCCTGCTTACTGAAAGGCTTCTTCCTTGACGTGCCGGAGGCCGGAGCTGTGTCTGGGGTCCCAGACTGTTGCGCAGGAGCACTCTTCCTCCTTTTGGCCGGTGATACTGACCCTGAGTGGCCAATGGGGTCCTGATCAGTGGGGGCAGTGGCGCTGGTGGACTGGACCAAGGTAGTGGGTGTTGGAATGAGGGCAGAAGGTCTGGCTCGGGTCTGACGCACTGCCGGGGTGGTGTTGGCTGCATCTGCACATGCAGTTACCACCACCCGGCTGCTTGGGGAAGCAGATGTCATAACTGCCCCTCAAACGTGTGCCCCAGTCACAGCTACACTGGACCCACGTGACCCGCACCTCCGGACAAGGTGGAAATCGTCCTGGGAGTCCTCGTCATGCAACGCAATGCAACATGCGGTGCCTGACCCAGAGCACCTGCAGCTACCACCACCGGTGGGCCCGTGACAGCAGATGTAAGTTGCTGTTGGGTCATATGGGCGCCAGGTTGTGATGCAACAGCTGCATCACCAGGAGCCACAGTGGGTGGCGGCATGTCTGCACCAGCACGTGGCTGGGCATCCTGCCCCATTGGGCCACCCCTTCCTCTTCCCCCTCTGTAGCTACCCTGGCCACCCTGGACTCCCTGTCCTCCCTGGTCTCTGCGCCCACATGCCCGACCATGCTCAGCCCTGGGAGGATGCCCAACTTTGCCGCCCTTAGCCTTTGGTGGCTTCCCAACCATGGCACAGATGGAAAATAGCTGATGGGAGGTGCACTCAACAATTGTCCTGGGCAATTGGCTAGAAGGGGGCAGGGTACTGGATGGAATAGGTACCCCAGTGCTACAGCAAGGCTGTCTGTGACTCCTGGGGAAAAATGACAGGTCACGCAATGCTCAGGCACCCCAAAAATAAAAAATAAACAATTCAAAAATACAAAAAATGACAAAATATAAAAACAAGAAATTGGAATTTTACAAAAGACAAATTTGCATGCGACCCCGGTAGCCCACGTACGTGGATTTAACTTCCAGCAGTATGGTGTGGCACACAGGGACACAAAAAACACATACGTGTGGAACACGCAGGTTACCATGACCTCAAAAACGGTACGCGATGCACAGGGGGAACCACAATGGGAAAAAAAGCGTGCGCGACTCACCGCCTGCCTTGCGTGGAAAAAAAAGAAAAACACACGCGCTTGTGCGCATAGGCAACACCCAGCCAAAAGAAGAGGTACGAACTTCAAACCCTGTGAAGTAATTGCGTGTGATTCCAGAAGAGTAAACACATGCGTCAGTCTCCACGAACAGCACGTACAGTGAACTGCTGGCCCACGCTCATCTTTAACCCGTGCTGAAGGCAACGCCCGCGCACAAGGCAATGCCCACGTCATTGGCAAGCATAGGCGCTAAGGCCCTTTCCTTGCGGACGTGCTGTTTTTGCACTTGCGGATGCACCTGTGCTGAGGGAAACGCCCGCGCGTGTTACGTCACATACACGCTTACGCGCTAAGGGCCTTTCCTCGAATTACACACTGACGTGCTGTTTTCGTTTCACATGCAAAATCACTCTGTATCAAGCTGGCCACGCGACAAAACACGGAAGACCATGCTCCTGCCCAGAAGGACATTTTCCTGCTCCCCAGAGCCCCGAGCCGACTCCCACCAGACATCTGCTGCTGCCTACTCTCAATCTGCCCTGCTATTTGGTGCCTGCACGTCAGCCATCTGCAGGGGTCCAGTTGCTGTGACCACCCCTGCTGGAACAGAAGACTCCCGACTGCAGTTCCATCGTTCCACAGCCCAGCACCAGGACCCAGTTGCCCACCCACACCTGCCTCGGGGGTTGCCATGTCGTTGGAAATACCATCAGAGACCACTTGCAACTCCCAGAGGGCTGCCAGCTTCACAGCAGGAGAGGTTGGCATCCTGGTGGAGCAAGTCCTGGTGCATTATGATGCCCTCTTCAGAAGAACACGTGCAGACAAGGATGGATGGAGAAGGATCTGGTTGGACATTGTGGTTGCCATCAACGCGGAGGGGGTGGCAACCCGCGACCTACCACACGTCCATAAGCGCTGGGAGGACTTCAGGTCCAGGACCCTCAGGAAGGGCTGGCGCCTCTTGGACGCAGTGGATGCAGAGGGGTGCTGGGTCCGCCTTACCAACGACCAGATGAGGGTCCTGGAACGCATACGCCCAGCACTTCACCTCCAGGTCCTTGAGAGGCAGACCAGTCTGGAGTGGAGCGGTAAGTGTCCATGTGTACTGATTGTTGAGGTGTGCCAGGAGTGTGCAGCTTGGACATATGTCTGGAAAGGCCCATGTATGGATGTGTATGTGCAGGGACATGAGCCTGCTGCATGTGAGTCCAGTCATATTTGAATCACATTAATGGTGTATGTGTTCCAAAGCATGATGCACAAATGCATGTGGAGACGCACACATGTTAGCATTTATGTGTATGTACTATGCCATGGTTGGGGTGTGACACATGGATGCTGGTTCCACCTTCATGTACGTGCACGGTGTACATGTGCGTGTGTGTGTGTTTGACATGTCTGTGACTGTGATACACCATGGATGCATGTGACACAGACATGTAGGGAGCCGATTGGAAGATGTGACATAGTTGCCGGTGATTGCACTGTGACAGGTGGTGGAGATGTACAGATGCATGTCTGTCTGGTGGCGTGTGTGCATGTGTTTGGCAGTCCCCGTGTTGCTTGTGATGTCAGGCTGACCTTTGAATGTTCATGCTGTTGTGTTCGTATGGATGCTGCTGCCTGCTGCACCAGTCCTGTTAATGTGTGCATGTGTGTGGGTTCAAATGATATGTGTGTTGGGGAGTGTGATGCTATCTGTGAAGTTTGACACTGCCACTCATGTGCAACTGTCATGTGTGTATACAACCATTGTACAGTGCTCTGATGCCTGTGTTCTGTCTCTCCCTGTCTGCATCATCGACTGATGAAGAGGGCGGAGATGGTGCTGAGGAGCACAGCAGCAGGGATCCCACCGCCAGCCAGAGACGCAAGGCCCAGCTCCCCTCCCAGGTAGTCATCTCTTTGGGGAGTGAGGAGTCTGGTGCCACGTCCAATGCTGCATCTGCCAGGGAAGGTCTAAAAGGCAGCGTTTGGAGGTGGACTCCTCGGCAGCAGTAGGAGCAGCTGAGCCCCCACAGGGGCCTATGGATGAAGATGACACTGAGTCATCCAGGTTGGTGGGGCAGCCCATCCACCCTGACCATGCCCCCATCATGCATCACCCCTGGGCATGCCCTGCAGGCAGCCCTTCATCCCTGGGCATTCCCCCACAGGCAGCCCATCACCCCTGGCATGCCCGGCATGCAGCCCTTCACCCCTGAGCATGCTCCGCAGGCAGCCCATCACCCCTGGGCATGCCCCGCAGGCAGCCCATCATCCCTGGGCATGCCCCGCAGGCAGCGCTTCACCCCTGGGCATGCCCCGCAGGCAGCCTATCACCGCTGGGCATGCCCTGCAGGCAGCCCATTCACCCTGACCATGCCCCGCGTATTCCGAGGGGTGCGCCGGGAGTTTTACACGTGATTTTGCTGGCGGGAGCAGAGTATGCTTATTCCGAGGGGTGCGCGGGGAGTTTTCCACACAATTTCGCTGGCGCGAGTGGGGTACGTATATTCCAGGGGTGCATGGGGAGTCTTACATGCGATTTTGCTGGTGCGAATGGGGTACGCGTATTTCAAGGGGTGCGCAGGGAGTTTTACACGCGATTTCGGTAGCACGAGCGGGGTACGTGTATTCCGAGGGGTGCACAGGGAGTGTTTCACGCGATTTCGCTGGCGCGAGCGGGGTACGGCTATTCAGAGTGGTGCGCAGGGTGTTTTCCATGCAATTTCGCTGGCATGTGAGGGCTGTGTGGCGTTTTTAGCGCATTTTCGTGGTTGGGGGGCTGTATGCTGGTCCACTGGCGTTTGCACCATGTACAGGATTTGTGCAATGTTTTTGGCACACAGGGCGGGGTTGGGAGCGTAACTGGCGCAGATGCAGGGTCGCTGCTTAACTCTGCACCACGGCTGATTATGGATGTTAGTATCCATGAATACGCTGTGCGTCAAAATGGGTTTTGGCGCACGAGGCTGGCGCAGACTGCCGCACGCTCCCTCTGTGCACAAGCCGCGTGCGCCACTTCTGCGCTGAATTCTATGAATTACACCCATAGTCTCCTTGCAATGCACCCCTGACATAGTTCACAAGAAATTGAAAGCACAGTAGGCTTACATACAGGGTGTATGCAAAGAGAACGAATTTTAAGCTGTTTGGTCACGCCCAAATACCAAAACGCAAGACGCTATCCACACCGTTACACTAATTATGAGTTTACATGATTTTATCAAAACATACTTCATGCCAGTCAGATAGCATGGTGAGCTAAGCAGTTCCCCCTGATATTTGTCTGGATCCTGCTGTGGCAGGTTTGAATCCCGGCAGGTCAACTCAGTCTTTTATCCTTCCAAAGAATGATAAAATGAGTACCACTCTGTGGGATAGTAATGTCTTCTGTTATTTGAGTGCTCTGAGACCTATGGGTGTGTAGTACTATATGAGAAATACATTTGTATTATATCAGATCACTGCACGAGTATCTACAGTGTGAGGAGAAGGTTGTGATACCATTTAAGTTCACCCATTTTAATTAGTTGATCTTCATTTTCAACTGTTGCTGGGCTTCCATGCTTTGTTACACATGAACTATAATGCCTTAGTGTATTGGCAACTGGCTGGTCTTTGCCGGTCCATGCCACGTCTGGGGGCGCTGGTCCTGATCCTTCATCTCTTGTAATTTTACTCGGTTTTTTCTTTTCTTCCAAACGTTACAGTTTCAGCATGCATCCACTAGATGTTATTACTGCAGCCAAGAACAAAATTCTATACAACCAACTGACAGCTTTTTTTTTATCAAAAATCCCATGAATGTTATACCAAACTCCTGAGTCTCTATTCCTCACCTGTCAACTCTATGGTAGAGTTGAGTATAGTACAGGGCACCAATGTTTCAGATACTATGTTGACTGCTTTTGACAACACATTAGCAATGAATCCTTCTCCATGCGAACACACATCCTTTAGGTGTGTAGCACATAGAGTAGGTCTCAGAATAGAGGTCGTTGCATAGGCCATTTAGGATTAATACGCCTCAGAAATTCATGGATTATTCCACACAGTTTCAGTTCATACCAAAGAGATACACAGACAAGGTAAGCAGCCTCAGACAGGGTGTAAAGCCTCCTGCGATTGGCCAGGACAATGAGGCAAAGCTCATTCCCAGGTGCAGAGTCGGAAATCATGACTTGATCAGATGTTGCAATTATGAGCAGACCCCGTGAGGGGAAGCTGTAAAAGCTGTGCAGGGATTGGCTATGAACAGACAAATGCAGAAAGGTCCCAAACATTTAGCAAACAATACATATAACCAATGACGTTCCCGCCCACTCGATTAGATACTTACACAAGGCCACAGCTTGGTGGGAACGAGGCAATGTGCAGAAATGTGTACAGGAAAAAATCAATCAGGCTAAAGACCCACACTGCCCCTGTAGGAAAATATCCACCTATGAGTAGAGTAGAAGCATGAGCACCGTAATCAAGAACACAAAGAGATAGTTAAACAAGACTACATTAAGTGATGAAGGAACATGATGCATAGATTCTCCTGGTCCTTATTAGATTACACCTGTCCTTAGATAGCCAGATCACGCACATGCACCAATTAATTGAATACAAGGATTAGGCATGCACAGGGTCCCGGAGCAAGAGGCCAAGAAGCACGCCCCATGAAGTCAGGTAGACACATCATGAGAACAGAAGAAGGGTAACTTTTGTCCAAAGAGAGATTGCAATACCTGCTGTCAGTTGAATAGTCACAAGGGTAATAATGGTGTGTCGGTGCCAACCTTTGAGTCCCATGAGAAAGGATGTGAAGTTTTCTTTTTTGTTGCCCCACTCTGTACACCTCACAATATGATTGGCAAATTATGATGGAAGCAACTCACCCTAGACAATTCAAAGAGACATAGCCAATTAGAAATGAAGTTGTATGTGAAACATTTTAACCTGTCAACTGTCCAATCAAAACTGTGCGAAACTAGATGACCCCACCATGAGAACCTTATCATGAGGTATTCAGTAGAATCGTCATGAGGGATAGGATAGGCTGTTAGGGCTAGTTGTTCAATAGCGAATTTGAATTTACATGCTTCTTGAAACATTGTGTGAGAACCATCTCCACCTCTCACTATATAAAACACCACTTAACGGTGTAATGTTGAATGATTTGTGAATTGTTACCAGCTGTGGTTGCATGTAATAAACTATTGTTTTCCTTGCTTCCGTGCACTTTATTGGCTCATTAGATTATTTTTGTAATACTGAGGCCTTATCTGACATTTCCTGCCCCTCCCCCACGTGATTCCAGGATTTTCCAGAAGGCCCAGAATTCCTCTGCCACATGTTCCAGGGTAAGCAGCTCCTGCCTGCAGGGAGCAGAAACTGTGCAGACCACGAAAAGGCCAGCAAGGGTACCGCCAAACTTCTAATGAGGCCCATTGTTTATATAAGTGTTGACTATTTTTTGATTATTTTGCATAAAGTGTAGTTAGACAAGCTATTATTTGATTAGAGGTTAGAGTTTGGTGTGTGTGGAAAGTGGGAATTGAGTTTGGGTGAGAAGAACATATTGGCATGGGAAGGCTTGTTGTTGTATGAAGACGAACAGTGAGTTGAATGTTTTGTGTGTGTTTTGTGTGGTAACTCTGGAGTGTGCTGTAGGGAGCGACCTCAGGAGATCTTTTCCGTTAACCTTGGCATTTTGTTTCATTGTGGTAGTTAGTTGTTGGCCAGTACATCACTGAGACATTGTCCTTGTTCAAAATGTGCACACCAGTTGAACATATGTGTAAGGAGCTCCTGATGTAGAGGGAGAAGATTATTAAATATAATGATGAGTGAGCAGCAGGGACAGAGGGGAACATGTTGCCAGTGTGTCCAGCATAAGGGATGCACAATAAGGGGATTATTGAGCACATGTATACGCATCTGTTATCAACCTACAAAGGTAAAAAGCTGAAAAGGAGGCAGAGCATATAAGAATTATGGAAGGTATATGACATGGTAGAAGGCGAGTCAGTAGGAAGGGATAAATCAGAAGGAAAAGCACCTGTTGTATCCTCCGTCCCACCATTATCCAAAGACAGTACAAACACGACACAGGCTGTAATTCCTGCAGAGTCATCGGTCCCGCCCACACACAGAGTAGGCAACAATTTGGCACTGGCTCCAGTACCTGTGCAGCTGACAGACCCGGCCAAAATTGTAACATGTCCTGTAAAACCTGCCGCGGGATAGGCAAATTCTCGGTACAAACACACAACAGAACCGACAGCGTCATGGTGCACTTTGAAGAACAATAAAGATCAAGACTCAATCATAACAAAGCTAGAAAACCAAGCACAGAGGGATTTAGAAGCAGCTATCCAGAAAACAGTGGAAGAGCTCCAAAGGGTAACGAAGAGAAGAGAACGAGAGATACAATGGCCTGTGGTAAATGCTGATACATGTATAAAAAAATATGTTTTCAAGATGGCGAACTCCTGTCCCCTGCATACTGTCTAAATCAGATCATTAACCAATATCGATATATGTAAATCCAGTCTTTATCTCAAATTAAGAGATAAAGACTCAATGTACATATATCGATATTGTTTAGCGATCTGCTTTAGACAGTGTGCAGGGGACAAGAGTTCATCATCTTCAGAACTTTTTATTTTTCACATATTGCTGCTGTCCATGTGCCAGGACTGTCCTTTCCCCCCTGTACCTATATATCACTTGAGTACAACTTAGTCTTCATTTGAAATATAATTACAGACATACCCTACCTTTAACTCAAGGGTCTACATAGTGCATCATTGGATACAAAATGCTGATACATGGACATGTTGAAAATTAATGGAGCAGTGATTGAGGATGTGAAAATAGAAACAGAAGAAGACATGCAGACTGCAGAGAGACATAAGGGGAGCATGTCACGTAGGCCACAGAATAAGCAACACTTTGACAACGAGTCAGAAGCAACAAAAAGCAATGATCAGGAGGAAGATGAGGAAGAGTGGGAAACAGAGGGAGAACAAAGGGACATAAATCCATGGGGAGAAAGGCTTAGACCGTGATCCTTATCATAGCAGTAGCAAGTGGAACGGAAAAGGGCAAGATGTTCAACAAAGGGAAGAAAGGCACACAATTTCCATTAATACAAAAGGGCATAAGGAGATCAAAATATGTGCTCCGGCCACATATGGACAAAAACATCTTGATAAAGTCACTTCTCACCCTCACTGCAGGAGCTGGAAATTGAATCTATGTACTTGTAAAATAGACAGCAGGAGTCACAGTAGCTGTGGGAGATATGAAGAGCTTACTTGCCACCATATTAGGTGAACAGACAAACACCATTTGGGAGAAATCAGGGTACCCTGGAGTTCAGCTAGCGAGTGAGGTACACGATGGGGCTTCATTTAATTATTGTCAAGCCCATGTATGGGATGCTCTGAGTAGAGCTTACCCAGATAAACCTGACATAGGATCAATCGTGGCATGCATGATGCGAGCCAATGAAGACCAAGCATTGTGTATTCATTCAATTCAGGAAATGTGGAGAGAGGAAACATACAACCATACCAATATTCTACCATATGTCACGCAGAAGTCTCCCAATAGAGGTACAAGTGGAGTTCGATAAAATAGTGGGTCTTGAAGCAAAAGAATGGGGTGAGATACAAGTGCATATAGTACATTACTGCAAGCAAAATCGTGAGAAAGAAAGAGAAAAGGAAGAGCAAGCACAGCGAGCAGAAGCAAGGTTACGGCAGAATAAGCTAGCAAAGGTAAGTATGGAAGTTGCAGTGTTTACGAATGCCACGGATGGGCAACCAGAACAGGAGCCACCACAGGGATGGACAGGTAATGGAGGAGAAGGTAAAAGAAACATCGGAGGGGTACAAGGAGCGAGAGGTCATTCTCAGAGAGGGTGAGGGGGGAATTTGGAGAATTGAGACCAGGATTTGGAGGGGCATGTTGGGCATGTGGAAAAGTGGGGCATGTATCGTGATATTGTCGAAGCAGGCCACCATGCGATATCTTCAAGGTGCACCCCCAAACCAGTATCTTGCCTATGATTCATCTTACAGGGAACCAGCATAGGGAGGATATGCCTGAGGTCAGTGATATGAGGAGAGAAGGAGAGCTAGAAGTCGAAGATGACACACACTTTTTTTGCTTCACACGAGGGTGAAAGAGGAGGCCAAAGGAGGGCGGCCAGAGAGTAGGGGGAAGGAGGGAGCTGGAGTCCCAATGAGAAGGATCTCAGTCTTAATAGGCAGAGATCATTAGCGGCACACCATGCCTGAATAGTAGTCAGACAATCAGGAATGAGAGAGGAAGGAGAGGGGGTAGAGGAAGGAAGCTTAAAGGAGAACTCTGTGCCATCAGCGTATTTGTATTTTGTATTTTATTTATTTGTATAGCGCACCAGGCCCGAGGGCAACCAGGCACATCACTTAGTTACAGGCGAGTTATAGGCAGAAACATTTACATTAAATATACACAATATACAAATTACATATCCGTAGATATGCAAGTTTACACAGGACTATACAAGAGTACAATGGCAGGATATGATATAAGGCCGATAATGCAATAGGTAAAGGTTCCAAGATGGGGTCATACGGAGTCGTAGGTGGACAGCCAAGTTTTAGCTTGGCCCTTAAAGGCTGGGAAAGAGGGTTCAGCTTTGAGAGGATTAGGTAACACATTCCACAACTGGCTGCTAGGACAGGGAAGCTGCAACCGCCAGATTTTTGGAGGTTGAAACGCGGGATGTCGAGGCAGTTGGTTTGGGCACTTCTGAGTGGTCTCGCAGCGGTGTGTAATGAGAATCTGTTGGTCATGTAGCTGGGGGCTTGGTTGGCGATACTTTTGTGTTTAAGAGCAAGAGCTTTCAGAGAGACTCTTTGGGATACTGAGAGCCAACAGAGACTCCGACTGTATTCAGAAATGTGTAAGGTCCTAGGAATGTTGAGGGCCGCTCTAATTGAATTGTTTTGGATAATTTTAAGTTTTTTAATATTGCATTGGTTGGTACGCAGATAAAGGGCATTGCAATAATCAATTTTGGAGAGGACCAGGGTCCTGGCTAGTCTAGTGCAGTTGGCTGGTGACAGAAAAGGGCGGCATGCTGTTATGAGCTTGCAGGTGCAGGATGCAGATGATGAAACTGCGTTGGTTTGCCTAGATAGTGAGAGGGGGGAATCAATGTAGATGCCTAGTGTCTTGGTATCCTTGGCCACTTTGATGGAATTGCCATCAATGTGAAAGATTTGAACGAAGGGTCAAGCTTACTGAGTTTCTGGTGGGAACCAAGGATGAGGAGCTCAGTCTTCTCGTCATTTAAGCACAGTTCGTGCTGAGCCATCCAGGCCTGGATGACTTGATAAATGGCATTGATGGATAGAGAATCGGTTTTGTGGTCTCCTGTGATGGGGATAAGTATCTGGGTGCCGTCGGCGTAGTTGGTATACGTGACACCCATAAGGTCCAATATGTCAAATAGAGGTTTTGTGAAAACATTGTAGAGTGTCAGGGTTACACATGATCCTTGGGGGACTCCACAAGTGACAGGGGAAGGTTCAGCAGTGGCAGAGGGGGAGAAGACCCTCATGGATCTTTTGTCCATGAAGGAGGTGATCCAGGCCATAGCTTTATCTGAGAAGTGGGCGGCAGTTTTAAGGTGGCGTCATAGGATTTGGTGATTAACTAAATCAAATGCCGCGGAAAAATCTAATAGGAGTAAGATGGACAATTTGCCCTTGTCTTTTAGATCTTCAATTTGAGTTTTGAGGTCTAAGAGAGCAGAGAGCGTAACACTGGAAATGAGCACAGAAGGTAGAGATCAAGTGGGATAGAGGGGCAAGGTAAATGTCGAATAGCCACAGCGAGAGGATAGAGCCCTGACTGATGCTGCAAGCCGAGGGTGAGGTGGAGGAGACAAAAGGGCCCAGTTGTATTATTTGAAAGGGTGGAGGTCAGCCAATCCAGTGCCAGGTCCATAATACCCAGGGTAGCCGATTTATGAGGGTGGAATGATTGACTGTGTCAAAGACAGAAGACAGATCAAGGAGGATGAGAACGGAAGTGGAGTTAGAGTCAAGATTTGAGAGCAAGTCATCACACTTGTTCAGGAGAGCAGTTTCCATGCCTCTGGCTGCTCTGAAGCCTGTTAGGCAGAATTCTCTGTTAAGGCTAATTTCCCAAACCTAGTGAGTCCCCCAGCAGGTTTGCTGGATTTTTGGGGTTTATTTTTTTCTCCTGCTAAGAGTGAGACTCTTTTTCTCCCACTCTTAGACATGATTTGAGATATCCTTTGACTTTGGAATGTGTTTTATGGGTTATGGAGTCTTTTACTCCATAGGGCTTCATCTGTTTTTGGTATGTGTGTTACACAGCACCCTCTGTGCCGTAACGCCTGGGTGTCATAGTGACCCCCAAACATAGACTCCATACCCTGGGACTGACTACTGTCTCCCAGGGTATGTAAAGTCACCATTGGCTTTACTAGTCCTAAATTGTAAACAGAACCAGTACAAACCATCATATTGTGGGCGTACTGGTAGGGGCAATTCGATTGCCCCTGGGTCTGTTGTTCGAGGGGCACTGTCCAGTCCCTCTGAGCGAGTTTTGGCTGGTGGCAGTGGATACTACTTTTTATATACAACCGCAAATATATTCCTATGGGATTTTCCCATTTTTCGAGGCTAATACTTTTTAACATAGCCTCAAACATACCGCCGGTTTATTTATTTAATATTAATTCACCGGTTGGTATTTTTTGCCATAACTCGGTTCCAAAATGGCATTTGTGTTCGCTTCTGTGACTCCAATCCAAGTCGAGCCCTTTGTTCCACTTTTTGGCAGGCTTCTCCACAGAATCCTCCAAAAGTGGTGCCACTCTGTCTGGGAACCAAAGGGGGTGTGGGAGGGGGTTTAGGCACCCTGGACTGAGTTGCCTCGGTAACTCAAGTCGCACTCTTGTGTGACTGGCCCAGTGGTGAGCCACCCGGCTCACCACTTAGCATGTTTGAGTGACAGCTAGGACTGATGAATGGGGGGTTTCTGCATAAAAGCAGGGCTTTGGGGACTGGGACTTCATACGTCGCCACAGGACCAAAGAATCCGAAGAGGGAGAAGCTGAGCCGACCTGCAACGACGACACCACCGGTGGAGCCCTGCTGAACCGACTCACCACTTCTTCCAACGACAGAGGAGATCTTCATCCCGAAGAGTCTTCTTCCTTTGACTGGTGGGGATAACCAGTTTGCCCACCTTTTCGCCTTCCCGGATCATCTCGTGGCCGCCTTGCCTGTGCCAAGCACCCCGGCAACCGGGATACCACGTTTCTCCACTACCGCGAATAAAAGGGTAGTACCTTTTTACTGGAGAACTCTGCAGCTGGTTTCTTCCCTGGCAGTGCAACGACCTTCAGCTTTCCTCCACGTTGAGATCTTCTCTTCCTCTGGACGACGCCGTGACTTGCATCCACTGCCAGGAACAACTGCCCCCGCTGGAGGATTCTCTCCACTTTCAAGGTACTGTGTCCGCCTGGCCTCCCTTTTAACGGTCTCTGTGGGGTGTCTCGTAAATCCTCAACTTACCACTTGGGTGGGCCCTTGGCTGGCTAACTAAACTTTTCTGAGGTGAACTGATTCCTTTTTAAACTCTCTGCAAGACTTTCCAAGCCTTTTAAACTGTGTGATCTTGGGCGCATTGGTGTTCTACTCTCTCCAAGAGGGAGCTTGGCCTCTGAACTTTTTGCTCACAAGTAGACTTTGACTTTCCTGTGTTGCTGAGTGCTTCTAAAGTATTGTGTTGTGTGCTGTTCCTAATTTCTGCCTTTTCCCTCCCTTTTTCTTAAACTTATTGGAGTGCCATCTTTAGTTAAGCGCTCACCTCTGTCTGGAAATAAGTGGTGTTAACTAAGACTTGTCTAATAAGGAATAAGGGATGTACATATATTAATAGTGACTGTGTTTTTGAACTTGCTTATAAAAATAGAGTGTTTCTAAGTGTGTCTTTAAATAAATAATTATATACTTGATACCAAAGCTCTGGTCAGTGTTTGCTTGTGCTACTGTATTTTGGTACCTATCTTGTATACTCTATATACTGTCTAACTCTTCTTGAGAGAAGTCTGGCTGCTCAACCACAGCTACCAGGTAAATCTGGGTGGTACAGACTGCAACCAATTGGGTTTACTGCCAACACATGTAGTCTTAAGCCTTTTGCAGTGGTCCCTAAGGGAACTGCACAGGTTTCTGCCTAACAAAGCCACACTGATGATCATGTCGACATCCAAAAGATTCAGTGTGAAGGATAAATTGGGAGATGACCAACTTCTCCAAGAGTTTACCCAAAAAGGGGGTAGTAGAGATAGAGTGGTAGTTAGCCAGATAGGAGGAGTCCAGAGATGGCTTTTTTAGGAGGGGGTACACAAGGGAGTGTGTCAGGGGTGAAGGGAAGGAGCCAGTGGCAAAAGAGTGGTTGCAGAACTCAGCCAAAGTCGGGAGCAAGAGAGGCAATGTTGTCCTTGATAGTTCCAGAGGAGCAGGGAAGCACCTGTTTAGAGGAGACTTTAACCAAGCCTACTGTTTTAGTGACCTTGTCCTGTGCTATGGATGAGAAGGAGGGGAGTAGTAGGGGGGCACAGAGAGGGGGGCAAGGGAGGCCTGTGTGCAGGATGCGGAAGGAGCGGAGTAGAGGAATGAGAATACAGGATGTCCTGGGGTTTAGTTGTGAAATGGGAGGCCAGAGCTGTGCAGAGGGCCTGTGAAGGAAAAGGAGAAGTGGAGACTGCAGTAGGATTGGCAAGTTCCTTACAGGTTTTGAAAAGTTCAGCCGTGCCATCATATATACAGACTTGCATATAAACCCATTTCTTGGAGGGCACAGAGGGTCTGTATTTCCTCTGGAACAGGTAGCAGGCCAGTTTTGCAGATGTTGGTGTTGCTCCTTCTCTCTTAGTTAACACAATCCCTTTCCTCACTCCTGATATGTCTTCTCAGGACTTATTTGGAGCTAATCAACACAATCCTTTAATTGCCTGGTGTACTCTCCTGCAAGGGCTTCTGGTTCACACACTTGAAATTGTCTGGTATACTCTCCTCCCAGGGCTACCTGTCCTCACACACTTGTCCTTGCATGGTATACTCTCCTGCCAGGACTTCTTGTCCTCACATACTTGTAATTGCCTGGTTTGGTATTCTGCCAGGAATTCTGTTCATACCGGGCCTTTGTCTTCTCCCAGAGTTGCAAATATATATTGTTGGATAATGTATCCTCCTGACATATTACCCTATCTGGGTTTCCCACGTATTTGCCCTGTACACATTCACATAATTGTGCTTGTAGTTTAGTTCCCCCTTTAACAATATGTCAGTTTGTTTTTTCTCCCTTAGATACGTTGTTCACACGTTTTTGCCTTCAGTGTGGTCGTCAATATGCCCAAGTGTCCCTGCTGCCTCTGGGAAGAATCACCGGCTCTTGTTGGCATTCCTGGATTCTCTCGGGGTCAGCCAGTGAAGGGTTTCTGTCTGCGCCCTTCTCACAACCGTGTCTACTTCATTCTCCCATCTCGCGTGTCTCTCATGGCTTCCACTTGACATATCTGCTTCCTTCATGGCTTTGATAAGTGAAGCACTGCCTTCCGTCACCTGCGAATGCCCAGGTATCTCTCACTGGCTCTTAGCATTCTGACAGCATGTCCTGGTGCAGCAGCTTCCTTCTTCTTCATTGGTGCGTCACCTGGCTCCACCAATCTGGTCACAGCCTTTCTGTCTCTTGTGCCTCTCTCTCACCAGTAGCTGCAGCAGCAGACCTCACCTCTCTGCTTCTGCTGTTTACATTTCCCAGTCACAGGTGTATGCGAGCAACAACTAGAGTGATCACTGGGCTTGTGACCTCCTTTGCTCTGTATTGCTCAAGTCCTCTTCCTCGTCCCACTATTTATATATAATAAATATGGAAAAGGAAGTCCATTGTTGGAAATTGACTCAAAGATCTTGGATAAACATTTTCAAAGGTTTTCAATGGCAAGTCAGCTCCAGATGCTTGATACTCAGGCCTATCAAGAATGAAAATTAGAGGGTACATGAAATCAGGTGGGTCACAAGTTTAGCATGCCACACTATTATCTAGATTAATAGATGCACTGAAATGTCCTCTTCATGTAGCAATTGTGATGTGTGCAGCGCACACAAAGGGAAAATATGCAATTTCACATGGAAACGCACCTGCGGATGCAGCTGCCAAACAGGCAGCGTATATGCCCTTTGCACTAGAAAGCAACACGCTTGTAATAGTAGTACAACAGGAACAGTTACCAGAACTATACAGCTTAGAGTCCATGGCGCACATTATAGAGTTGTAGGAACAAGTGCCAGCTGAAGAGAAAGCATTATGGGTGAAATGAGGATGCATATTATCGCCCACAGATATGTTATGGAGACAAAACAACACAGGTAAAGTGGTAATGCCCCTGGAACTACTAAACGTTGCCTCGAAGCAACTACACCATCCAAAACATGCACCTAAGCAGCACATCACTGCTGACATCAGCAAAGATTGATTTGTACTGAACCTGACACAGCAAGTGGATACGTTTGTGGCCAATTGTACTACTTGCTGCATGTTCTGCCATAGATACACATTGAAAACACCAAGGGCAACATTACCTCGCCCGTCAGGGCCTTTCAAGGAACTCCATGTCGATCTCATCAACATGGTGAACAGGTGCAGTACTTATCGTTATATGATTGTGATTGTATGCCCATTTTCCCTAAGGATTGAGACTGGTCCATGTGTACATGCTGATTCAAAGACTGCAGCCAAATATTTGCTAAGAGAGGTATTTCCAAGATGGGCAATATGCAGTGTCCTGAAGTGTAACAATGGCCCTCATTTTGCAAATTATTTTTTCAATGAGATTAATGGAAATCAAACACAAACTATGTTCAGCTTACCACCCACAAGCTAACAGCAGCATGGAGAAACTGAATTATTTACTGAAAAATAAGCTGGCCAAAATATGTGCAACGCTAAAGAAGAGTTGGCTTTATTGCCTGCCTTTATGCATTGTTCAGTTTGCACAACCAGCCAAGCATGGAACATCACTTTTCACAGCACGAGGTGGTGACGGGTAGGCAGATGCATATGCTGGTTGCCTGAATGGGAACACTGACAGACACTCACAAGAGCTCAGATATCCTTGGAGAAGAGTTTAGAGTATACCTTTAGAATCTGTCAACATGCTCAAATGTTTTGTCTCATCAGGTAACCACAAAGGCACACCAAATGGCCCCAGCGTACTCAAGCAACTCAGAAATGACACATCCCATACAACGTCCTGATATGATACTTATATGATATGATATGGGATTTATAACACACCTGTACACAAGTGTTTCTAGGCACAAGTTTACACAGAGAGGGGACAGAGTTTACACCAGACAGCACAACAGAACCTGGAGGGAACCCCCAAGTTCCCTGGGCCCCATGAAGTTGCCTAGGCCACCCCAATAGCCGTGAAGTTATAAGACCGAAAAGCTTGGATACACCTATCAGATGTCCAAAGAGACACCAGCGTATCAACAGAGCTCCACTGAGAAGCAGAGACTGTAAGGAGTACCATCGACCAAGTTGAGAAAAATGTGAAACTATGAAAGCTTGTTTTAGAAGAGTACAACCATTTGGGTGAACACGAATTAAGAGGTTGACACACAGTTTAGAGACAAAATGCAAAAGAATGAAACAGCCATGTATAGGGATATGTTGTTCTCTTATTCTTTCTTATTATTTGATGACAATAATGTACTTCAGGATTAGAAGTAGGTAAAGTAATGAAACTATGAATGCAACAACAAATAGAGGAAACCTTGTGACCAGAGACACAAGAAATATTCTAATAGAAGAAAGCATAAATGTCAATATTATAGATGACCAAATGTTGTTATTAATATATGGTATAACACCATGAAAGAAGTAGGCAAGGTCCCGTATAACAACTCATGTTAGGTGTGCAGGCTTATTTGTTACGCTTCGGCAGTGCCACTCTCCCTCCGCCTTAACGCAGACTCACACAGCCCGGGGAAAGGCATCTGTGTGGCAGCGTTATCGGTTACCATGGAGATGGTATGGATGCCGGCATCGGCCGTGTCAGCTGACACGTTCATTACGCACAATGCGTACACCGTTGCTCTGTCCCTTGCCTTCATAACTCCGTTCCTCTCGGGGCTCAGTGCTGCTAATTACAGTAACACATATCCTTATGTGTGTAGCTCCCGTGCGATTCTTCCCTCTTCACTCCAAGTGAACTTGATTCTTCCTGTCTATCTGACTTCCTGGTTCCTCGACTCTGCTTGCCTTCATGGACTGCTTTCGGATTTCCTTTTTGTCATCGGCTCTACACGCTGTTACGACTCAGAACGTTTCTCGGATTGCTGGCAGCTCCCTGTCAGAAGCCTTTTCTTCAATGCTCCGTATTCCTTTTGGTTCCTTCCTCAAGGGCTGTGACGGAGTGGTCAACCCTGGCATTTAGGGTTCTATTCCTACAGTAAGTGTGCCTCCATTCAAACTGGGTTTCCATGCCTCTTGTGTTGTTTGTTCTTTGGATTTAACCCTTCCTGCCCAGGCATTTGAGAATACAACTCATTACTTTGGACACTGTGCTGGATTTGAACTATCTACCTAGCAAAGTGCAGTTCAGGGCGCTTTCCAGTTACATGCACCAACACGGACCTAGCACATCCCTTCGTGCCGTTCGGGTGTACTTTTCCTCACTAACATCCCTGTTTATTATTTTCTCCTGTCATTGTGTTCTTTCCAGCAGGATTTCCATTTGCTCCATGTTCATGCCCTTTCAGGTTAGTCGTGCATTTTCTAGGGTTTAAGGGAAGTTCTTTAAGTCTGTTAGTTTCTCATTTTCTTTTGGATTGCTCTTTCAGGCACTGTACATACTCTTATAACTCCAACCAACCTTTATTCAGGTATTCATTATTGTTGATTGTATTTGCACTTGCTATTTCCATCTGTACCGCATATAACCCTTTCTGTGGTTCCTTTTCAGTTGTTGGTCTAGCGGTGCGCGTTTACCCCGCTCTTTTATTTGATTGATACCTCTGTCTGTCATATCAACACAGCAGAGGGATACATCATAGAAAAGAGCCCCTCTTCTTGAGGAAGCCTGATTCACTGAAATCAGGGGTAGCTGAGGACAAAGACTGATTGCTGTGAGAATTCTACCACTTCTGTCTTCAAGGTCTGGTTCCAATCTTCCGACCCTTGGTGTGGTGAGTAACATTATCCCACATGTGCTTGGCACACTAGACTGTTCATAGCAAAGGAGGTTCTGACATTAGGGGCTCAGTGCTTGCCAGATTTGGTAATTCCAGGCACACACACAGAACATTTACGACTCAAAGAAAGTGACAAAAGCAAATGTGAAGGGAGAAAAGCACCTGATCATATAACAAGTGTGCAATAAGACCCCAGATGTAAAAAGAAGGTGCAACATTCCGGAACTAAAAATGGGTGCAGCGGCAAGCATTATTTAAAGCAGAGGTACTGGTGGGGTACACAGAAGATGTAAAAAAAAAACATAGATGGAAAATGCCAAAAAGTATGGGCATCGTATGTCAGCTAGTTAACGATCTTGCAGCAACATCATGTTGGCTTTAACATTGATTCCCAGTAAAATATGCATCTCCACCCACTGCATCACCAAATCAGAGGCCTGCTCACTGTCTCTAATTTGGGTGTGTAGGGAAGGTGTACCCTCAAATCAGAGGCCTCTGTCCAGCACAGTGAGTGGCTCTCACCATGCTGGTAATTGGGCCTCTCCTCTGATTCATCCCCACATCAAAAGCCCACTCATCCATGTATCAAAGGTCCCGTACCAGCACGGTAAGCTGTGCTCACCATGCTGATGAGCGTTCCTCTGATTTGGGGGCATCCCCCCACACTCCCAAAATCAGGGTCCGCTCATTGTGCTGGTGAGCGGGCCTCTGATTTGGGGTGTTAGAGGGTGGTAGAGAGTGAATCTTTCATGTATCCATACTCACAGAGCCAAACACATTCATTAATTGAACAAGTCATCATAGTACCATCCACGTCACCATGCAACACAATTATATACCAAGTGATTCATACACAATTTCAGGCCTTTTAACAATATAGTGGAAGCAGAGTATCTACTAATGCCCAACCCAGCTTCAATGCTCTGCAACATTCCCACAGATGCAACATATTTTACAGTGATTGACCTAAAAAACATGTTTTTGTCTGTGCCTTTACACCCAGGTTCCCAGTACCTTGCCACGTTTTCATATCACGGCCAGAGGTACCAGCACAGATGTTTACCACAGGGGTACTGCGAGTCCCCTATTGTCTTCAACAGGGTCCTCCAGATGGAATTAGGAAACGGATGGTAAGCACAGTACTGCAGTGTGTAGATTATGTGTTAGCTTGCATCAACACGGAAGAGCAGTGCAAAGAAGACACACGCAGGTAACCACTGTGATGCTGGAAATGCATTGGAGGGACAGGCCCTTTTTCATTTGTATTCTGTATTGTTTTCTGCCCAGGAGTCCATGTGGGACTCCTGGCAGTGCAGCTCTTCCTGTTTTTGGTTTGGTGTACAGACCCATGGGATACCCTTATGGCACCCATGGGTGGGGGTACAACCCTGTGCCCCTAGTGTATGATGACAGAGCAGGGTATGGGCTGGTGGCAGCTCCATGCTGAATTGAACAGGTGCTCTGAGTATCCTCCATTTTGGGATACCCAGGCCCTGCCATTGGAATCAGTTGATTCCTGATAGAAAACAAGATGGCCCCTGTGGCCTCTTGCTTTCTATTGCCTGTTACCTTGTTTTCCCAAAGTCCTGGGAAGCCCTGACTCTGTCCCTTCTCCCTGACTGGCTGTTTGGTTGTAGTTCCATATATGGTGTTGTTGTGAAGTCCAGGCCAGACTGGCTGGAGCCTTCCCTGTGACTGTATGTTGTGGGTACACCCTGTGGGTGGGACCTGGGCGAATGGAGTGTGTGACCAATATGCACTTCTTGTTGTGGCTGTCTGGTTTCTGGTATGAGAGACAAAGACTGAGACAGCCCTGCCCGAAACTGGCCTGAATGCAGTGTGTGGTGTTGAATGGCTGGGTACTTGTCCCAATCCACATTCCTTGTTGTGAGTGTCTGAGAGGGAGGAGGACAGCCTGAATGCACTGTGTGCCTGATTGGCTGACTGACTGCATGAATGCCCTTCTGTATGATTGGCTGCTGAGTGTGACCCAGCAGTGTGGATGAGAGACAGAATAGTATATCTGGGGACCTCTCACCACTGGAAATTGTTCAGAAGCTGTGTCTACACTTGAAGAGTAACTGGAACTGCTGATCCTTGACGCCCAGCTCAAAGAAGAAGACTTGCTGTTGCATTTGCTTCGACCCGATCTGAAAGCTGCCAAATTCGTCGAAGACTGATCCGAGAGAGGACCTGGTAAGGCGCCCTCTTCCCGTGCTCCGAGGGACCATCGAGCACCGCTAACCTTCGCCGAAGCTCCCTGGAAGTCAGACCCTCGAAAGGCTGCCGACTGGAGACGGGGACCGCTGAGGAGAACGAAGAGAAGCACCCGGACTTCGCCGCTGACGAAGTCCATTGCCGTCGACCAGGGTTCGCAGGTTTGTGTAACCGCTGGAGGCCTGTCAAAGTTGTGTTGCCCCAGAAGAGGGGACCGCTTGACGCCGTGCAGCCAACGACCGGAGCTGCCCGCTCCTTTGCCTACGAACATTTGAATCAAAGGACTCCCTTGTCCGCAACATCGACCGCTTTGTCCTGCCGGAGAAAGTCAAGGCCGCCAACACGCCAAGGAGAATCCGCTGGTGGGTTTCCCACCACCTGAAGGCCACAAAAACTTCGACGACTCGACGCCCTTGCTGGGTATTAGGGAGAATTCTCTGTTTAGGCTGAATTTCCTAACCTAGTGAGTCCCCCAGCAGCTTTGCTGGATTTCTGGAGTTTGTTTTTTTCATCCTGCCAAGAGTGAGACTCTTTTCCTCCCACTCTTGGACATGATTGTGGTTGATTTCATTGAATGTCAATGTGTTCTATGGGCTATGGGGTCTTTTACCCCATAGGGCCTCATGTGTTTTGCTATGTGTGTTACACCGCACCCTCTGTGCCGTAACACTGGGGTGTCCTAGAGGGTCCCCACCATAGACTCCATACCCTGGGACTGACTACTGTCTCCCAGGGCCTGTAAAGTCACCATTGGCTTTACTTGACCTACATTTACTAACAGAACTAGTACAAACCATCCTATTGTGGACGTACTAGTAGGGGTAATTCGATTACCCCTGGGTCTGTTGGTCGAGGGGGCACTGTCCCGTCCCCCTCGTTGAGTTTTGGCTGGTGGCAGTGGACACTACTTTTTATATTCGACCGCAAATATATCCCTATAGGATTCTTCCCATTGTTCGAGGCTAATACTTTTTCACATTAGTCTCTAACATACCGCCGGTTTATTTGTCTTAAATAAATCCACCGGTTGGTATTTTCTGCCAGAACTCGGTTTTTAAAACGGCGTATGTGTTCGCCTCTGTAACTCCGAACGAAAGGTTGAGCCCTTTGTTCCACTTTTGGCGGGCTTCTGCACAGAAGCCCTCCAGAGTGGTGCCATTCTGTCTGGGTACCACAGGGGGTGGGGGAGGGAGTTTAGGCACCCTGGACTGAGTTGCCTTGCCAACTGAAGTCGCACTCTGGTGTGATTGGCCCAAGTGGTGAGCCGCCCCGCTCACCACTTAGCATGTTTGATTGACAGCTAGGCTGAATGAATGGGGGTTTTCTGCATAAAAGCAGGGCTTTTGGGACTGGAACTTCAGAAGTCGCCACATGACCTAAGAATCTGACGAGGGTAAAGCTGAGCCGACCTGCAACGATGACACCTCCGGTGGAGCCCTGCTGAACCGACTCACCACTTCCCAACGACAGAGGAGATCTCCCTGCTGGAGAGTCTTCTTCCCCTGACTGGTGGGAAGAACCAGTCCCTTGCTTTTTCTTCGCTTCCAGGACGTCTAGTGGTCGAATTGCCCCTGCTGAGCACCCCGGCAACCGGATAGTCACTAACCACTGTACCGCGACCAAAAGGTGGTGCCTTGTGATTGAGCACTCCGCGGCTGGTCTCTTCCCTGGTGGTGCAGCGATCTTCAACTTTCCTCGACGACAAGATCATCTCATCTTCTGGTAAAGCCCCAACTTGCATCCACCACCAGGAACAACTGCCCCCGCCGGAGCTGTCTCTTCACTCTCAAGGTACTGTGTCCACCTGGCTTCCCTTGAAACGGTTAGCGTGAGGTGTCTTAAATCCTTACCTTTCCATTGGGTCGCCTCCAGACCTTCTTAACTTTTGTCCTAAACTGGTCCAACCTTTCTGTGACATTTTGCTACAAAGACTTGAAGTGCATTTCCACTGTGATACTTTTGGGACATAACACCTTGCCTCTCTCCGAGTGGGCCTGGCCTCTGAACTTTGTGATTTACAGTAGACCCTGCCTTGCTTGCCTTGCATTTGCTTCGTAAAAGTGTTGGTACTGAGTTGGTTTCATACCCTGCCTTTTTCTCTCCCTTTCTAACGAATACTAGAGTGCCATCTAGGTTAAAGCATTCACCTCTGTCTGCAAATAAGTGGTGCCGTTGAACCTAGACTTGTCGAAATATTGTTAGGGGATTGAAATATACTTATAGTAATTGTGATTGAAGTGGTTTGCCATATTAGTGCCAGTGTGTTTTTCATAGATGTGTTTTTAAATAAATAATTATATATCTTTACACCCAAGCTCTGATCAGTGTCTGCTTATTCTACTGTGTAAATTGCCCTATCTTGTATACTCCAAATATGGCCTAACTCGTCTTGAGAGAAGTCTGACTGCTCAGCCACAGCTACCAGGTAAATCTGGGTGGTGCAGGCTGCTACCCATTGGGTTTACTGCTAACTCCTGTATACTTAAACTTTTTGCAGTGGTCCCAGAGGGAACTGCACAGGTTTCTGCCTAACACTGGGCCACAGTTCTTCAGAAACTCTTTGCGGTCCTGAACAATCAATCGCCGAGTTGCCCGCACACCTCATCCTCGCACGTCGTCGCTGACGAGCACCACCTGGATCGACGCCGTGGTCTCCGCACCCTCGAACTTCTCATCAACGTTGTCGACGCCAAGTTCACCTTCTTCGACACCTCTCGACGATCCGTGGCTCCTACTTTAAAGGGAGTCAATCAAGAAGGATCCATCGATACGTCTTCGAAGAACTCGACTCCACCAGGTACATTGGGGGGGTAAAAACATTATAGGAGAGAATAAGACTATTGATCAATATATGGACTGGGCTTGTGCTATATCTTTACTTTACAGGTTGCCCTGGTGAGGGGTTCTCCACACAGAACTGTGCTTAACGGTAGAGGCCAGTATTCTGCCAATTGTGTCAACCATCTGGCTTTCCTTCCTATCTCTATTGCTGGTTTCCTTGTTATTGATCTGTGTGACATTCTAACAGTATAGTCGATGCACTTTAATGAGATCTGATAATATTGGTGGTATCACTTTAGAATTATATATATTTACCATTGTTGATTTCTGAGTACTAAGTGAGTTATTGTGATAGTGTACATACCTTTGAATATTAATTATATAAAGACTGTGTTTTCAGTAATACAGTGTGTGGACATTCCTTTGTGGGGTTTTAGGGACTACACTGTACTTAAGAACCAGCCTGCATCACCTTCTGAGAAGCTAGGCCTTGATTGCTCGACCATAGCTACTGCATAGAGAATCTTGGCTGGGGTCCTCTGTGCCTCTCCTCTGCCATATAGAGAGCAGAAGTACAGACACTCCCCTCCAGTCTTTACAACCACAAACATACATGAATGGGCCCCAGCAAACTCAAGCAACACAGAAACAGCTCAGCTCACAAATCTACGAGAAAAGCCTTGGAAGAAGAACCAACAGAACACTACTTATTTACAAAGTTAGACACACTTTTTGCATCCTTGTTAGACCTGGAATACAGGCAGCAACAAATGCCAAGTGGCTCCATATAACCCACTAGAGCCTGGTCCCGCTATCGAATGCCACCAACCATGTTCTCAATGCCATTCATGAAGAGATGCGGGCACTCCACATCATGACATTGAAAAATCATATGGTACATGACCTCCACACAGCGATGAAAATAGGAAGCACCTGATGCACATATGTGCCTCCAAATAACCAAGAGAATGGGTCACTAACAGTAGCAATAAAAGCTTTACATCACCTAAAGATAGGCATGGAAGAGTAAGGAGGAATTAAAAAAGAAGATTTCTTCACTGAAATACTTTCCTGGGTGCAAGACTAGTTAACAAATGCGTGCAGGGTAGTGCTACCCAAACTAACCTTCTTAATTTTAATCTGGAGCCCCTACCAAGTGGTAATAGTCTGTTGTGTGTCCCGTGGAGACAGTGTAAAATTATGTGCAGTTAAGGTAGGAGATGCCACTTCTCTTTGGAAATTTGAAAACATTCAAACAGACGAGGTAGAAATAAAACACAAACCAAGAATGTTACCAATAGACCATCCAATAGGCTCGCCAGGAACCCTTTGGGCACCAGCCCCAGATACCGAAAATTACATTGAATGCTATGTAGATCCCACAGGAGATGGAGATTGCAGTTTTTTAGGATGCAGTCCCTGGGATTACGCAAAGGGGGGAGAACATTCGAGAAAAGTTAGCAAGATGTAAGTCTCAAAAGATTAATATGATTGGCCAACAAACAGGAATTTAAAGATAAGGAGTTCATGAAGGAATTTGTTCCAATGGAATGAAACAGGGAATGTTGGGATGAACGTCCATCATACCACCCATGAGAGAAAATGTAAACTAAGAAAACCTATAAAACATGAGCCTGAAACCACTCCTAAGGTCAGAGACCAAGATAGCATGCACGATACATGAATACTTCCGCCATATCCCTTCAATGTGAGGTAGACAGCAAGACATACAAACATTTACATCTAGACTTTAGGTCATGTAGGATGAGGGCAACGACAAGTAACATCTAGGCAAATATTAGGCTTAACCAGACATGCACACACAAGTAAGCAAGACCAAAGACACAAGGAGTGCTTCAAGTAGTCACATAAGAATTCAGTAGAAACAATGAAAGATAGTAAATGTAAGACACACTGTACATCTATTTAACATCGCTTAAGTGTGTGACACAATGAGTAGGCCTCAGAATAAAGATGCCATACAGAGACACAAAGACAAGTTCAGTGGCCATGGTGCAGGGTCTAAATTTGTGCTGTGATTGGTCGGAATTATGAGATGAAGTCATTTGCCAGGTACAGAGTGAGAAAGCATGATTTAATCAGATGTTACAACCATGAGCATACCCCAATTAGGGGAAGCTGTAAAAGCTGCATAGGGATTGGTTGAGAATAGGAAGGTGCAGCAAACATTAAACCAATGAAGTTTCTGCCCATGTTCTTAGAAACAATAGAAACAAACAAATGCAAGGCCAACATTTGGTGGGAATGAGGCGAGATGTGTGTAAAACAAAACCACTCAGACAGAATACACACACTGCCCCCTGTAGGGAAATATTCACTTAGGAATCAAGCAAAAACATAAGACAACACAAGCACTTTCAATCAAGAGCATACAGAAGTAGTTAATTAAAATTGAAAAAAATCAAGGAATACATTAAGTAACAAAGGAACATAACATATTGAGTCCCCTGGCATTTATTAAATTAAACATGCATTATATATATAGATCACGCACACCCACCCAATCATCGAATGCACAAAGTAGTCATGCACATGGTCTTAAAGCGAGAGGCCAAGAAGTATGCCCCATAATGTCATTTAGGGACACCATGAGAAAGGAAATACAAGGGAAAGATGGTTCCAACGAGAAGACGCAATGTTTAATTGCCGGTTGAGCAGTCACAAGGGTTGGAACGGTAAATTGGTGCCAACCTTCTAGGTCTCATGTGAAAGGATGCTAAGTATTCTTTTTTGTTGCTACACTCTTCAAATCTAACAATTATATTGGCCACTAATGAACAAAATAGTCCACCCCAGGAAACCAAATGGACTACACCAACCAGCAGTCAAGTTGTATATGAAATATTCTAACATGTCAACTGTCCAATTAAATTTGTGAGAAACTAGATGGTTCCACCATGAGATTATTGCCATGAGGTAGTCATCAGAATGGTCATGAGGGATAGGATAGGCCAATAGGGCTAGGTATTGTATCAAATCACCTATGGAGCGATTGCATATAATAAACCTTTGTTTTTCTTGCTCCCATGAACTTTTATTGACTCATTTAATTACTTGTATTATGTTGATTTTTGGGCCTTACCCTACACATCTTTAGCAAAAAGGTGAGTTGTGACAAACATTTGGATTTCATGTTTTTGTTAGGAGGAACGCAGAACTGTAATCCCGGAGGAAGACGGAACTCAAGGACCATGGTGAGAAAATAGAAAGCATGGACAGGTTGTGGCTACAACTACAAAAAGAAGCTTGACATAATAAAGTCAACGTAGAACATAAGTGAAATTAATTTAAATGTCCTGCAAAAAGGAAAGGATGATAATAATCATATTAGGATTTGGAACTGAGAAATGGCAGTGGAGGTTCTCAGTTTGAACATGGTTCCTATTGCTTTGCTCTTTTCACTATAATGTGCGTTCACAGAGGTGTTGAAAAAATGAAAATTTGAAAACTGCAGGGGACAGAGAAGCTTTTCAGCAACTTGTTTGTCTAAATCATTTTGCTAAGAATAGGATCTGCAAGTAAATACAGTAAGTGTGGCATCACTCAGGAAAGATTCAGCATGTGAAAAATATAGATATTGAACTTGTCTCTGAAATATACACATTCCCTTCTGAGTAAATACCCACACAGAAGGGATGGGACTGGGGGAAGGCAAGAGAGGAGGGTGGGTATGATATGAACACTCCAAAAAAACATTTTAACAGTTAAATCCCCACAACTTCGCCCTCCAAAACAGAAGAAAACAGAAAAAGCCTCAGAAGGGAACTGGCTTAAATTACAGCATTCAATCAACCACCAGGAGCTTTAGGCCTCAGACTCACCAAGGAAGTTTGTACTTCTTAAGCCCACAGTGTATGATTACCGATAACATAGCAGGCTGAAGAACAGATGCCTCAGTACCAATTCCAACACTTCCTTCCCAAATCCTGTAGGGCCTACCCCCTTACTAAAGGGTCTCATCTGACATTCAGAAACAGGAGGAACTTCGTCACCTTATGTTCAATATGTTTCTTTCTGACTGTGATTTTGACAGGTCTTCCCTGGCAGCAGGGTGTGCACCACCACTACCATGCCCGAGACTTGCCACACCTCCCATCTGCTTCTAGAATGTGACAGTCTGTATGTTTTGATCATGTCTGTGGTGTCACATTAAACATCTGGTAAAGCATTTGTCATCTCCTATTTGTAGTCTTCATCTTTGTGTTGTTCCAGGAATCCCAGTATATGTAGAATTGTCAATTTTTCAGTGTTCTGCAACACTTCAGTCACTGCCTGCTTTGGTACATTATTCATTGTTGAACATGGCTGAATCTTTGAAAATGCTGCTTGAGATTCACTCTTTTATAGTGATTTTCACTTTTATAGTGATTGCTTATGGAATTGCTGTATTGTCAGGCTTCACGACTGATAGCGTCAAGAATATGCCATCAAGTGTGGCCTCCAGGTTTCCCTGCATGCACTTGAATGAAGCTAATATCACCTTCTCTGCTTCAGTGAGACCTAAGAGGTCTCCGGTGCTCAAACACTTCACCATAAATAGGCCTAAAGGAATCTACCACTCTGTTGCTGACTGTTCAGTCTCGGTCAGGTGAAGGTTTTTTCTTCCTTCTCAGTGAGGTCCGAAGGACAGGTACGGTGGAGAGGCATCTGAATACACTTTTTCACAAAGGGCACAGGCATCATACAAACTGGTGGGGCCCTATCAGGTGCCTGCTTATTAAGCCAGATGGTCTGTCATCACTGCTTTGTCCCCCCGCTTACTACTTAATATCAATCTACACCGAGCTCAAACTGGCATACCAGACCCCACAGCATCCAATCCCACGCTGTCAACGGTGCCCCAGCCTCACCACAAATCCATAGTCACCCCCAAAACTAAGCAGGGTAACGCACGCTCAGTGACTCCCACGCAGACAGCTCCACCTAAGCAGAAAACTTCAGTTAACCTCAGAGGCGCCCTCATTAATGCCCACTCACTAGGAGGTCACGCTCTCGAAATACATGACCTTATCACCGAACTTCAACTAGACCTACTAGTAGTTAGCGAATCCTGGCTTCACCAAGCCTCAGGTCCCCTCCTGTCACTAGCCTTACCACCAGACTACACCATTCTCAGGTCTGACAGACCACACACCATGGTGGAGGAGTAGTCATCATAGCTAAAACCAACCTCCAACTAAGATCCTGTTCCACTGAAAGCGTCTTAGGTTACAAACTTCTTCTAGCCAAACGACCCATCAACAAAAAAAACACTATCAACCTTTTAGTAATTTACAAAGCACCAAATTCCAACAGCCAGCCAGACAAAGAAATCCATCTCATGTTAGCCCCATTTATCAAACCTAACACTAAATACATCATCCTCAGTGATGTCATTTTAGGATTTAACGACAGTTCAGACTCCAAAGCAGAAGCTTTACATTCTGCACTCAAGGACATGAGTTTCACACAAATTGTCAATGAACCTACCCATATCAAGGGAAGAACAATGGACTGGATCCTCTCCCTCAACACCACACTAACCATTGATGCCATCTCTCCACTAGACTGACAGACCACCATAACATCCAATTCACCATCATCCCTGATGGGCCCTTCCCTACCAAATCTGATGTAGCTAACACCGACAAAGCCAGAAACCTTCGTAAAGTCACTCCCGAACTTCTTAATCCATTGTTCAGTAAATTACTAGAGTCACCATCAATTGCCAGCGATAACCCATGTTTCCTAGCAGACACTTACCATAACTGTCTCACCTCTACCATCAATGCTGTAGCCCTGCTAACTACCAAAACTAAACACACGAACAAACGATCATGCTTCTGGTTTAATGACGACCTAGTCATCCTCAGAAGAAAGAAACGTGCCCTTGAACATGCTCACAGAAAACATCCAACAGCAGAGTCTGAATACTCCCTACTGGCAAATAAAAAATATAAAACAGCCATCACTAACCTCAAAGCCGACACGCCTATAATACCCGGATAAATGAAGCATCTTCCGATTCCAAAGAACTGTTTTCCATCCTGAGGGAACTGGAAAACCCCACGCCTGATACCAATACCACCAACTCTAGTAAAGAATGGTGCACCACTATACAAGATGCCCTAGCTGCAAAAATTAATCTTTTACAATCCAAACTTACCACCAAAAAACAACTTCTAGCCACCAAACCATCCAGCGATAATCATATTGTGAATCCTATTGTGAATACCTGCCATCTTTTCTCCTTCACCCCAGTCTCCCAGGACCTAGTTCAGGACACCATCTCCAAACTTAAAGCCTCAACTGCAAAGTAGATTCCGTCCCTGCTCAGGTAGTCAAATCATGCGCCCAAGTACTCAATCCCATCATTACCAATTTTGTAAATGCCTCATTTAAAACCAATCTGGTCCCAGCCAGCATTAAAGAAGCCTGGGTCACACCCTTACTAAAAAAAAAAAAACATTAGACCCCACAGTACCTACCAACTATCGTCCAATAACAACAGTCCCCTTCTTACTCATAATCATTGATAAAATTGCATATAACCAAGTTCAAGCCCATCTGGAGAATAATGAACTCCTTGGCACTAGACAATCTGGCTTTAGGCCCAGTCACAGCACTGAAACAGACCTACTAGATCTTAAAATGCAGATGGATACTTTTAGGGATTCAGGGAAGCTATGCATTCTCCTCTTGCTAGATCTATCTGCAGTGTTAGACCTTGTCGGCCATAACAAACTCTGCTCCACCCTAGCTAAAGACTTTCATTTCTCTACCAATGCCACCATGTGGATCAAATCTTTCTTAGATGAACGAACCTCCAGAGTTGCTATAGGCAAATAAGCGGCAGACCCCATCCCAGTACCCATAGGAGTTCCCCAAGGCTGCTGCCTATCACTGACCCTCAACAACGCCTACACCTAGCTCCTCTTCTCAGCCTTGGACAATATGGGTGTCGTCTACACCAACTTTGCAGACGACACCCAGATCCTCATCCACTCACAAGGATCTACACCCAAGACACTTTGACTATCAATAAGATCTATGCCATCATTCAAAATTGGATGGCACTCAACAGTCTCTTCCTCAACGATGAGAAGACTGAGATTCTCATTGTGGGGCCAAAATCCAAAATAAATGCCCTTCATCCTGACTACTCATCCATTAACATTGACGGCACACCAATACCTGTCCTAAAGCAAGTAATAACTTTAGAAGTTTACTTGGATGCAAATCTGTCAATGACCAAACATATCAATAGTCTCTCATCATCTACCTCGTGCACTGCCAAACGTATCACTCTCAGCCTATTGTAATGCTATGCTACTAGGCACGTCCACCACAATCTAAAAAATCTCCAACTGATACAAAACAAAGCCCTACGAGCAGCACTAGGAGTCAGAAAATCCGACCACATCATCAAGACCAGAAGAAAACACCACTGGCTGCCTGTCGCAGCTAGAGTTATCTTCAAAACCCTATGTATCACCTTTTAATGTCACCAGGAAAAAGCACCCACCTACCTTAATGAAGCATTAACAAAAAGAAAACAATCCTCCAGAGCCCTAAGACCCAACGACCTCCTACTCCTCACCACGCCTCGGTACAAAAACTCCAGAGCAGGGGGCAGCAGCTTTCAATACGTAGCTCCTAAACATTGGAACTCCCTCCCCATCACCATCAGAAAAGAGGAATCCTTTACCGGATTCAAAAAGGCTCTCAAAAACTGGCTCTTTGAACAATTTTATTAAAATATATCACCACTGTAATTGTACTTTGCTCTATCGGACTACCCTCAACCTGTCATTCGCGTTTTTCTATTATGTTTACTGTCTGTATACTAGAGTCATTTTTTCAATTGAATATGTATGCATATGTAGTGGAAAGGGAAATGCATTTTCGTGCATTTTTGGGGGTGCGTTAGGCTGCTCAGCTAACCATATCCCATATTAGGTCCATTAGAGGGCTGCATTAAAAGCTAAGACTAATAGCTTATTCAAAGTATGTGCTAAATGCTGAAACAGATCTTTACAGATGAATCAGTAATGTGTTGTGGTAGTAGCGCCTACATTAATAGCATAAGGGGCTACAGCAGGCCTCAAAGGAAAGGAAGGTTGCATTGTGCAAAGAAAGGCAGGGCAGAGGCCCAAGTTTAGTAGCTAATAGAGACTTGTATTTGAGTGCTTAATGCATTATAGCACTTGGATAGCCAGGCTTTGTAGTCAAGGCACTAGCTAGCAGTTTGCCGGCCTTGTAAAGCTTGCTCACTAGGGGGTAATTGTGATGCATATTATTTCAGCTCCTCTTTTCACCGCAGTGGCTCTGCCATGCTTGGTAAACAAATCCTCTTTCGCATGAGAAGGACAGGTACGGCCTTGCACGCACTGATAACAAACATTCCTGCGCTTTCGCAGATGGAGGCACCAAGTTGGGAGGGGAAGAGAAGGGAGCGCGTTGGAAACTTACTGAGCTGGGGTTTTTCCATCAGTCAACATGTTATGCACTGAGAACATTCTGGAACAGTGCGTCATGTTGATTGACAGCACGAAGGCATAACTATGCATGCACCCATGACTCAAGGGGGAGATTCATCCATGGACTGCTGTGGAGCATGTGTGCCCGGAGATCGATGTGCCCTGTGGGTCCTTGTGGCGCTGTCATCTTGTGGAAAATGACCAGAATCTCCCAGCGCTAATGGTACAAGGAAAGTGACTGTGTTCGAAGTCTTGTGATTTCTCGAAATTGCATTATTATTTCCCAAATCGCTGCTAAATGTACTGTTCTGTTGTATTATGCTTTATGTCTAATAAATGGTAAATTTATGCTGAAGGTGTGATTTCTGTAGTGATGAGTTCATTGCTTTGCACAATCGGACCTGTAAGTGGGTGAAACAGGGTTATTTATGGTAATAAGGGCTGGTCCCTGGGGAGAAATACCCTTTTCAATGCAGCATATGCTGTCTGTAACCTCGCAGTGATACCCAAGGGTTTGGGTGTGTAACAAATGTAATAAATAAATAAATGCTTGTGGGTGCTGGAAGTGTACCATGTGGTGTCAGTGGCATGACTATCTTTCTTCCCCACTACACCATCTCTACTGAAGGGCTCTTGCCTCTCTGAGTGGGTGTCACAAATCATCAACACTGCAGACTGAGAGCCGCTGCCACCTTGTCTACTATCACTGAGGCGTGCTCGGCATATCTCCCACAATGGTAAATATGCAGCTCACCCAACCATCAGGCCTGGCACTGAACCTTCCACTCTTCATCTTTGGCACATCTCTTCTGGTCATTGCCTACCAGTGCCCACATTGGATCCCAATAAAGGAGCACTCAATAGAATCTGCCCAACACAGACTCAACCATCTTGGGGAGCAAATGTCTCTGCCCAATTTGAGATACATTTGATAGTGTATTAGATTTCTTGCAAGATGTTATCCATTAAAGAATCACAGCCCATATATAGTTAAGAGTTGAAGAGTTACAGATCAAATTAATAATTACATTGTACATACATAAACACATAATAAAAAGATAAGGAAGATTTGTATAAAGAAATGCTGTTCTCATTTGAATAAGTGCTGGGCAACAGGGAAACAAAACTCTAAACTATCTCTTTCTTCCAATTTACTACTTCCTCAATAGTGCATAAAATCGGCAACATATATTCCCCATACCACAGCCATAGAGAATTTAGCATTATATGTGTTCCTAATAATTCCCACAGAATAGCTGATTTAATCTTCTTTATTCCACTATACCTCGGAGGTCTCACAGATATGCCATACACACAAATATCTGCCCCTTGCTTCAATGGCATTTTCCTTTCTGCCATCTTCGAATACCTCTTGCAAACAGCCCTCTTCCTGCAGCAACACATCACCAATACCGTCCAAAACCAAAGGACCTTCTCTTTTACCTTCTAAATAATCCTCTACCTTCTCAGAAAAAGCCAACCTAAATCATATTGATCAGAGTGATCATCACCTTGCTCCTCACTTTGTCTTTCGGGAAAAATGCATAAACATGGAAGTCAGTAATCAACTGCAGCACAAACTGGACACACAGATGACTTAGTCCAATACTTTCCATCTGGAATGAGCCTCTGCTGCAGAAGCAATGAAGGCACCATACAAATGATATGCAATGCTTCCTTTCTACATCCTTGACAGTGGCAGTATTGAACCAAACAGAAGACATAACTGTCAAGTCAACACTTATAGTGACACACATACATGTAAGGATGTTTTGAAATGTTTAGTCCTTAGAAGATATTTCAATTGGGTAATTATGTGAACTAAATGCACTGCCTCTTAAAGCTCAAGCGGAGTCCTTTGCTAGAAGTTTATGTGAATAGATTTTTAAATAATATTTTGCTTGCGATTTTGTTTTATATAAAGTCACTAGCCATTGAATATCGCACATACAATCCGAAATAAAGTTTAGGTTGATGAATTAGACCAGTAACTATATAACCACATAATCACACTAATCACTTAATCAAACCCAAACAGTCCCAGCTGTGCTCATATTAATGTGTATAAGGCTCCTAGAAAAGTGAAACAAATATTGAGCTATTACAGAATCACACAACCAACTGTAATTACTGGCAGAAGGGAGGCAGGAATGGGAACATGGGGGATGGGTGGGCATATGGTTGTGGGGTGGCACATAGCACACATTATTGACTAAGGGGAAAAGGCAGAGTCAGTCCAGGCCCCCAAATGGAACTGAGATCTGTTAAAGATATACCAGTCTATTGTGACGTGTCTTTTTACCTGTGTTGTTGGTTGGCAATAATTCCATACTGTGAGAAACCTGAAGGTGTCTCACTTACTAGTTCCCCAGGGATCTGTCATCAAAGTGGCCAGGACACGGCCATCGCTATTGGATCCAGTTCCTGGGGTAGACCAGTGCAGCAGGATCACCTGGATGAGGGGTCCTCAGGAGGTGGAAGTGGTATGGCGACGGGTCAGATGCAGTACCCCCTTCCCTATAACAGCTTTTCTTTTTTTTCTTTTCTTTATTTATTTATTTATTTACATAATTTAGTTTTAATTAAACCTTTGATGCAACCATGTATAAAAGACTTTGATAACAATAAAAACAGAAAAAAAATAACCCATCACAAAACGTAAAGTAACGTAATCACGGGAGGTCAAACAACAAGAAAGAGAAAAAAAGAAAAAAAAACAACTTTGGACTTCAAATTAGAGAAGATTATCCTAGTTAGTTGGAGAACAGCTAGTGATAGGGAGAGGCGACCACCCGATCTAATGCAAGCCCACCAGTCCTCCTGCGATTTTAATGGTGATTGCTCGAGGAATCTCCCCAGGAGTCGATTTCTTATGGAATTTATGGGCTCGCACACTAGTACTAAATGCTGTAAGGTCTCCATATTTTTGTTGCACAATCGACAGGTCGAATTTCGCTCTTCCTGGGCCTTTGTTCTCCTTGCTATGACCTCCCATGAGGGATGTAAATTCAGACGAAGTCTTAAAAAACTTTGTTGCTCCGTTTGTGATGGAAATTTAGCCAAGTAAGGCATCACAAAGCCTCTTCTGTAGAACTCCTCAGGTTCATCAGCAAACAGTTTTTATGATTTCACTGTCCACTCGGTCCGGATCCAATCCAAGTCAAGTAGTTTACATTTGACCCTCATTGGATTTTCGATGAGTGACTTTCCCGAAAGAGCGACATTGGACAGAATTGCAGAACACGACTCATACCAGGTCTTTAGAATTTCAACCTGCTTCCCTTCTATGGCCTCCTTAATAATGGAAAACCCACTCACTCCTGGTGGTTCAAGACATTTCCTCATGAGTGATAGGGGCTTCCATTCCATCGTGGAGTATAAGGATGTCAAGCCCATTTCCCTCCGTACCCGTTCAATGGGTATTGAATTTGATAGGGCCAGAGCCCTCTTCCAAAATAGGCTTTCCAAGCGATTCCAATTCTTGGGTTCAATGAAGAGGTTAGCCTCTGCCGCATAGGTGAGTATTGGCACCACTTTTAGTTTATAAAAGTCCAAAACTGGTAACACCAAGAACTTACAATAATGCCCTTTAATGAGAAGCGCTTGAGATGCCAAATTTTTGGCTTTGCTTCTGAGATGTTGAATTCCTGGAGCGTCGATCGAGCTGTTATTCAAGGTGGTCCCGAAATATACCATTGAACTAACCACTGGTAATTCTTCACCAATCAGTAGCCATGACCATTTCTTCTGCTTCCTGGCCCTCCCGTTGTCTCTCAAGATCAGTATCTTGGATTTTTTAGCATTTATCTTTAATGCGTTGTCATGAATGTAGTGTGACAAATCCGTCAATTGTCTCTGCAGCCCGATTTCCGTTTGATCCAGCAGTAACAGATTGTCTGCAAAGAGTAGACGACCCACACGGTGGCCGGCAATTTTAGGTGGAAAGGATCTAGTTTTTTCAAAAGCTTCGGCCATGTCGGATATAAAAAGGCAGAACACTGCTGGCGCCAAATGACAACCCTGCTTTAACCCATTGTCTGAACGAATTTCATCTGATAGTGAACCCTTTCTATCCAGCATGATTTTAAGACTTGTATTTGTATGCAGTTCTTCCATGGGTTCTGTTAATGCTTGAGGGCAGCCCCATTTCTTTAATTTGTGCCACAGGATTCTGTGATCGACTGAGTCAAACGCCTGTTCCAGGTCAATCGATGCGATGTAAACTGCACGGATCTTTTTCTGGTGGACCAGGCACTTAAGTATGTTTATAATGAAGATGTTTAGGTTCGTGCCAATACCTTTTCGGAAACCCGACTGCCACTGGTCCTGATGGCTTGACTTCAAACTCCATTCATTAAGGTGCCACAGGATAATTGCTGCGAAAATCTTGCCTATCACATCAAGAAGGGTGATAGGCCTGTAATTGCATGGATTGGCCCTATCACCCCTCTTGAAGATAGGAACAACAATGGAGCGGGTCCAGGATGCTGGAATTTTCTTTGCCTTTGTCACCGTTGTGAACAGTTTTAGCATAAAAGATGCCCACCCTGCGGGATCTTTCTTCAGAATCTCTTTGGTCAACCCATCAAGGCCTGCTGTCCTCGACACGTTTGAGTTGTGGATTAGGTCGAGTATTTCTTCATAATCAAATTCAAAGTCCCATGGGGCATCTGAGCGAAGTAATGGCTCAATTTGTTCCCCCTTTTGATGCGTACAGATGTTTAAAGTGCTCCTCCCACACTTTTGCTGAGACTGAATTTGTAATTTTCGCACCCTCCGGAGTGTTCAATTCATTAATAGGCTTCCAGACTCCTGCTATATTTTTCTGAGTGGCTAGCGTCAGCATTCTTTCACCTTCTCGCTGAAAGGTTAACTGTTTGTATTGGTGCAACCAGTTCTTAAAGGTATTTTTAGCTTTTTTAAGTTTTGCTAGGTTAAGAGAGGTTTTATTTTTTTTCACCTGTCTCCCCAGTTTGTTTACCTCTCGCTTTCTCACAGCAATCTGGTGATTATAGGCGTACTTGGGTGTAAAATCAGGCCTTTTGGACGCTCCCTGTTTTTCTTAGAAAGCTAGTAGAAAGTCAGGATATTGTAAAATACCTCCTCTGGTACAATGCGGGTCGTGATTCAAGGCCAACAGAGTTGATGTTACACAGGGCAGATTTCTTTTGTTTATTCGGAGTCGATTTCCTCCTGATGTAACCTCAAGGGTCTGATTTTCATGATAATTGCCCTTTAATGTATTGCTGGTTGCCCAGTCAATACATTCAAGCTCGAGAAGATTATGGTCACTTGAATCCGTTGTTTGGACTTGCAGAGAAATCAATTTAGCCAAAAGATCTTCTGTGGCAAAAAAGTAGTCAATGGTAACAGCTTTTCCCCATCCTTCCCGCTGGATATTCAGAAGTTCTACCCCCTTTTCAACACAAACACTTTCCTACATAATGAAAGACAACAGACTAACACCTGAGTCGTTTACCTGACATGTCCCAACACAAGGGTCAGGCAGAGTCAGGCAATTGACAAAACCCACGCACATCTGACTGCCCTTTGCCTTCCACACAGTGATAAACATTAGAGCATGAAAGCACACTTTGAGCAAGGCCAAACACAAAAGGACACAGCCATTCTAGAACGGCAGTCCAAATTGAGGAAAAAGGCGGAGAGACCTGGAGGGACGACAAAGAGGAAATTGCCCTCACCCTTTGCCACTCAGATTCGCGAAGCCTCCAAAAATGAAAGCAGAAGACTGGGATGTCCAGCTGGTGTGTGGTGTCAAAGGTGTCAATGGCACACAGGGCCCTGCCGCGCTGATAGTTAAAGCAGGAAGAAGTGCTTACCGCCGTGGTGCCATCCTTGACTCACAAGTCAAGAAAACTCCAACAGTTGAGCAGAGCTGGTGAGTCGGAGAAGACAGATAATAAGAACTGAACTGTGCTGGGCCGAAGATTGCAGACAGTAACCTTGTTGAACAAAGAACTTGTGTAATTGAACTTTGAAGAAACCCTAGTAAAAACATTTAGAAAAGAGTGGTCAGGCGTCGCATGGGTTCACTCGTTCAATGGACTCAAAGCCCTTTTGGGTTGTGTTGATTGGTCTTATTTACTAAGCTATGAAGACCAAGAGCCCTTAGGACAGGCTAGTGTGAAGAGTCAAAGTGGTTCTACGAGGGTCAAGCAAAACCCCTCAAACACTCAAAAGTCTTTGACACGTTGAGAAGCAAAATAAACAGCGCTAATAGAATTGTATCTAGCCTGGCGGGGGCTTTAAGGACAGCCTGACTAATGGGTCTAAAGTGAATGTCATGAGATTGTGAATATTGTGAACTAAGGCAAGTGTTAACCCTATGGAGGAATGCCAAATGAAAGCTAGGGGAAGGGAACCCCCACTTTACTGGTGAGATGATAAAATCATGAACTTTGTTAGAAAGGCTATGTGAACTCGATGGAGGCATGCCAAGAGAAAGCCAAGAGAAGTGAATTCCACATGGTGTTGAAACTAAGTGAACTGTGATACATTTGGCAAACGTGAACCCGGCTGAGGGATGTCTGCTAGTTAGGTAAATAGGAATGCACCCATGAACATTGTGTCGACAAGCCTGAACCCGGCTGAAGGATGTCCATAGTAATGGTTGTTTAAAAAGACATTGAGACTCTTGAATGTTACCAAGTGGAGATATAGTGAATGAAAGGCCATAGTGAAGTAGTGAACCCCACTAAGGGAGGCTAACACTGGGAGAAGGATCGAAGCCCAGCTGTGGGAGGCCATTTTTATTTGACAAGACACCACAAGGACTGCTTTATTATTATTTGATGGTTGTAGCTTGCCCCCATCTTAGATTTAGGTTTAGATTAGGCATTTTTCTCACCCATTATACAGTTTAATAAATACCCTTGAACTGTGATGACTTGTGTCTGTCTATTCTTGATACCATGCCTTCCTTACACTACCAAGAGATGTAAAAAATGATACGCAATACAGTTTAACCAACAACTGATGTTAGCTAGGCATGAAGAATTCAGGAAAGTGGTAACATGTGACCATAGAAGTTAAACTGAGTCATACATTTGTCTGGATTAGGTTATAAGAGCCATCCAGACTCTTAAAATGTGGTCTTACTTAGTCTTACTCTGCCTGTATAGAGTTTGTAATTGTCAAAAGGAAAAAGTAGCATGTTTCATCATGGACAGTTATTCTCCATCATGATGAGACTTCTTCATTAACTAATTCTTCTTATTCCTCGCGGATGAATATTTCAAAATGTTCTGCACAACTAGGCAGCATTCTGTTTGTATTTCTGAGGCTCCTTCTGCATTGGCATCAGCACCAGAACAAATATAATAATAGTGATCCCTATAACAAATAAATAAATGCCCCACATACAGTGTCTTGACTGGACAAAGGCTTAAGTGATGACAAATCAAATATGTTCTGAAGTACAAAGACTGAACAGTCTGTGATGAACTTTGAAAGCATTCTTTTCTGTATAATGAATTATTTGCTAAATGTATATTTTCTTTTTAATAACATCAATTGTCTACTTGCAGCAAGAGTTCTAATAGGTAATGAAATCCTTATGGAATCAAGAAGAACCAGTCAAATCAAATTTGATAGTGCGACTTCACCTGGATTGTCTGTTCTGTACACCAATAAGTATCATGTCTCTGAGTATGGACTAAAAGAACATATTTTATATCTTATAACAGCAGTTAATTGACAAGATGAATGCAGCGTTCATTACCCAAAAAGAATCGTGTTCCAGTCAATGTCAGTCCTTCAGCTTCTTGCCAGCAGACCATTTTTTTGTAGGTCAATGCTTGACCATATTTAGGTCTATCCATACAGTGCAGCGGAGGTTGTTCTGAAGACCACAAATTAAATTTAGTTTCCATTCAGATCCACAGGTCTTTGGCCACTCCGGTAGCACTCACAACAAAGCGACTCTGTCCTCCAGAACTTCTTTACTCCCTGACATATAGAGGACTGGCCCAGCACTAATTGCACCTTGCCCACAGTCTGATTTCAATTTGGTAGGTGAGAGCCAAGGTTTCATGGACAGGCCAATATGCAAGAAAGGAACACCGAGAGTGCTTGCACTGCTAGCTGGACAACATTCAAAGATGTCATGAACAGAGTTCAGGTGACTAACCAGAGCCTTGGTCAGGATCCAGGGCTTAGATTCATTCACGTCATCTCGGATACTTCTCAGCTATGCATTCAGGTAGTCTTACGTCTCAGAACATGTGGCATCCCGCACGACTTGTTGACCTGTAGAGGTGATGTTAAATATAGATGTTGTTAGCAGCTTCTCTCTAACAGGGCTTAATTCTTTATTGACATACAACTCTCCCAGACTCACATATATGTTTGACAGCTGAGTTCCCATTATAAGTCCTGCAGCTTTCTGAGCTCTCCAAACCTATCTTCATAAACTTGGTCTTTGAAAGCATTTCAGGGTGAGGCCAATTCCAATTTCAACTTTCTAAGTCTATTTGAATATTCTTTCTTTTTTGTTCATCTGTTGCCTAACATATCTTTCCATTGTGCCAGACCTATAGCAGCTCCTGCCGAACGGTTTGGAAAATGAGATTTTATTTGGAAAATGGAAAATGGAAGAAAAATTGCACGCAGCTTTGCATTGTGTGCAGCATGGTACACCTGTCTAGTAAAGTAGATTCCTTAGATAATGATGAATTTCAACGTTTTTGCAGCTCAATACCTGTGGGATTATCTACATGATCAGTTCATACAGAAGATACCTTGGAACATTACATAATATATGGACATTGCTCTATCTAATGAGAATTACTCTAGCTAACAAAGTATCCAAGTTATACATCTGTTATGTGGACTATTCGGCTGCTTTCAACTCAGTGGGCCACATTACGAGTTTGGAGGTAGCCATGGCGTTTTAAGTGGCATGGCTACCCCCAAACTCGGGTTCGGGTCCCGCAAAAGGGGATTTACCGGGCCATTCCGACCTTGGAGGGCCTAGTAATTCCCTTTAGCGGGACCCGTTCCCGGTACGTCCCCATTCCCATTTGAGACCCCATAGGGCTCAATGGGAATGGGGAGGATGCTAACAACGGGCCTGTAAATGGCGGGCCTGTTGTTAGCATCCTGTACTGCTAGCGGGTCCCGCTCTGCACGTCTGGTCTGGCCAGGCCAGGCATCTAGAGCGGGACCCGCTGCAGGACTCGTAATTTGGCGGCCCAGAATTAACTGTGTCAGTCCCTTACCGGCATCGTTCATTCTGTGGCCTCCAGCCTCAGAATGAACGAAAAAATTGTTATGGGAAAAAATTGAAACCTGGGGCTGTGAAAAGTCCATATTAAATTGTATTAAACAATTGTTTAAAAGCACAATGGTTAGTATTAGACTTGATATGGAGGGGCGTATCTCTTCTGGAATTCGAACTAACCATGGAGTAAAGTAGGGCTTTGTGTTAGCACCTTTGCTATGCAATCTCTATCTGAGTGATATGGAAGAATGTTTAACTGCTTGCAGGAACTTTCCCCCTTGCATTGTTGCTTATGTGCTAGCCTGGCTGGCATATGCTGATGACACAATCCTATTGGATAGAACTCCTATTGACCTGCAGCAGACTATTGATGCCCTGGTGGAATACTCAAGGACAAACGGGCAATCCATAAAAGAGAGGAAAACAAAGTTATGATCATTGGCAAGGAGACAAATAGAGCTCCAAAATATATTTGGACAATTGATGAGATGACTGGGGAAATTGTGGATGAATATGTATATACTTGGGGGTCCTTATTAGCTCTTGTCCAGCATGCAGATTTGTCAGGATTTAGCATAGAATATTTGTTCAACAAAACAAGACTAATCAAATCCGTAATGACCGTGGCAGGTCATTATTCAATTATCACGCTGAGCATACTATATGGGCTTGAAGCATTCCATGAAAAGGAAGTGAAATAGTTGCATCCAGTCGAGAGCAAAATTTGATGAAATGTCCTAGGTCTACCTCATTGTGTCCCTGCAGAGGCAATACGCTGCAAACTTGGCTTCACGTCTTTACTGTCACAATGGAGGATTAATCGTTGATCTTTCTAGTTGAACATTTTAGCAGAAGATATGAATGTGGATACATTATTGAGTCTTTTTGCTCCGATGTTAAATGGTTTTGAGAAATCAAGGGGGTGAGAATTTTATGAACAAAATTAATTATTTTCATTAGCATCCATTCGCGCCTTGAAACACTTGTGTATAGACGCGTTACAAATGCATATCATAGTATCCTGATGGGGGAGCCAGCCAATCAGGTGACTAGGAATTCGGACTGAAACCAGTGATCTCAGTACATGTTCCTAGCAGCCTGACAGCCGGTTGCTCAAACCGCCATCTTCCCCCACCTTCCATCCCCCTTTCCACTCCTTCCTCTCGGCTCCTGAAGGGTGCCATGGAAAGGGAAGAGAGGATCCGTACAGAGCCTCACCTTGACTTACCTCGGTGGCCATCTTTGAATAGTATTTTCCTCTGTGAACAGGATGCTGCAAGGATGGATACTAATCCAAGGGCTGGAATGGGTGGTAATCCCTTGGTCGGGTATTAAATACCACATAATATGATTGATTTTAAAATAGACTCTCCTTAAAAAAAAGGTGAGATATTGGGACAGAAACATGTTAGTCGAAAAGTTATCTGGCAAAGTGAAATATTGCGACTATGCTAGAGAAGGCTTCCCTTCCCTTCCCTTTCCCTATTCTCTTATATTGTTAAAATGCAGGATAAGAAACTGAGATTTATTATCTACCTAAGATTTAATTTGTTAAATACTTTCGAGATCCTGGAAGCATGGGCGAAAATCTCATATGAACAATGGAAATGTAGGATCTCTGATTTTAAGATAGTAAGCGCTATGTATGGGTTAACGGGTTGCTTGCGTCTCTACAAGCTATATAAAAAGGGTTATATGCAGCTCATAAATGATTTAGAGCACATAGAAGTAGATCAATCTTGGAGCACTTTATACTCGGGAGAACCCCTTGTCATTGTGCCCGATGCATAGTCTCTATGGGAAAAATTTGCGATTTTGGTTTCAAATATGCTAGTGGAGGCAGTTTTTAGATTGTAGAAGTATATGCAATGTCGCGCATATATATCTATATATATTAAAATGTATTTGATTTATGTGATCAGTGATGTGTATATTATGTATTAATGTGGGTGTTTTAATGATCATGTGCACAATGTTGTATAACCAAATGCACAAAATAAAAAATAAAAAAATAAAAGAAGTTGGAGTGTGTTAAAGTTGAAGTTGAAATGATTTGCACACCATATAAGATATTGCCAACAGTTCTAACCAAGAAAGCTTTAGGGATTTCATCCCCATTTTCGTAATGGATATATCCTCTACTTAGTGTTTGACCACCTTGCATTCCTCACCTGGCTTTTCTTCATACAATATGCATTGCCCTGGTGCTGTCACAGTTTAATTTCTTTGTGAAATATGATACTATGATTCTCCCTTCATGGCAGCATCACCTTGTTTAAATAATTGTGATTGTCACTCTATTGCTGCACACATTTCTGTCTGCATTGTTCTGTATGTCATAACCGTTTCACATCTTTTGTTTTGTGGCTTTAACTTAAGTGAATCATCAATGTTCAGTAATTTAATTGTGTGGACTCCGGCCATCAATGTATCTCTCTACAAACCTCTCCTGAGCTGTATGCCATTGACATCTTCTTGTTAATATCCATCCTGCTATTACCTGCACATCATCGATAGGTACACTTGCTAACTAGATCACATTGTTCAACTGTACAAATGACATAATGGACTGATTATGCCCATTGGATGATTCTGATGCCTGATGGTGCAATATACCAAGATAGCAGGTGCCCCTTTTCCGAACAATGTTTTGAATATCATTGCTGTCAGTAATGCATATTTTTTGATTACTAAAGACAGACATCCCCTAGGTAAGATGATCTGTATTTTATTTAAACCTCTGGGCCCTCATTAAAGAAGAGCATCCATCTGATGAGGTGGGCGGTAATTCTCTCTGTTGGCCAGGGAAGTTGCTTGGAAGGAGTGGGATTACAAGAGTGAACCCACTTCAATGGAGCAGATGGGATTAGAGCCAAAGGGCCATTATATTGCCCCAAGTCCACTGAGCCAATAGAGTAGAGGGTTGGTGATGTGATGTCAGACCCTGGGGAAAGAGTCTCTATGTCCACTAACTCAGGGTTTAGAAGGGCTGGTGTTTGGTGGCACCTGAAATTGCTCTATACAATTTAGGTCCTGCAGAGAAAAGATCCCTCTTTTTTAGACCAGAGGCAATCTAAACATGATCAGTTTAATCTTCGAATTTCTTGCCACACAATACCAATCCAGCATAGAGAGTGTGGGACATTGGGGGATGGATTAGCATTAGCAGGTAGTATGATCACTGTCTACTAATTGATGCTGGTAGTTGGACTATAAAGTATCCAGATAATGTTTTTTAAAAAGAATAATATATAGACATCATAGATATCAGCAACACCCTCAACCTCATCTACTCCACCATACAATCTTGGATGCCAGATAATTGGCTTTGTTTAAACAGTGACAAAACGGAACTCCTGCTGATAGGATCCCCCTTCACACTAGATAAACTTGCCAAGGAATACCATACATTCACAATTGATAACATCCCTATCACAGTATCACAAATGATCAAAACACTAGGCGTGTACCTTGAACCAAGCCTCACCATGGACAGGCAGGTCAACGCCATCGCATCCTCTGCAGCTTACCACGCCAAACTGATGAACGCTGTCAGACCATTCCTAACCCAACAGAAATGTATCACCATACCTAGAGCCCTCATCGGCTCTAGACTGGATTATTGCAATGCCCTCTTCATTGGCACATCTCAAAAGAACCTGGCCAAACTTCAGATAGCACAGAACAACGCCTTAAGGGCAGCCACTGGCCTTTCACGCAGGGAACACATCTCCACGATCAGAAGACAGGAACATTGGCTACCTATTAAGGAAAGGGTCGTCTTCAAAACACTAGCCCTAACCCACAAATGTATTCACAGCCTCGCCCCCAGATACCTTACGCAAAGGATGTCCAGACAAACAGCCTCCAGACCTGCAAGAACTGCATATGCTAACCGCATCAAAGTACCTCACTCACGCAGAGTGCGTGCTGGAGGATCTAGCTTCCCAACCATGGCCGCCACTCTTTGGAACAAACTCCCAGACCAGATTAGATCTATCGAGTCCCATGCTGCCTTCCGCAAGGCCCTAAAAACAAGGCTCTTAGTCTAAAGAGGCTATTCTTCTTGTATAATGTCTCTACTACTGCTATAACTTGAACTCGACATACTCTGTATTGTAGAACATTGTACTCAGTAACTCAATTGTATAAATAACTGTATGTAGTTAAGCTTCACACATTGGGCCGCTTATTGTAACCCACAAGCAAGCCTCCTTAAGTATTCTTATAGCGCCTTGTTGCCTAGAGGGCTGCAGTGCGCTTTACAAATCCAAAAATAAAATAAACTAAAATAAACATAACATAAAAAAGGACACATGTCTCTGTTATAGAAGTGCCGGGGATGCTGTTTACTGATTTGTAAACTTTTGGAGAGATTAGGGATCTCCATAATCACAGAAATATATTCTAAACTACTATAGCACTCATAAATGGGCAATCATTTTCAGGGTGCAGTAAGAAATCAATAAAAGTGCTCCCCAGGTAAAGCTTGACAATGGTGCAGGGTTTTCATAATTCAGGAATATGTTGTCACTGCAGCTACCCTATCCGAAAAGGGGCATACTATGATGCAGTGTCACAGCATACAACCTAGGCTACCAACTTGATGGGAACAACACCTGACAACTCACATCACACACAACTCACATCACACAGTCTCTGGTGTAAAATAGACATTCTTAAGATGTTGACTTGTCTTGGTTTTACCACACAGTCCAGCATTGTGAATTTAATATTATGACAGGTTTTGGACTAAAGGTTCATAAATTGTAAACTTGATTGATCAGCTAAACCATTTTAAAAAAAGAGGAGCAGCTGTGTACATCTGCATCATCTACTGAAAACAGATCCTCCCATTTTCTTTTGTACTACTTCAATGATTTCAAAACGTCTCGAATCTGAACACAAGGTTAGAATAACCACCATACTAGAAGCACGCAAAAAACATGTTTATTTTTTATCACTAAAGGGGACACCGGGGAAAGCATACATGTGGCACAACGTCGTCAGCATAACCAGTGACGCCATCTAGAAACGGCATCACGCACTGCGTGCGAACGTTTTTGCTTTGTATATCAAATGCTGTTTTCTGTTCATTAATATGCTGCACTTGCTTTATTAATGCCAGGCATGGAATTCCATACAAAGACGAGACATCTGGAGTAATGCATCAATAACATAGCTACTAAGTGTGCTACCTAGGAATAATAGTCATTATCAGTCTAGACTGCCGGGCGCATTTTCCTTGGCGCTAGTCCACCACCACACATCGTCATTCTTGGTGCAGGCAGCCATCTTTTCCAGCCTACTACTCCAATAAGTGGCACAACAAGGCCAATCACATATTTAGCCTCTCAAATGCTGTTTATTTGCTCAGTGCTGATTCAGTTTTGCTTCCTTGAATGAGTGCACTGCCACAAAAAGAGAATCTTTGTGTGTGGTTAACCTGGCTATGCAGTGCAGTATCGTCAGAAACCAACTGAAATATTACACACAGCTGAAGCTAGTGTTAAAGAAAATATAACACCTTTTAGAATCCAGATTTTAACTAGCCACGCTTCACCTAGTGGCCTTCCCTATCGGCCAAAGCCAATATACTTGTTGATTTATGTTGGCTCACATGCATTCCCACACAGCTACTTGAAATCCAATTGACCCAGTCAATGAGGCATTGGAGAAAAAAAGGTCCTGCAAAAAATAGGTGTATGTTATTACGTGTTGTCCATTTGTCACACCACCTACAAATTGCCCATGGCATTATCTTATTAGCTGAGAGGACTATAAGCCGTTGGAACAGTCCAAGGAGGACTAAGGGATCTGAATAAGGCATCGTGTTTCGAAAATGTACTTGGAGCCTTTGTAAAAGGCACATCAGGCAATGGCTGGCTAGGGTACATTGAATCGAGGCCTACAGTTTATGACTGGGTGACACATCATGTACCCTAGCAACCCACTGCCTGGTGTCGCGTCCCGACCCTAAATAGCCACCAATGAACCGCAAGATTGCCGATCCCTTTCACCCCATGATTGGCGAGGCGTTCCTAGGGGACAAAACACTCAGCTGTGCTGTCCAATGGCATTGCCAGAGGCACCTTCTAAACAAATAAATGCATACACCAGCTACACCTGCCACATAAACTCCACAGCAAGTTCTACATACCCCTTAAATCTGGCAATTCAAGTCTGATTTCTTTCCAAAGAAATCTCATTTAATTTTATTTCACACTATTTTAAATATGCTAAATTAATTTGCATGACAGGTTTACACAAACCACGCACATGCATTAAACTCAAAAGCGTTGAAAAACGTAGTTATAGGCATACATGTAATTCAGGGGTGCACAAATGATTTTGACAGAGGGCCGAAAGTACCTCACATGAGGGCTATAGTGGGCCGAAAAGTAAAAGTGGGCGGGGCGGTAGACGGGACATGTCAGGAGGCTTTTTCAACCCCCAATTTGTATTAAACACATGGAAAAAGATATGTTTTTGAGGGGTAACGATTTTTATTGCATTTAAAACTTACATTTTGTACAACACATTTTCCATTGCTATCATTTATTCCGATTTAGTTATTGTATATCGTCTGTTTAATTAAATTATATATATTTTATTGACCCTTGATTGGACATTCCGTTATTTTGGACTGCTATAGTTTGCTGTTTGGGTTACCCAAGAGGAGTATGGCCTTCGTTGAGTCAGGTTTTCTCAAAAAAGCAAAGGATGTACATCTCCTAACTGTGCCTGTTTTAGCTTTATTATTGAGTTCACTCTTGGAGTGCAACACTATGCCCCATGGCTCCCATCCCCAACCAAACACTATGCCCCATGGTCCCCTCACCCCCAACCAAACACTATGCCCCATGGCCCCCTCACCCCCAACCAAACACTATGCCCCATGGCCCCTTCACCCCCAACCAAACACTATGCCCCCTGTCCCTCACCCCCCAAGCAAACACTATGCCCCCTGTCCCTCACCCCCAACCAAACACTATGCCCCATGGCCCCCTCACCCCCAACCAAACACTATGCCCCATGGCCCCCTCACCCCCAACCAAACACTATGCCCCCTGTCCCTCACCCCCCAAGCAAACACTATGCCCCCTGTCCCTCACCCCCCAAGCAAACACTATGGCCCATGGCCCCCTCACCCCCAACCAAACACTATGCCCCATGGCCCCCTCACCCCCAACCAAACACTATGCCCCTGTCCCTCACCCCCCAAGCAAACACTATGCCCCCTGTCCCTCACCCCCCAAGCAAACACTATGGCCCATGACCCCCTCACCCCCAACCAAACACTATGCCCCATTGCCCCCTCACCCCCAACCAAACACTATGCCCCATGGCCCCCTCACCCCCAACCAAACACTATGCCCCATGGCTCCCTCACCCCCAACCAAACACTATGCCCCATGGCCCCCTCACCCCCAACCAAACACTATGCCCCATGGCCCCCTCACCCCCAACCAAACACTATGCCCCCTGTCCCTCACCCCCCCAGCAAACACTATGCCCCCTGTCCCTCACCCCCCAAGCAAACACTATGGCCCATGACCCCCTCACCCCCAACCAAACACTATGCCCCATGGCCCCCTCACCCCCAACCAAACACTATGCCCCATGGCCCCCTCACCCCCAACCAAACACTATGCCCCATGGCCCCCTCACCCCCAACCAAACACTATGCCCCAAACACACTCAAGCATGCACCCATACAGACCTGAACCCCCCACCCCCCAAATCAACACACACACAAACATGCACCCATACAGACCCAAACCCCACACCACCCCAAATCAGCTAAATCTCAAACAAGCACCCATACAGACCCGAACCCCCACCCCCCAACTCAGCACACACACAAACATGCACCCATACAGACCCCAACCCCCCACCCCCAACTCAGCACACACACACACTCAAGCATGCACCCATACAGACCCGAACCCCCCACCCCCCCAACTCAGCACACACACAAACATGCACCCATACAGACCTGAACCCCCACCCCCCAACTCAGCACACAAAAAACATTCAAATCCAAACATTCATACACATCCGACACCCCCGACCGCCGCATCTCAACATACACACAAAATACATTCAAATACAAACATTCACACCCCCCACATCTCAACATACACAAAAAAATACATTCAAACACAAACATTCATACACATCCGACACACCCACCCACCCCCACATCTCAACATACACTCAAAATACATTCAAATACAAACATTCATACACATCCGACACACCCCTCCACCCCCGCATCTCAACATATACACAAAATACATTCAAACACAAACATTCATACACACAAACATAAAGCAAAACAAACCCGACACACAAACACAAACAGACCACTTACCGGAGACGTGCTGGAAGGCAGGCAGGCAGGTAAGCTGGAAGTCGCTGGAATCGCACTACGGCTGGCGTGGTCCAAGGCTGAAATGCCTTCCGGCATCAAGCCTTATGGACCACGCCAGCCGTAGTGCTGGCCCTCCATTGGTGCAGCACACACGCATTACGTGGCTCGTAGGAGCGACGTGATGCGTGTGTGTGCTGAGCCAATGAGGGCCAGTGTTTTCACCGGCCCGGAAGACAACAAAGACTTTCCTAATGGAGGGCGGCCACGGGCCGCCCTCCATTAGGAAAGTCTTTGTGCCTCGCGGGCCGGTCAAAAGGGCATGGCGGGCCGCAACTGGCCCGCGGGCCGTATGTTGTGCACCCATGATGTAATTCCTGTGTATCTGCTCTTAATACCAAATCAAAAATGTAAACGTCCGGATTCTCAAAACCCCCATAACTTTACCATGGCTCTGATTTTACATTATCTACAATGATATTTGTAAAATATGTCAATTCACAGAAACCTCGAACCGTTCGTCTTTCAACAATAGCAAACATGTGTGCACAATTATTTTAGACAAATACACAATTTACTTGTATTTGCTCTTAATACTAAATAGATCATTTCCTCGGTACCATAGGTCTCCAGTTCTGTGGAATGTTGCCCTTCCACTGATTTTAAAACAAAGCAGGACATAATGTTTGCATACTCATTGTGATACAATGCCTCAGTGAGAGTGAAATAACGATGCTGCAAGCCTACTGGCATCTCTCAGCAGCTGCCTTGCCGTTTGACAGTGTGGCAGTTGCAAAGCAATGTGGGCATCACGGTCAGCAACCTGATGGAACCCAAAGTTCCAGCAGCCAGGAGCCTGCCTTTAACTGTGCACACCTCTGGTCCAAATGATAAGATGGTGTACTCCCATAGCCTGGTGGCAGATGGAACTCTAAATATAAGCCATGTCTACTTTTGATATGCTGGCCACTGAGATTCTTCAATTAAACTGGTGAAAGCCAATTGTTGCTATGTTGTCAGCTTGGCTGCTAGTGAGTCATGTGGGCCTTATGAGTAGTAGTGCCTTAGATTGGTTTTCATCAAAAACAAACATTTGGCCACAGCCCAGGAACAACCCCCTCAACTATGTGGGAAGGCTTGTCACTGTCACCTAAGGAGAGCCATTCTCCCCATGGGGTTAGCTGGCAACCACTGTTTCAAGGAGGAGACATGTCAAGACACTTGAGAGCTCCCACCAAGGTTAGAATTACCAGAAGTTATTTGATGGCAGGTAGACAGGAGGCAGGGCAGTCAGGAGAGAGGGCATTGTCAGAGTAGTCAGGAGAAAAACATCAGTCCACACAAGGGTTCTATCATCTTAGATACAGCCATGGAATCCCACTTCCTGCAGTCACAGAACTCTGGGACTGTCATCGCCAGTCAAAAAGACTATGAACAGAGCAGCCATGATTGGACCCGTTACAGGAGGCTAGACAGGGATCAATCCATTGTGGCAGATTGCTTATTAAGTGGGAAATCTCTCCCCCTCTGTTGAATACTCTTTGGATTTCAGAAGAAAGATTTCACGCAAGAAAAATGTGAGTATACCGTCTGCCTAAATTCCTCTTTCACAGATGTGGAAACAAAGACTGTCAAGAAAGGAACAAGGGCTTTCATCCATCACGGAAAAACAATTTGGGTGATCTGCTAACTGGACAAGTTTAACAAATTACCTTCTGTTCTGAAAGAGTATAACGATGAGTAAACCCCCTACCTCCAAACTTCTATAAACCAACAGAGATCCCAATCATAAAGGTAAAAGAGACACAGTAATGGAAAGTCCTCCTTTGCCTTTTGTGGTAATGATGGCCGAAGGATAGTAATACTCTCCGAAAGGTGGTGAGTTAGATCCAGTAGCAACCCAAACCGCAGAGTACAACAGTCCACAATCAAAGTGATGCCCAATTAAGGTTCTATAGAATATAGATGCTTTATTTAAACACACTTATGTATTAATACCTATACAAACACTATACAACCACTCTCTGTAAAGGAAAGAGAGAAATGCAATATGTAATGGTGCAACACAATGGGCTTTTGGCAGGGAGGAACTACATTCAAGAAAGGCAATAAGAAATTAATAATGTTCTTCTTGGGAAAAAGGTGCAAAAGGGACTAATTTTACAGTGTTAAAAGTGGTAAACTTCCAGCTTACCTGCCTGCCTGCCTTCCAGCACGTCTCCGGTAAGTGGTCTGTTTGTGTTTGTGTGTCGGGTTTGTTTTGCTTTATGTTTGTGTGTATGAATGTTTGTGTTTGAATGTATTTTGTGTATATGTTGAGATGCGGGGGTGGGGGAGTGTGTCGGATGTGTATGAATGTTTGTGTTTGAATGTATTTTGAGTGTATGTTGAGATGCGGGGGTGGGGGTGTGTGTCGGATGTGTATGAATGTTTGTGTTTGAATGTATTTGAGTGTATGTTGAGATGTGGGGGTGAGGGGGTGTGTCGGATGTGTATGAATGTTTGTGTTTGAATGTATTTGAGCTGTACTGCGGTGCCGGTCGAACCTGGTTCAGGTGTGGTGAGTCCTGATGGGTCTATTTAGTTCAAATCAGGAACTCAGTACCGTCGAGTGTGGCATTCGGGTTGTGCAGTTTGGATGGCTCACCAGTGTCTATTGGAGGGTGGAGACTGTTTGAGAAAGTGGTACCTGCTGGTTCGGGTTGGTGAGTGAAACTCAGTTTGAGTTATTAAGGCCAGTTGGTTCAAAGTGGTGACTTTGGTGATACAATGCAGGGTTCAAAGAGGTGATGGTTCCAGTTGGTCCGCAGCAGTGAACAGGTTGTTCAAGCCAAACAGGTGCCATTTCTGTTTGGCATGATGCAGGGGAGAACAGATCCTACGGATGCAACGCAGAGTTTGTTCAAAGTTTGGTGGAGTGCCGAATGCAGCACAGCAGCAGGTGACTCTGGTTTTTGTCTGAAGAATATGGTAAGAATTTAGTTCAACCACAATTAAGTGGTAGAACAGGGATCCTGGCTGATCTGACTTGTCAGCTGCTGTGAGACCCACTGCAGGGGCTCAAGTTCAGGGTGAGTCCTTTCAGGTTCTGCTCTCCCAGCCTAGAAAGGTTTGGTGCAGTGGACATCTAGTACTTAACAAGATTCACCCCCCAGTGTGCCCTGGGAGTGGGTAGGGAGCAGAGCTTGCCACTGCCTCAGGACACTCCATCTTTACCTCAATGGCAGAGGGATTTGAAAACATCAACACTTCCAGTAGAGGTGCAAGCAAATTCTTCCTTTATTCACAGGTGGACCAAAAGTGAATCCAAAAATGAATCAAAGGAGGAGTGGGAGACCCCCTCATCACCAAGCCAGCTTAAATGGTTCCAATCTCTGTCCTTGTAAACAGTGTGTTTTACCTTCTTGCATCATACACAAAGGGCTTTGGTCTAAAGGAAGCAGAGGAGACAGGAAGGAAAGAGAAGTACAGAGAGAATCAAGGTGGTGGAACTAATCTACAACTATGCTGAGCTCCCTCTGGCACCATTAAACACACCCTGTCTCAGACGACTAGCTTCAAAGGCCCTTTGGTATGCGGCATCATGGTGTGTGGCTTGTCCTTTTGTGTAGGGTTCACCCTTTCATTCCTGTTCCCAGTACAGCTTCTTCTGCTGTTCTGTCTTGCATGGGAGCGGTGTACCCAACCTTGCAAAAGATCACAAGAGAGGCAGCACGCCTTGGCTGATGTCCTAGTGGGTGTAGTAGAGACAGCCAGTTTAGGGAGAATACACAAAGCTTTTCCATGGCTGGCCCGGCTCACAGTGTTGACAAAAATATGATTTTCTGAATTCCCTGCATTGTTGTATTAGTAAAATAAAACAACAACAAAAAAACATGTTTCTACTCCCTTGCTAGATGGAAAACCTTTGCAATGAATGAGGAAAAGGAATGGCCAAGGATTGAGATTTCCTTCTCAACAACTGCATGACCCACCACCCTTGGCCAGCAGACAAAACCCTTTCTGATTGAAATGGGTTGGATTGAGCTAAGAGGGGGAGATGAGAAGGGATACTCATGTGTTGTTTTCCAACTATATTTGAACATGATGGTCATGTTGGCTATCCCCAGGTGCATAAACTCTCTCCCAAAATGAAGAATGTTTAAGTTGTGCCTACTTACCAACCAGTTACAACTGCTTCTATACCACCAAGGTGTCCTGCTCCCTGTCAGACCAACATAAGAGCGTGCATTAAATGTAATTCCCTTGCCTTTTGTATTTTATTGAAAATATAGCTGACCATACAATATCCCACTCCCATTGCTCCTTCTTTTCAGCTGGCTTGACAGTCCTGTGGGACCCCCTCTGCTGCCCTCATTTAAAGGGAAAACATCATTGCTGTGTACCTAGAATCAGATGGAGATGGTAGATTAGGTAGACAAAGACCAAGAAGTACCCATCCCACTCACAGTGAGAATCAGTCATCACAATGCTACTGCTAGCCCCATAACAAGCAAGGTGGGGTGGCTGTTTCACAGCCACAAATGACAGATATGTTACTGATCTTCTGGCATTATCCTCAACTATCTCATGACTCCTCACTCCACTGAAACAAACTAATATTCCAAGGGTCCAATAATCTTTCCCTGCCTTTGTCCTAATGGTAAAACCACACGTAAATAAATTAAATTATAGGGGGTTTCATTACTTAAAATTCATAGCAGCGTAAATTCATTTTGTGTATGCACAAAATGGCATTTGTGCATGTACATTTGTATTAGTGCTAGTGAAAATGCAATTCATATTAATTTAAATTCCTTCTGCTGAACAAGAACATTGAAAGGCTGACTGCTATGCACCTCCAGGGCTTCACACCCCAGCTGGCCACGCACGCCTTGTCCCTTGGGTTCAACATTGACCGTCACCTTTCCTCAATGGCATCATCTACAAGGTTGTCATCCTGAGATCCCCAAGCTACCACCTCACTGAGAAACTCAGCATCTCTGTAGGCAGAAGTAAGGACATGTGCAGACTTGAGCTCCACCAGTGCAGGAAGGAAAGAACCAGACTCTGGTACCTCCTCCCCATCAACATTAGACTCAGCACATTGCTTCTAAAATTTAGGAAGGAGCTCAACACCCTCCTATTCAAGGAGTGGATCCTCCATAATGCCCAGGTCCATACACCCTCCACCCCCTACCGTACCTGAGGCGGGGTGATCTGATCCCTACTGTTTCCTCCCCTTGTTGCTTTTAGATCCATTGATGACAAATTGCCTGCCCTCTCCCTGCCGGGTCTTAGCTCCTCACTCCCTGGTTCCTCTGCTTCCCTCACCATGTTCTTCACCCTATTATTGTAAAGTGCCCTGTTACTTCGTAACCAGGTACTAGGTCAACAAATACTGTAATAAAAATATTAATAATAGTTATTTGTACTAGAGCTAGTGAAGATGTGCAAACATTTCTGTATGCACAAACTCTATTTGTGCTGCCACAACCTTTCAGTTATAGGGTCTTTAATATCCTGCCAGCCTATCATCACCTCCATCGTGGCTCCATATCTAACACACTATGTGCACAAGTTTTCTGCTTCATCCTGATCTTTCCCATAAGAAAAGGTGGAGCTTTGTGTTGAGACTTGTTGCTGAACTGAGGAACTACTGTGTGTGCTACTTTGACTCTACATACTCAACAGGAAATCAATGAGAGGCCTGAACATGCAATGCAGCATCTTTGTGTGAACACGTTGTGACTCTGCACATATCAGGATTTGCTTCTCCTGTATGTCATCAGTGTTGAGAGCCAAGGACCAGTGATGTACGAATGCGAACAATGCTTTGTGCAAAATGCAGAGAATATAATGCAAAAGCTCCTTAATCTGATGCAATTTAACATAGTTTGAAAACTAGAGAAAACCAATGAGATGTGACGATGGTTAGAGCTGATGACAACTCTTAAGAAAATACCAGTTTATGTATGAAAATAATCGTACAAGCTCTCAGGGGAAAATAGCATTTTTACTATGAAATACAAGCTCAGTTATAGTTCCAGTGAAACCTTTCCTTTTTGTCTGTCCCTTCTGCTGACAGCAGGCATGGAATATGGTCACATCCATAACAATCCACAGCGTTCTGCGTCACCCACCACTCATATAACACTTCACCCCTGGATGCATCATCCTCACAATAATCAGGATAGTCTTTAGATATGTCACACTGCAACACTGTTCTGCCGCCTGATATCCCAATGTCACCAGGATATTCTGGGTGGCTTCAGGCCGGTATGTCAAGTGGTGGAAAGTGTAAGTCCCCATTCCTGTGGAGTCCAATTATGCCTTAGTGGGCATGTCCTTCCAAACAATACTTCAGAAAGAGAACATTTCATTTTAGTTTGTTTCCTTCTACACGAAGCATGTAAAATAAATGGCAAATGCAAATCCCATTGGCCCCCTTCCTCAGTGAGTTTTAAGACATCACTTTAATTAGTTCCTGCTATCAACATGAGCTTGTGGCATGCAACTGTGTCATCACACAGTGTTCTCTTTTACTAAAGGTCATAGGTAAAAGGCAATGGTAGGCAACATTGTAATAATACTGAGTGTCTTGTACAGGCATTTCTTGCATTGTTTTAGCACTTGTGAATGGTCATCCTCCCAATGGAACACTTTAGGAAATCATACAGGGGCTTCTCCAATTTCGCAAACATAGAAGTCAATGTTCTGGAAAACCCTAAAATGCACAATATGGGCTTCAATGATTTGTGAGTTTTGGGAATCAGTAGCACCATCATTAGCTGAAGTCAATTTGGCAATGCTCTTGCCCTTTCATGATACACACATGGCGGCCATCTTTAAATCAATTAATATATTGCCCTCATCACTAAAAACGCGTCCAACTATTGATGCTCACCTAACACTACATATAATTATTTTCATTTGAGATCCGTACTCCAATCCTTTATATAAATACATAAAAAATTAAAAATAAAGATTATGTAACCTTTGATTATTTAGTCCGAAATACCATAGCGAATGAGAAATGACTCACAAAATCATTTTTTTCATCCTGTATTGTGTTCTACTGACAGATCGATTCATAAGGGCACTTCCTATCGAATGTGATTCGTTCGTAACGTGTTCCACGTAACAATACACGTTAGACAATTGTATAAATAGGTGGCCATCTTAGAGTCAGTCATGGCCCCGCGCTAACATTTTCGAATGAGAAATCGTTGTCTACTCAAACAAGAAGCTTGTATTTACTAGCTAAAGACGTAAGGACCCTTATTTTCCCAGTCTGAAATTAACTAAGCGTCTTAAAAGTAAACAAAAGGAGTACGCTAAACAATGCATCATCTCCAGTTGTCTTTATAGATTACTGCACAACCAGACGCATTTAAAAGCTTAAAACAAGACTACAAATAATTATCACCATCTTATAAACTTCCAAAGTATTTTGAGAAAAAAAGAAGGGGCATGCCAAAAAACTTAATGACGCATTCAGACCATTAGTAAGGTGAGCATACCCACTGATACTTTCCTGCAATGTTCTTACAAATGCAACATTTTAAGAGGCAAATGTTATTATTAAAAGGCACGAAGACACATTGCACATTTAGAAAATCCATTGTAACAGAGCAAACTAGTAACTGCCTTGTTCTTAGTTGTTAAGCGAGTCCGAATTTTTTGATGATTCTTCACAAATAGTTTTTTGTTCACTAAAATACGTTGTCAAACTTTCAAAATGTTCATCTATACCTTTTGTTTTTTATTCTTAACAGAGAATTCCACAATGTATGAAAAATAATACATTTGTAAACTTACAGTATGTTCATGAATTGAAATGAATACCCTACTGATGAACCAATGAACTTGGGGAAACATGTGTCGAGGGAAGCGTTTGAATCCATTCTTAAAAAGAAAATAAAAATATTTGTTTGACTAAATCTTCAAATTCCAAATATCTTATTAGGTGCGCAGGTTGTATGACTAAAACCATTGACTATTCTTGCACAAAAATGGTACTTCAGTTTTCTTCATTCAATTTTTGCCAAGTTACATCAACACTTCATCAGTAGTTCTCTCAAATGTTCAATATGTTCTTGCTCCTTGTTACAACAAATCATAATGCCATCTACGTACTGGCCCACATTGTTGCACACTTTAGATCATCCAAGATCATATTCGTTACTCAGTGCAGCAGTGTGAGATGGTCTCACAACCTCTGGGGCAATACTTGAAAAATCATTTGCTTTCCACCCAAAGATGGCATATTTCTGTCTGTCTTTGCATCGGAGGCAGGCCCATACATTATCGTTTTCATTAGGGACTATACTCATTGTGCATGTGGGTGTCATCCCTGAAATAATTCCTGAAAACAATGCAACACATTGGTCAGTGGGAGACACTACTTTGTTCAGGTTGGTATAATCCATCCTTACATCCATATCCATTTTCCTCTTTATCAGCCAAATCAGGGCAAATAATGTGACCTGCTTTTCTGCTTAAAAATTAAACCTCTCACCAACAATTACTTAATATTCCCTGTAATGGATACAGCACTCTGCTGATGCAGAATGAGAATAGCCATAGCTTCACATGTGTTGGATTCCTAGTGATGTACAATTCTAAACAAGCGTTTCTTCTTCCAGATTTTAATTTGGGGTGTGCCACAATCAAAGGGACTTTCCCCTGTCATACACCCAAGTCAATGGTAATTGTCAACTCTTTGTTCCCCTTAACAATCTCTATGGCTGGGCACTTTGAGACGACTATTACTATTCCCTTTTTGACTGCCACATTGCAAGCACGCAAAATCTAAAATTAGGTCTTCCCCTCTTTAAACATCTACTCCCAGTCAATCCTCCTCCCCCACACATGAACAATTGTGTTTCCTAAATCAAATTATTGAATTTAACATTCAATTTTTGTATCAGGCAGAGAATGGGGTCCCCTCCCAATACTTGCATTTTAAAAGACTTTGCGGTCTCACTATCCACCAGTGCATTTATTTTATAATTTACTCCACTAACCTTAAAATTACACTGTACAATGGCCCTACCCTATTTGTCTTGTTGCATCAATATATTGTGGATGTCCCTTCATGCAGTGTCTTGTACAGGGATGTCATTTCACCAAAATGCCAGTGGTTGCGGAAGTGACATCACATGAACCTGTCATTTCACCCCACCTCGAAGTGACATCACAGGAAGCGATGGAACGCATTTTTTCACCCCTTGACAAAACAGGAGGTGGCATCACATAGCATTGTTCCTATGTACAATACGAAAAATAAGTACACTATCCTAATAAGGCTACACATATGACCACTTCCGAACACTACACAATGGATTAATTCCTTGATTCCATGCCCCTTTTCAACTAATTAAATGGAAATTTGCAAAGATATATATTGTTTAGGTTAAATGACAACTCAGGATGTGCCCATGTTTAGGATGTGTAGACCACTCTCACATGCCCACGGCAAGGCAATTTTATAGAGTTGTCTGTTAATTACCAGATAAGTCAATTTCCCAAACCTGGAAAAGGCATCACATGATGATCAGCTAAATATATGTTTCAAATTTGGTGCATCTATGAGGATATTCCTTCTACAAAAACAGGAATATCTTTGTGAACACATCTATTCACAGCAGCATTTTGTAAAGACACAATTTAAACTACGTCCACCTCACTGAAGTTGATAAATGACATTTTAGTTACCCAAACATATGGTTAGGAACGTTTGTTGAAAATTGGGCACTATGAGGCACAGTGGTAAGCATCTCTGTAGAACGCGAATTGCATCTGTAATGATGATTAAGCAGGGGAATTTGAATGCTTGCTCCTATAATTATGAACTATTTTGTAAACAATAAGGTTACAACCTATACGAAGTTAGTCTCCCAGTGTTTGGAATGCCAATATTAAGGTGTAACCTATAACAATAAAAAATTACCAACATAAATCTAATTAATGTTTGTTATTGTTTAGTGGAAAATGTATAGCGATTGTAGTAAAAGTCTAAGGGCCTCATTACGAGTTGGGAGGCAGCCATACTCAGGTCCGGGTCCGTGGTCCCTGAATGGGGAAATACTGGGCCATTCCGACTTTGGAGGGCCCGGTATTTTGCTGTTCATGTAACCCAGATGCGGACCATCCCCATTCCCATTCTAGCCCCCATAGGGCTCAATGGGAATGGGGTGGGAGCTAACAACGGGCACGTCAATAACAGGCCTATTGTTAGCTCCCTGGTTCCCTCGCCGGACCCGCTAAGGATGTCTCCTAAAACCAGACGTTCAGAGCGGGTCCCGCAAGGGGACCTCGTAATAGGGCGGTATGGGTTTAACGGCGCCGGCACCTTTACCGGCACAGTTAAACACATACCGCACGGGTCATAATGAGGTCCAAAGAGACTGATTCATAGAATTTTTTGCATGCTGAAAAGTGACTTTACACACTTTTCAGAGCGCAAAACTCAATTCACTGAATCATGGATCAGACTGTGTGATTTTCCTTGACTTTGCGCTGGTCTGTCATGATTTTGCATTCAGTGGAGTGCTCAGCGCGACACACCACGCAAATTGTAGGATGGGCCGGTGCAACTAAATAAATAGGGGTGACGGAACATACATATTTCCCATTTTACCCACCAAAATTAGGAAGAATGTGGATGAAGAGGGCGTGTTGAGGGACGGGCCATGCAAATAGATCACTTGCCCAGTCAAGCGCAAACACAACCAAAATCATGGATTTCAATGTGCAACTTCACATCGGAAAAAGTCACATGCAAACCTTGTGATCTAACTGCCACATGATAGGAGACACAAAGAACAAGACACAAAGGATAAAAAGCATATAAAGCATGCAATGCACACCATTCAATCATCGTTCAGCCACGATAAATGCAGTTATACTGGCAGCCATTGTATGTGGACATAGAAGGAGGAGGAGGATGGGGATGACGAGGGACCGGTTCTTAACATGCACTGTGCTGTTTGGGATGCCAGATGACCAGGTGTATGCAAGTTAAAGGTTCCCACCCCATGTCATCCTAGACCTGGTCAGGGAGTGGAACCAATACCTTGCATCACCCACCATCTGCTCACATGCCATCACACCCCTGGAGAAGGTGCTGACAGCCCTCCACTTAATAGCCACAGACTCCTTTCAGTGCACCACTGCCATTGTTGGTGGTATATCTCGGCCACGCAATCCCACTGTCTTCACCAGGTTTTGGCCTGCATCACATTTGGTGCATGTGTGCTTAGGCATATATACATGCTATGCACAGTGCAGGCAAGGCAGAGAGTGTGCCAGGAGATGTATGGCACTGCATTGTTTCCACATGTGCTTGGAACTATTAACTACATGCATGTCATCCTGAATGATGGAGCACATCTACCTCAAACGGAAGCAATGGCATTCAATCAATGTCCAGGTCATCTGTGATGCAAACAGAGTTATCATGCAAGTCAATGTCGATTTCCCCGGAAGCACACATGACAGTATCATTTACTGACAGTCACCACTGTACCAGGCCCTGGCATCAGGGGCATTTGGCATGACCTGGCTCATCGTGAATATCGACTGTCGTGCACATGCATGCAGTGATGTGACACACAGAATAACAGAATAACAGACCATGAAAATCAATGCTAACAACAACCATTTACAAATTGGGCAAATTATGTAAGGGACAGTGCCACCCACTCTCACCATTCCTGCTTACGCAATTACAAAAATCCTGCGACACCAGCTGAGGAAAGGTACAACATGTCACATACAGCTATTATGGGCATATTGGAGTGCTCATTTGTGGTGCTCAAGTCATGTTTCCACTGCCTTGACCACTCGAGACGTATTGCTATATTCCCCACTAGTAGTATGCAGAATCATCATGGCAGCTTGTGTCCTGCACAATGTTGCCGCATGGAAGGGGATACCAGTAGTAATAGAGGGAGGATATTGCCCTCAGCCACAGGCACCACCCATGCCCTTTTGTCGACCATGAGCAGAGGGAGTGGTTGCACACAATCAGCTTTTGCAATCCTACTTCAAATGAATACCAGCCCCTGTGGAGCACACCCAGTGAAGCCACATCCCTGGTGTTATTCAATGATGAATTGAGGCCAATGCACCTTGCCCATAACAAGACCTGTTTGTATGTAATATCTAATGTGCACTTTTCTTTGACCTCCTGACTTTTTGGAATTGTTGACTCTATCCTATTATATATACTTGTACAGCACTGTAACCAAGCTGAACATATTCTTGTTTCTTTCTGCACCCTGACACTCTCGGGCCTGGTGTGCATTATAAATAATAAAACAAACAAACCAACAAACAAACAAACCATGAGAATATGTGTCTGGGAGGCGCAAAATGAATGTGTGTCCATAGTCAGTAAATCAACTGCAACAACCACTGACACAGTCATAGCAAGTGGAAACTACTATATACATGTCGCTCACACCACAGCACACAACACAATCAATGAAATCCCTTAACACTTGCACATGCCCCATAACAAATACTATGCACACAGGACCCCAACAACACACATGTCAACACAAGTAAGAAGACAAGGCACAAAAAGTAACCAGTAGCTAACACATGTGAAGACTTCCCTGGCTACCCTATGCGTGTCGCAAACAATGACCAGGTGGACTGGCCACCCCATTCCCAGACAACAATTATGCACACAATTTTCATCTACATCTAAATTTTCATATGAACTTGGAAAATAGCAGGCTCACTTCAAGAAATATGCACATCTCAACTCACATCTTTCTCCTTGCGAGCCTGCCCCAGCGGTACACAGGAATGTTTCCTTGCTCCACTCCATAGGAGTCCAAACCAGCTTACACTGCTGATGTGTTGCATGCAGGCCTCCCACATCACTGTTCCATTGAATAGCAGCAACCATTTCCCCTTGCTGAATGCCTCAGTAGTGACAAACAACACAAGGTTGGAGTAAGTAACACATCCATGCACCCAATGACACCGCACCCTGTGCCCTCCTGGATGTTATGCAACTACTGCAAGCAATGACTTTCTGCCTATAATAACCATGTCTCTCCAGCACCCATGCAGCTGGACCTGCTCACCTCAGGCCAATGCAATAAAAACCACCCTACACAGTGACACCATCACCACCCACCACACCTCCACTGCCGGCCTCCCTGAGTGCCATGCTGTGAAAGACCAGGCTCCATCTATCCCATGTTCCGATGAGGGGTCATTGTGATAATTTAGAACTGGCTGTCATCAGAATGACACTGAGAGAACTCCCGAAAAAGAGATCACTGAGATGTTGCGAACACAGTATCCCCTCGGAACCCTCCCAATGCCAAGTATTGGCATCCCCTGATTAACGAGGCATTAGAACAGTGTAGGAAACACTGGCAGGGCAGCGGATGATGGATTGCCCAAGAGGACGGTAGGAAAACCTCTCGAAATTAGAGTGAATACAGGTTCCAGCAGGTGGCAGCTGGGCAAATAGGCCGCAGTCATTGAGGAAGGCAGAGCACAGAGGCAACCGTTCGAAAAGAGACATGCAGACAATATAAATGAATGAGAAATGTAGGTCAAGGATACTGGCACACAAAAGGGAGCAGGAAACAGAGAAGAGGAAGGGAAGGCAGAGCTTAGAGGGACTGGATTGAATGATAACCAATGTATTTGCAACTGAAGTGAGCGTTGAGGTGCACTGAGCAGCTGTCAACAGGTGTCTAAATAGCTGCTACGGTACCATGCACAGTATGTGTTGCCATGACAAACAACAACACCAAGCCTATGGAGTGTGCCTGCTGTCTGGGGGTGGTACCTCTACCCTGTTGTGGCCAGAGGGACAAGGCAGCTTCCACATGGCCTGCCATGCCATGCTAGGTGTGGAGTTGTCTGGGGAGTACAACCCCAGAGAGAGCCTAAGCGCCAGTAGTGGACTGCCAGTGTGGGTAGACACACCATGAAAAGATGAGTGGACAGGATACATGTGACAGGCATGACAAATTGAAAAAATGTAAGCAATGACTTGCCAGCATAATGACCCCATGTGTCTGTGAACCCATGCAAACACAATGAAAAACACCCCAGACAGTGACAGCCTTCCACCAATGACACCACAATTCGGGCCTTCCTGAGTGCCTACACTTTACCCGCACAAGGTACCCACCTGTCTCACATCCACACCATTTCACCTGAAAATACATTCCTAACTTGCAAAGACATGCATTACCTGAAAGTTAAATAAACAGGACTGCCTTGATTCCTCAAGTTATCTTGTATGTAACAAGATAACTTTACTGCCATGGTCCACCAAGTGACAATGACCAGAAGGTCAAATCACTGAGCGTGAGCAACAATGAATCCAACACAATTAAAACACATTGACAGAGTAATCACTGGCATTAAAGCAAACACATTTCAAACACAGCACAACATGCACTCTGTACACATGGGTTAGTCTAGCCTGGGATGCAGGCACAAGCTGGGCCATTGATTGCAGGCATAAAAGTTGTGCACACCCGCTGTCAGGTGTCATATGTGCCATTGGGTTACCCTTGGATGGAGGGGGGGGATAGAGTGATGAATGTCCAGCAACAGAGCAGAGAAAAAGAGAGAGAGAGAGAGAGAGAGAGAGAGAGAGAGATAGAGAGAGAGAGAGAGAGAGGGAGAGAGAGAGAGGGAGCGAGAGAGAGGAATTGCCGAGCTAGGAGGAGTCTGGCTGTGGGGAAATGAGGAGAAGGATGGGGGTGGTTTCAGTGGGAGAGGGCAAAAAGCAGGGGGTGAAGAGAGAAAGAAAGTGACAGAAAGACAGAAAAAGAAGTCAGCAGGGGCACAGAGCCTGGAAGGCATATCCATAGAAAAATAGCACAGGTTGGGGGAGAAGAGGTACAATAGCGGGAGGGAGAAAGGCAGACTGGGAAACAAAGGCCACCTGTGAAAGGGCCATCCTCAGCTTCTCATCACAAAAACAACATGCACAACACACCATGGCATGTAAACCAGAAAGAGAGCCATGTTCGCAATATTAACGCAAATAAGTTCCTTCAACCACCAACCCCCCCCCTCTTGTACACCTCAGTTCATGGACAGGACATCACCCCCCAGCTATTGCCTCCCCATCCATCAGATCACACACCCTGGATGAGGCATTCCCAGGAAGGGTGCGGGTATCATAGGGTGTACTGCAATCCCCTGTTTACAGAAAAACAGAAACAAACAACAAGCGAATGGGGAATACAGGTAAAGTCCATCAGGGGTCCACATGTGCAAACCAGTACAAACCTAGATGCACCAAGTGTGCAAATCCTGCCTTGTGGATTGCAAGGAGAAATATGGGCACATATGTGTGAAAAGAGGCACCATCAAGAATTGGAGCAGCCGAGGTCTTGGTGATCAGTGAATGGATGTGTGTGCAAGATGTATTTTTGTAGCAGGGCAGGTCATGTGAGTGGATAAGGTTGTGGAGTGGGCTCTGGCACAGGTTGAAAAGGAGTGTGGATGCGATTTACACCAGCAGAGCCCTGTAGGACACATGGGGGGTGAGGAAGAATACCACAGAACGGTCAGTGAGGCAAGAGCTAAACAATCATAATGCAGAGTCAACCTGTCCAGATAATTGAGGATGAGGCTGTTGTTGTATAATGTTTGAAATACTGTCAATGGCTAAAGTGGGATTAGTGCCGCATATTCTCCTGAGTCTGCTGTCCTTTGTGGAAGCGCAACCTGAAAACCAATGCAATGGAATGGATGATTAAGGGGACATACACACACAAGCATGTGGACAAACACACATCTGCACGGTCCTCACCTCCACTGGTTGACTGACGTACCACCTCCTCCTCTTCCTCCTCCTATGCATCTGATGCATCATCACCTGCACATGGACAGGCAATGACATTTTGAATCATGAGTTCCCTGACAAACATGCACATGTGCATTATGATGCAAACAGACACAAAATGGCTGGACACACATATGGCACACATCATGACTTTGAACACTGTGTACATGCATTCCCTTGTCATCAATATACTCTCTATCCCACCAACATGACAACTACTGTCAGATGTCTACTGTATGTGACTGCACCTTGTTTAAGAAAGCAGGGTCCATTGCGTCATTGTGCAGACCATAGTCCATGTACAATCAATGACGTGCTATGTGTGCAGCAATGATTAGTGAGCGGGCCAAATCACCATCATCTCCATCAAAGCCTCCCTGTGCTGGCCAAAAATGTGACAACCCATATGACTGTTACTGACTAACAGTCATTAACTGTTGCTTAGAATGACACTGTCATGTAAAGTGTGCTGTCATTTCACACAATATGAAGTGACACTTCACATTATGTGTGTTGGCTTTGCACTATATTCACTGTGTCCCTTGAGCCAGCTCTGTGTTACTTGTACATACAAAAGTGCACTGGTAACATTGACATATGCATCTACTATGAGTGTGCCATGCTGTAACCACACTGAATCAAATGAATCAATCACAGAATTACCCTCAAGTGTGTTACTCTACTGTGCTTAACCCCCTTACCACACCACCACAAAATGGTATAAGTAGAGATGCCAGTGCCAGCACTGCCAGACAAAACATGGCTTTTGTGCAGGATTCACCCCTATGCTTAATGGTAAGGAGTCAGTGGCTGTGTAAATGTGAACCCCATACGACATATCATGAGCCGGTTCTTTCATCCATATTGCTAATGGTCATTCATGGTCTGGTAATGGTACATAAGTGGAATAATCATTACCTACATGCATGCCTCCTGTATGGGTGTTTTTTGTGTGGCATCAGTCCCTGTCTATGAACATCATCTAATTAAGATGTGTCTGTACTGGTGACAGGGCATGCTCGCATACCTCTTGGAAAGAATACACGAAGTCCGGGCACACAGACCTAAACGCACTCAATAAGTTCACCTTCTCGCAGACCCAGTCTTCAACAGAGCTAAAGCTGGTGGCACTAGCTTCGAAGTACTAGCCCCAAAGACTTGGAATGAACTCCCTCTCAGTCTAAGAAACAAAGAATCTTTTACAGTATTCAGAAAGGTACTAAAAACCAAGCTATTCAATTAGACCGTCACCATACACTTGCTGCTCTGTCTCTATCACTGTTCCTATGTAACCTCGGAACTCCCATTATGGTTGTACACTGCTGTCAATGACTATTCTATTATCACTGCTTCTGTAACATGCCATAACCTGTTTTTCAAGTAAATATGCTGTAACAGTGCCACAATGCCTCTGGGCCGCTGGGTGCTTCATAAATCCAAATAAATAATAAATAGATGCTCAGACTGAGAACCAGTACATCATCATCTTCAATTCACATGAGACAAGGAGCAACAGAGTCCTCATGCCACATCCAAGTGGGCAATTTTGCTGCCATGTCATTCCATACCCAATTAGATCCACATGTCTGGACAAGTATGTATGTCTCAAGGACACAGACATGGCAGTGTTCGGGTGAGTGTTGCCACATTGATGCAAGAAACAAGGCATGTGTATGTCATGTATTCACTGATACCCACATACTGGCTTTTCATGTCAGACTGGTCATTTTAATGTAGAGCTTTATTATCATATTTGCAATTACAACATGCACATACATGACATTCAAAGCAGACAGGTACACTCATTGGTGTTAATCTTTTCCGTAACCTCTCATGGGTTGTGCACAGACAGCAGACAGTTCATGGGTTGTGCACAGACTAGTTCAACCAGACTGCCCACCTTGGAATGATGACCTGCAATAAGCTGATTTAATGTATGTTTGGTCTAGCATTGCCCCTAGCCATATACAAGTAAAGTTGTTTCTACATAACACCTGCTACACTGGGCATTGGTCTGCGGGACTCAGACCACAGCAGGCTGGTCACACCACAGTGTGTCATTACAGGCAGCTTGGAAATGCATTCTGACAAGGCGTTTTGTAAGAACATGTAACAGAACAAACATGCACCTCAGCAGCATCTGCTGTGTTTTAACATCATATATTGTATGTACTTGATGTACAATGAAATGAGATGTGCCCCATTAGTGTGGCAATGATTTATTCATGTGGTTGTAGAATTATTTTTGCCTGACACAGAAGTGTGGCTTGTGGGGAATGTGTCCCTGTCAGGGGGCACATCATGGGTTCTTGCACTGTGCACATATTTGGTTCATAACAACCCTGTATACAAGCACTGGCACAGCTGTGAAGGCCAATAGACAGTGATGTGTACTGTCAGACAAACATGTACCGCACGGGAACCACACAGTCACTTCCCAGAATGCAGGCCATGTGATAGAAGTGTAAACGTTAGCAAACATGCATTGGTCAGGGATGGTTGAAAACTTCAGACGACTTTACTTGTAAACATATATGGGTTGGTCAACCATAATTGGCCACACATACGATGCACACGTGTCCACATAGGTCTACTGGCCTCTCATGCCTTGCACCAACTCACTGCTAATGAGTTGACTTGCAGCCTCTTCAATTGCAGTCAGCTGCTTCTCCTCTACTGGCCCCCCTCTAGTGGCCTGTGCAGAGGCCAGGTTGTCACTGAGCTTCTGCTTGGTCCTTCACATGAGATTGTTCATCCACTTCTGGACCTCTTTATCAGTGCGCCTCTGCACACCACAGGCATTGATTAGTTCTGGGACATGCCACCACTGTGCCATTTGGTGTGTGGCAGTAGAGATGCTTCTCGCCTAGGAGTACATCTGATGATGGTGATTCGTCACATAGTCTACGAGGATCTGAAGCTCCTCATCAGTGAAGCGCTTCTTCCTCTGTGGTCCCTTATCCTGTGCCGAGTCTTGGTCTGGAGTCGCTTCCTGCTCTGCAGAGTATCCCCTCTTGGACCTAGAGGCCCTAGGTGGTGCTGGCCCACCTGTCGGCCGCTGACCATGTCCACATACAGGTGCCAGGTCACCTGTGGGCTGAGGCACACCACGTCCTGCTGGTGCAGGGTCACATGTGTCCTCACCATGTCCCTGTCTTCTCCCCTTACCACTCATGGTGCAGGAAAAAAGAAATGACTGAATGATAAGCACACTGATTTATTGCTCAGAGAAAAATAAGAAAAAGAACAGTCTACGTGATGTACTATGCAGATGCATTGTCCAGCAAGGCTCCAAGGCACCCCAAAACATTACAAAAGTGGTACGCGATATGCAGTGCCACCCAAAAATCAAAAAAATGCATACTCGATACTCTGAAAGCTTCTGCCAGATGATAAAAGTGGTACACAAAGAGTAGTGGCACCCCAAGGTTGCATGCACGATACCCCAAAAGCTTCCGAACAAAGAAATGAAGCTGTACGTGATACGCAGCGGCACCCCAAAATCTAAAAAATGCATACACTTTACACCGTAAGCCTCAAAATGGACAAATGCATGCACATATGCGTAGAGTCAACCCCCAATAAGAACAATGCAGTATGCACTGCGTAGCACACCCAAATGCATATCTTCAAAACTCATCTGTCTTCAAACCTTCTTGCACACAACCAGTGATGCGGTGCATACCTCTTAAATATCCCGTGATTGCCTTGTACTGCATAAGTTGCATAGGTGTGCTGTGTGCCACGTGTAGCACGTAATGTACATGCAGTTGGCCTTTACACTGTAATCTGCTGCCTCAGATGTGAAGCACCACAAAGAGCCTTTTCCTGCATCCAGTGTCATTTAATCCTCCTACTGCCTTGTACGGCCTCCCACTATTCCATCTGCTGCTGCCCGCAGAGATTGAGTGCCTGCTGCCTACCGGCATTGTGGGCATTGTGTTGGAGTGCCTGCTGATCCACCATTTCCTGTCCTTGTGTGTTTGGCCTCTAAGGCCCTGTGACCACCTCATCTGCTGTCTTTGACACCCACCTCTCCATTCCACCATCGCTACTCCACAGTCCATTCTCAGGACCCAGTTAGCCCACTCACACCTGACTCATGGGTTGCCATGTCTACTCCATCCTCCTCACCATCAAGCAGCAATCCCATGGCAGCAAGGTAGAGGGATGCCACCTTTACCTCCACCGAAGTTGGAATCCTGGTGGATGGGGTCATGGAAAATTATGATGCACTCTGTAACCGAGCAACGCAGCTGGGAGAAAAATTGACTGAAACAGATCTCAGTGAACATCATGGATGCCATCAACATGGAGGGGGTGGCAGAAAATTGCCAGCAGACCGTGTAGAAGCGATGGGAGGACCTAAAGACCCACAGCCATTCCAAGGCTGTAGCAGACCTCAAAGCAGGTGCCACTGTGTATATGCACCGTGCGTCCTGCTACAAGTTTTCATCTGCCTCTATGCAGGTCCTTGAGAGGTTCTACATGGAGCTCCATGCCCAGATCTTTGAGTGGCAACAACGCCTGCAAGCTGCTGATGAGTAGACATGTGGTACACTGCTCTACAGTGTATGTGTGTTGTGCGTGGGCATGCATTTTTACAGATACTCCCTTCTGTATGAAGCATGTGTGTTGCAGTGATCCACAGCGGCATGCAGCCTCATGGACAGGCTTGCCATGTGTGATGTCTGTTGAATGTACATGCGCTGGTATGTGCACTGTGGTTTGTTGGTTACTTTGGCCACTCATTGTGCACATGCAAAGTCAGTTATGGTGACACGTGCTCAGACTGTAAGGATGCCAAATTACAATGTTGTGGCCAAGTGAGGGACATGCATACAGGGGGCAACTGGGGGTAAGACACCTTGGAGTCATCCAGCTTGATGGATGAGGAGGTGGAGGAGGAGGCAATTGCAGATCAGCCCATGGGGTCAGGTGGGGGTGTTGAGGAGGGTGTTCATTCTGCAACCCTGTCCCAGGGGCATGAGGATGCACAGACCACAGTGGAGTTTCCTACACAGAATCCTGTCCCTGGGCCATCAGCTGTAGCAGTGACCACCTTCCAGGATGCCTCGACCCAGACCAGCAACCTGATTCCAGCTGATATGTCCACCTACAAACATATGCTGCCCCAGCTTGCTGGTTTCACAAGCCATACCGCAGTCATTTGTGATGATGTACAGGTTACTCCTAGGGAGCGCGTATATCATCACCATCAGCTGTGTCGCCTCATGGCCATGCTGGCAACAGCACTGTTCTTGGGTGGGCTCTGTGGGCTGTTTGTTTATTGGCCTCCTCCACTTCTTCCTTTGTGAACCAGTCGTCCTTCAGCGTGCCTTCTGAGCCACATTCCAACATGGGCCCTTGTGCATCAGTCCCACCACTGCCATCCCATCAGGTTGAGCTTTCATCCCATCCCTGAGAAGTCAGATGAGGTGGTCACTGTGCCTACCCAGACATCAAAACAGGCACAGGCAGTGGAAGGTCAGCAGGCATCTCAAGGCAATGCAGGTGCTGTACGTCCCCGATGGCAGTCATCAGGTCAGAGGGCGTACCTCTATAGTGTGCACTCTGAATGGCGGAAATAGGTTGCGACCATGAGGAGGCAGAATGTATCAGGAGTTTCCACCCCGAGTAGGCAATTGGCACCAGTGAGTCAGGAGGGACATTGAGGGGCCATGCAGGATTGTCTTCTGTATTTCACAGAGGTTGTATACTAATTGACCTTTTCACAATTGACCTCAGGAGAATTGACCTCAGGAGAATTGACCTAATTTAGAAGGTCAATTAGGACGTATATGTTGGGGGATACCCATATAAAATAGCTAAAATAATATAAATGTCAATTGTGCAGAAGGTCAATTAGGACCACTATAATTAGGTCAATTGTGCAAAAGGTCAGTTTTAAAAGGTCAATTTGGGTAATACCTTCACAGATACCAGAGGCAGCTAGTGGCAAAGAGGCAGCAGGCAAGCGAAGCAGCTCAGATAATGGCCAGGATTTAGATGGCACTAAGGCGGTCCAGGAGGCACTCCTGGTTGCTACTTGTAGGTTGGCAGAGGAGGCAGAGCAGCAGATGGTGGCCACCCTGCAAGGCCTACAGGCAAGTACAGAGGGATGCCTAAAGCAGGAGAACATTGCATGTGACTCAGCCCTGGTCGAAGGATTGTCTGAAGTTGGAGAGAACTTGCCCGCTGACTATGTATATATATTCATGGTGCTGTGATGTTTGCTGGGGGAGGTGTGCGCATGCACCTGCCTGACATGTAGGAGTGTGGCCATCAGACAGATTAAGGGGGCACTGGATGATTTTCAGATTCCATTGCGTGTACAGGGTCATTGCATGTTTGGCGTCAGTGTGTTGTTGTTGTTGGAGTGAAGGCTTTTGTTGCTTGTGTAATGTGTACATACAGGTGTGGTTGTGGTGATGTGTGGATGTCTCATGATGGTGTTCATTGTCTCTCACTGGGGATGTATTTCCACTTGTTCATGTGTATTGCCACTGTTATGCAGAATTATATGCAGTACCCTTTGGGAACACCACACACAATTAGGACTACAAGTGACAGTACAAATTCACCTTTGGTACAAGCCTGTACTACACCGTAAAGTAGTAGCGATGGCTGAGCAGCCAGACTTATCTCAAGAGCAAGTGAGCAGTATCAATAATTACACAAAGGACAGCAATTACTATGATTCAAACAAACACTGACTCAAGGTTTCTGAGTAAAAGAATATACATTTATTTACACATCAGGTGTAAAACATTTCACTAAAGTAAAGCAGTTGAAAAATCACACTCTTAATACACTACACCACACCCAATAGATTCTGGACAAGTTAGGCTCAAAATGAAGTATGAGCAAAATGGCACTCCAGCAATTTAAAAGTGAGGGAAAGATAAAGTTAGATAAGAATTGAGCAGCACCAACAAGTAAGTAAGAAGGGCAATCTAGAAATAGGAACTACAGTGATGAAATCAAATTAAAGGGGCCTAGCCCAAAGTCAATGGACCAAAGTCTTTGCTCAAGATCACACAGTTCAGTGTAGTTCGCGGTTAAGTCTTTGCCAAGAATTCAGAACGAAGTTTGTCAGATGAAAAGTTACTTTATGAATGAAGGACAAGCCCTCTGATTGGCGAAATGTTTGACACGCCTTCACCGCGGCTGGATGAAACGAACAACCGGATTTGAACAGTACCTTAAATGGAGAAGAAGGCTGTAGCTGAGGAGGACGTTCCTGGCGGGTCCTGCAGGCTCACGGTTCCTGAAGTGACTGTCGGATTGACACAAAGTAGGACGATTGGAGGGTCCTGTACTGCCCAGGGAAGAAACCAGCAGCAGAGCAAAGCAACACATAAAAGTTGTGTTCCTTACAACGCAAGCAGGGTCCGTTCCTCCTGTCTATCCGGTTCACTGTAACTCTGTAGAGCAAATTCGACCAGAGAAGGGAGGCCTGATGAGCAGTTTGGTAAACTGGTTGTTCCCACCAGCTCAAGGGGAGAAGATTCCTTGCAGATCTTCCCTGTTGTTGGAGTATGAAGATTCAGACCTGCAGTAGTACTTCCCCGGGAGGTTCAATCGTGGTAGGGGTCCTCTTCTCTCAGTTCCTCTTTGGTTCTCTCGTTCCAGTGGCGACTCTGCCTTTCCAGCCCCAGAGACATGCTTTTTATGCAGTTTTCCCCCATTCACACAGCTTGGCTGTCAATCACACAGCAGAGTGGCTGTCTTGCCGGGACAGTCACCACAACCAATCAGATCAGAGTCCGACATGGGTCACCAAGGAGACCCTTTGCAGGGAGTCCTAAACCCCTGCCTCACATCCTGTCCCTCCCAGACATACAGGCGCCTAAGGAGGGCTTCTGTGCAGAAGCCTGTAAAAGATAGCCTGAAACAATACCAGGGCTATTTAAGATAACCGCGATATGCAAAATAGGGAAGTTACCAGTGCCACCAGCCAAGTCTTAATGAAAAGGGAGCGAAACAATGCTCCAAGAGAAACAGACAAAAAGGGATAAGTATTAACTCTTTCCAGAACTCTATTTAAGATAGTTTCTACTGGGTCTGTGAGTTTTACAAGAGACTAATAAAGTCAATGGCAACTTTACATGTTCTGGGAGACAGTAGTCGTCCCAGAAAATGGAGTCGGGAGTTGGTAAGCCAAAAAGACAACCCTGTGTCACTGCACTGAAGGTGCTGTGTAACACACAGTAAAAAGATGATGCCTATGGAGTAGGTGAGGCTCTGCAGTCTATGAACACAAGAAAATGTTAAACACACACAGCAAAACACATGTAAGAATGGGAAAAAAGGCTCACACTCTTACCAGGTGGATGAGGAGGTGGAGGAGGAGGTGGAGGAGGAGGCAATTGCAGATCAGCCCATGGGGTCAGGTGGGGGTGTTGAGGAGGGTGTTCATTCTGCAACCCTGTCCCAGGGGCATGAGGATGCACAGACCACAGTGGAGTTTCCTACACAGAATCCTGTCCCTGGGCCATCAGCTGTAACAGTGACCACCTTCCAGGATGCCTCGACCCAGACCAGCAACCTGATTCCAGCTGATATGTCCACCTACAAACATATGCTGCCCCAGCTTGCTGGTTTCACAAGCCATACCGCAGTCATTTGTGATGATGTACAGGTTACTCCTAGGGAGCGCGTATATCATCACCATCAGCTGTGTCGCCTCATGGCCATGCTGGCAACATCACTGTTCTTGGGTGGGCTCTGTGGGCTGTTTGTTTATTGGCCTCCTCCACTTCTTCCTTTGTGAACCAGTCGACCTTCAGCGTGCCTTCTGAGCCACATTCCAACATGGGCCCTTGTGCATCAGTCCCACCACTGCCATCCCATCAGGTTGAGCTTTCATCCCATCCCTGAGAAGTCAGATGAGGTGGTCACTGTGCCTACCCAGACATCAAAACAGGCACAGGCAGTGGAAGGTCAGCAGGCATCTCAAGGCAATGCAGGTGCTGTACGTCCCCGATGGCAGTCATCAGGTCAGAGGGCGTACCTCTATAGTGTGCACTCTGAATGGCGGAAATAGGTTGCGACCATGAGGAGGCAGAATGTATCAGGAGTTTCCACCCCGAGTAGGCAATTGGCACCAGTGAGTCAGGAGGGACATTGAGGGGCCATGCAGGATTGTCTTCTGTATTTCACAGAGGTTGTATACTAATTGACCTTTTCACAATTGACCTCAGGAGAATTGACCTCAGGAGAATTGACCTAATTTAGAAGGTCAATTAGGACGTATATGTTGGGGGATACCCATATAAAATAGCTAAAATAATATAAATGTCAATTGTGCAGAAGGTCAATTAGGACCACTATAATTAGGTCAATTGTGCAAAAGGTCAGTTTTAAAAGGTCAATTTGGGTAATACCTTCACAGATACCAGAGGCAGCTAGTGGCAAAGAGGCAGCAGGCAAGCGAAGCAGCTCAGATAATGGCCAGGATTTAGATGGCACTAAGGCGGTCCAGGAGGCACTCCTGGTTGCTACTTGTAGGTTGGCAGAGGAGGCAGAGCAGCAGATGGTGGCCACCCTGCAAGGCCTACAGGCAAGTACAGAGGGATGCCTAAAGCAGGAGAACATTGCATGTGACTCAGCCCTGGTCGAAGGATTGTCTGAAGTTGGAGAGAACTTGCCCGCTGACTATGTATATATATTCATGGTGCTGTGATGTTTGCTGGGGGAGGTGTGCGCATGCACCTGCCTGACATGTAGGAGTGTGGCCATCAGACAGATTAAGGGGGCACTGGATGATTTTCAGATTCCATTGCGTGTACAGGGTCATTGCATGTTTGGCGTCAGTGTGTTGTTGTTGTTGGAGTGAAGGCTTTTGTTGCTTGTGTAATGTGTACATACAGGTGTGGTTGTGGTGATGTGTGGATGTCTCATGATGGTGTTCATTGTCTCTCACTGGGGATGTATTTCCTCTTGTTCATGTGTATTGCCACTGTTATGCAGAATTATATGCAGTACCCTTTGGGAACACCACACACAATTAGGACTACAAGTGACAGTACAAATTCACCTTTGGTACAAGCCTGTACTACACCGTAAAGTAGTAGCGATGGCTGAGCAGCCAGACTTATCTCAAGAGCAAGTGAGCAGTATCAATAATTACACAAAGGACAGCAATTACTATGATTCAAACAAACACTGACTCAAGGTTTCTGAGTAAAAGAATATACATTTATTTACACATCAGGTGTAAAACATTTCACTAAAGTAAAGCAGTTGAAAAATCACACTCTTAATACACTACACCACACCCAATAGATTCTGGACAAGTTAGGCTCAAAATGAAGTATGAGCAAAATGGCACTCCAGCAATTTAAAAGTGAGGGAAAGATAAAGTTAGATAAGAATTGAGCAGCACCAACAAGTAAGTAAGAAGGGCAATCTAGAAATAGGAACTACAGTGATGAAATCAAATTAAAGGGGCCTAGCCCAAAGTCAATGGACCAAAGTCTTTGCTCAAGATCACACAGTTCAGTGTAGTTCGCGGTTAAGTCTTTGCCAAGAATTCAGAACGAAGTTTGTCAGATGAAAAGTTACTTTATGAATGAAGGACAAGCCCTCTGATTGGCGAAATGTTTGACACGCCTTCACCGCGGCTGGATGAAACGAACAACCGGATTTGAACAGTACCTTAAATGGAGAAGAAGGCTGTAGCTGAGGAGGACGTTCCTGGCGGGTCCTGCAGGCTCACGGTTCCTGAAGTGACTGTCGGATTGACACAAAGTAGGACGATTGGAGGGTCCTGTACTGCCCAGGGAAGAAACCAGCAGCAGAGCAAAGCAACACATAAAAGATGTGTTCCTTACAACGCAAGCAGGGTCCGTTCCTCCTGTCTATCCGGTTCACTGTAACTCTGTATAGCAAATTCGACCAGAGAAGGGAGGCCTGATGAGCAGTTTGGTAAACTGGTTGTTCCCACCAGCTCAAGGGGAGAAGATTCCTTGCAGATCTTCCCTGTTGTTGGAGTATGAAGATTCAGACCTGCAGTAGTACTTCCCCGGGAGGTTCAATCGTGGTAGGGGTCCTCTTCTCTCAGTTCCTCTTTGGTTCTCTCGTTCCAGTGGTGACTCTGCCTTTCCAGCCCCAGAGACATGCTTTTTATGCAGTTTTCCCCCATTCACACAGCTTGGCTGTCAATCACACAGCAGGGTGGCTGTCTTGCCGGGACAGTCACCACAACCAATCAGATCAGAGTCCGACATGGGTCACCAAGGAGACCCTTTGCAGGGAGTCCTAAACCCCTGCCTCACATCCTGTCCCTCCCAGACATACAGGCGCCTAAGGAGGGCTTCTGTGCAGAAGCCTGTAAAAGATAGCCTGAAACAATACCAGGGCTATTTAAGATAACCGCGATATGCAAAATAGGGAAGTTACCAGTGCCACCAGCCAAGTCTTAATGAAAAGGGAGCGAAACAATGCTCCAAGAGAAACAGACAAAAAGGGATAAGTATTAACTCTTTCCAGAACTCTATTTAAGATAGTTTCTACTGGGTCTGTGAGTTTTACAAGAGACTAATAAAGTCAATGGCAACTTTACATGTTCTGGGAGACAGTAGTCGTCCCAGAAAATGGAGTCGGGAGTTGGTAAGCCAAAAAGACAACCCTGTGTCACTGCACTGAAGGTGCTGTGTAACACACAGTAAAAAGATGATGCCTATGGAGTAGGTGAGGCTCTGCAGTCTATGAACACAAGAAAATGTTAAACACACACAGCAAAACACATGTAAGAATGGGAAAAAAGGCTCACACTCTTACCAGGTGAAAAAAAAATCCTAGAAATCCAGCAAAGCTGCTGAGGGACTCAGTAGGTAAGGGAAATGAGCTATTCTGGAGAAATCTCTCTAACAGCCACATGTTACAAATGTTTTCGTTGTGTGTTGTATCTGGTGTCATCTGTATTGCCTCTGCACATTTTCTACTGGTAGCAGAGTTTATTGTGTTGATTTAATTTCTAGTCCACTATTGTTTAGGTGTTCCCTTAGCACTTGCGTGGGATTGTGCATGTGCCAACACTTCATTCACTGTTGTAGGTATTTTGCATTGTGGCTGTTGCAGTGAGATGTGGTCTCAATGTGGATGGGTGGCTTGGACACATCACTTTTGTATTTGATGATAGATTGCTGTGTCACTCCCATGTCATGGCTGCCCACACACACCAATCTGCAATCACACACTACCTGGTCTCATATCATGCATCACCTCTGCGACTGGAATGCAGCTTAGTCCCATGAGTGAGGATGGTGTGGGGAGGGGGTGTAGTGTCAGGGGGCTGCCTGGGATACTGGCAGAGGTGAGGGGGGCTGGTGGTTGGTGAGATGCAGTGAGGGGGCAGTCTGGTGGTAGTGACGGAGGTCAGGAGGGTGTGGGGAAGGGAGTGTACTGTCAAGGGGATACCTGGGATAGTGGCAGAACTCAGAGCGGTGTGGGGACCAGGCTGTACTGTCAGGGGGCTGCCTTGGGTAGTGGTGGCTATGAGGGAGGCTGGTGGGTGGTGTTGAGGCTTGAGAGTGCTACCTGGGGGTAGTGGTGGAGGTGAGGGTGGCTAGTGGGTGGTGTCATGTCTTGAGAGGGCGTACTGGGGTAGTGGCAGAGGTGAGGGGGTTTGGAGAGCGGGATGTACTGTGAGGGGCCTGCCTGGGTTAATGGCAGAGGTCGGGGGGTGGTGTGGATTTGGGTGTACTGTCAGGGATGCTACCTGGGATAATGGGGGGAGTTGAGGAGGGAAGGTGGGTGGTGTCAGGTCTTGAGAAGGGTGCTGGGGTAGTGGCAGAGGTGAGGGGGGCTGGTGAGTGGTGTCGGGACTTGAGGGTGTGGCCTGGGTTAGTGACAGAGGTGAGTGGGGGCAGTGTCAAGACTTGAGGGGGCTGCTATGACTAAGGGCTGTAGGCCAGCACTATGGATGGCTTGAAAGTAGGGGCGAAGGTCCGTAGTTTCGCCAGGGTGCAGCCTTGACTTATGGGGGACTGCACGCAGTATCGCCGGGGTGCAGTCTTGACTTACAGGGGATAGTTCGCAGTTTCACCGGGATGCAGGCAGGACTCACTGGGGGGGCACACACATTGTTGCCGGGATACAGCTTTGACTTACATAAGAAGCGCATGCAGTTTTACACAGGGGGTTGACTTACGGGGGAATGTGTGCAGTTTTGCTGGGGTGCAGCCTTGAATTATGGGGGATCGCGCATAGTTTTGCCAGGGTTCAGCCCTGACTTACGGGGGATCGCGCGCAGATTCTCCGGGGTGCTGAATGATGGGGCAAAGGTTGATTGGTAATGCTTTTTGTTTGTGTGGGGGCGTGTTGTGGGCACCTCGATTTTCTTTGTGCCTCGGTTTGCTTTGCGGTTAAAATTCCATTAATACATGGAGCGCAAAAAACATTTGCCCGCAAGTAGGTGCAAAGTTGTTTTACGTGCAAAGTACTTTGCAGCGACTTTGCACTTTTTCTATGAATTGGGCTCTTTTGGGTCTCATTACAAGTATGGCAGTGTAGTAAAAAACGTTGATAACATGGTGGTAACTCAGTTACTGCCGTTTTATCACATTCTGCACTGCAGTTTTGGAGGTGAAGTTGGGGATTTTCCTCCAGCAAAAGGCTGGAGAAAAATCCCTCGCCTTACCACCAGAAAATCAGCAAAATCAGCCACCGAAATCCCCATGGAATCCTATGGACACCAAGAAATGGGGATTTACACTGTCTATGATGCTTGGCGAAGTGGCGGTAACAGTAATTCCCTTTGGAGGTATTCTGGCAGATTAACCGCCAGAATACCTCCAAACTTGTAATGAGGACCTATGTTTGTGAGATATTACTTTGTGTTAGTGTATGCTTTATGTTATTTATTTCGTCATGTACATTAGGACTTTTGTTAACATTGGAATGTGTACTTTAGAAAATATTACATGTTTGCTATATATCTATGTATGTTCTTGGTGTATGTTGAGAAGATGCATAAATGCTGACCTTATTGACTTTGCATTTGTGTGGGTGAGTTAAAGGTCCAGCAGTGTTGGCTTTATTTCATGTTTCCTGTTTAATAATACTTTAAACCTCATCCTCAGCAATCAAAAATGTTGTAGACTTAATTAGTACCTGGCGAGGGTCAATTAGCTTGTAAAATGCAAGCTCATTGTCCCTTGCCTGGGCCTTACCTGCCCCAGAAAGCTTGGAGCTCCGCGCGGCCCAGAGTTCTTCCCTCGACTGGCCGCCATGGGAAAGGGAGAAGGGACTGCACGTAGTCCGTTCTCCCCTTCTATGGCAGCCATTTACTTTGTTTACTATGGCCTCTACAGAAAGAGAAAATGGACTACGTTTAATGTCCACGGCGATCATTTGTTTTCCTTTTTTTTCAGCTGCGAAACCCAACGTGTCTCGCAGCCCAGGGGAAAAAAAAAAACATTAGTCTAATGGGCCGGGGTACTAATGGCAATATGCCCCGAGACTGCAGACCATTACCGCAAAAGGTAATGCCCCCAGGGCCTTCGTTAAGGCCCTCGCTGCACTCAGGCCTGTAACTATGGGCCCCAAGGGCATTACCTTATGCGGTAATGGCCCACAGTCTCGGGGTATGTTGCCAAAATATTTTTTAGATAGTTACCATAACTATTCAAATGAGCATTATATGATGTGTATGTCAATTATGTCGAAGTATTTGTGTTGAGTGTGACTGATCATCTTGTGCATTTCGTGTTATGTAGAGTACTTCATTGTGTGGTATATTTTCTTTTGTCCCTCTGGACCTACTCTACATGTATGGCAAACCTAATATACGTTGGGTGCGGCTGATCATCTGGTTCGTTTGGTGAGCTATTTTCCATTTGGCTGTATATTATTCAAATAGTTTTGTCCATCTTATGCTACAGCACATGCACTGCATCCAGAGGCGTTGCTAGAGGGGGGCGAATGGGGGCTATAGCCTTTGGTTTTTTGGTTGTAGCCCTGGATAGAAGCTCAGGGACTACAACCGAAAGGCTATAGCTAGCCTCGAATCCTGCCAGTCCCGACATTAGCTTTGCCCCTGATCTTTTCCAGACCTAGCAACACCCCTGACTGCATCCCTACTATATGCTGGGCGAAGTAAATCATTATGTGTGCTCCATACAGTAGTTTTAATTTGGTTGTCTATTTTTCAATTTATTTTGCCCTCCAATCCTGCTACGTATATATGGGGGCCTCGCTGCATGTCCGATATGATGAATCATCCTGTGAGGTTTGCATGACATGTTTCATTCCCCATTTTCTTTTCATTTTGTTATGTCCTCCGACCCTACTGTTCATGTGTGCTGACCTTATTATAAGTTATGTTTAGGTGATTATCTTGTGAGTTTTTCTGAATACTTTTAATTTTATGAAGTCCTTTTTAATTTAGGTTTGCCTCTCTGACCCTACCTGCACATTTTGATTAATATTTTTCATTTTGCAGTATGTTTTTCACCTCTCCGGCTCCCTCCTCTGCTTCTTTGGCTGTCCTGTTGCCTCCTCCCTCAGCCACCTCTCTGGCACTCTATTCTTCCTCTCTGACTACTCTACTCTTCCTTCACCCTCCGCCCATTCTCGGGCCCCTCCAACACTTCTGCCTGTGGCCTGTACCCCTCCACAAAGTCCTGTAAAGGCTATATCTTGTTCCACATCGATACTCTAAACGCTTGCGCTCCTGTCAAACACTCCTCTGACATCTACAATCTCCTGGAAGAGCTTGATTTGGATATACTCAGTCTCACCAAAACTTGGTTCACTGCCAGTGCTGTCACAAGTTTTGACACTCTCCTTCCTGGTGGCTACACGATCCTCTCCAATACCAGAGCCAACACTCCCGGCAAGGATGTAGCCATGATTTTACCAGAGTGGATCCCTGCTTCTGTCATTCCAACCCAGGAATACTCCTCCTTTGAATGCCTGGTCTGCAAGCTCTCTATATCTCCTGGCCTCTCTCTCTCACTGTGGCCACTATCTACAGGCCACCTGGCCAGGTCGCCCTCTTCCACTCTGATTGAGCTAACATCTCCTCCTCCTTCCTTGCCTTTACCTCTCAACTTATCCTCCTGGAGATGTGAACATCCACCTGGAAGCTACTAGCTCCTCGGCAGGACTCTTTTGTAACCTCTGCAACTCTCTGTTTCTCTCTATTCTTCCCTCTGACCCGACTCACTTTGCAGGGCACACCCTGGATGTTCTGATCTCTTTAGAGCTCCCTCTCTCCAACCCTCTCACCACTCCTCTCTCTTGCAGTGACCACTTCCTTCTTTCCTCCCACCTTTCTCTCTGTACCCCTCAGGTCAAGCCAACCCCAGCACTGCCACCCACCTTCTCGGTCCTACACCTTTGGCTGACTTGATATGATATGATACTTTATTTATATTGCACCCATACACAAGTGTTTCAGGGTGCAACAAGACAAGGGAGGGGTACATGGGAGGACAGAAACAACGATCTTTCAAGGCCCAGTGACATTGAGAACATCCAAGTGCAGGGGAGAGGTTAAGGGGGAAGTGCAAGGGGCAGGGGAGGAGTGGAAGGTGCTGAACACGTGATCAAGAAACAACAGCAGGTAGTGTGGCCAGCAGGTGGCAAGTGCATGAGTTAAGTGCAGACAAGGGGTATAAATAAGTGCAGATAAGGGGAGTGTAGGGTTGCAGATACAGACCCAAGTACAAGGGAAGCCAGGAGGCAGTGCAGGTATGCAGCTGGGTGGGCAGGGATCTGGGCCCGAAATTGGAGAGTAGCCAGATGCCCAGTGCAGAAATGGACAGAGATCAGCAAGGGAGAGGAAGAGAAAAGGCAGAAGCAAAGAGAAGGCTCTTCAGGTGCTTCCGGAACCAAAGATGGTTCTCCTCATGTTACAAAGAGGTAGGGAGGCTGTTCCAGAGGGAGGGCCCAGCCAAAGAGAGAGATCTACCACCAACTCATTGTTTGGAGAAGCGACTGACACTGAGGGAGTTGGAGGTGGTTCTTACACTCTGCACAGCCCTCGCTAACCCTCCTCTCTCTATCTCTAACACTCTTGACGTCCTTGCCCCTGTCATGAGGATCCATTTGAAGCCAACATCTAGGTGCAACTCTTCGTACAATTCCGACCTCACCACCCTTAAATGCAATTGCAGAGTGGCAGAGAGGAAGTGGAGGGCATCATGAGCATCTGGCAAACTGGCCTGGTGCCTGCTGCAAAGGCAGTACAGACTGTCTGTCCTCTCTAAGAAGAGAGCCTACATCCAAGCCTGTGTCTCTGCAGCCCCTAACAACTCGGCCAAACTTTTCAAAATCTGCATGGAGTTGCCCAATCCTGTTGCAGTCTCTACCTCTCCTGTTCCCTCGCATGCCCTCTACATGGCTCTGGCATTTCACCACTAAAACCAGGACATCCTGTCCACTCTCTCTTCCTCTACCTCCTCTTTCTCCTCCTCATCCACCATGGCCACTCTTTGCTGTCTCTCCTCCTCCTTTCACCTCGTTTCCCCCGTTCACCCCAGACAATGTTTCTAGACAAGTTTGATCTATGAAAGTCTCATCAAAACAGGTTCTCCCCTGATCCGACAGAACCAATAAGGACCACATTGACACCCTTGCTACAGCATTGGACGATTGGCACTCCCTTGTGCACCCACTTCTGAAGAAGCCCTCTACCCATCCTTCCTCCCTGGCAAACTATCGACCGATGTCCATCACTCCTTTCCTAGGAAAACTCCTGAAAAGCTGGTCATTTGCCAGCTCAATCTGCACACTGAATCTGTTGGTTGTCTCCCCGACCACTAGTCTGGCTTCAGAGCAGCCATAAGCACAGAAAATGCTCTCCTGAACAACTGTGAAGACCTGCTCTCTAATTTTGACTCTAACCTTCCTTCTGTCCTCATTCTCTTTGATCTATACTCTGCTTTCGACACGTTCAACCAGGCCATCCTGCTCAATTGCCTCAGCGACAACCTGGGTATCTTTGGTCAGGACCTGGCCTGGATGACCTCTTTTAGCACTGACCGACCCTCCCAGGTCCAACTTGGGTCTTTCCTCTTTTCTATCTCTCTTTCTACTTGTGGTGTTCCCCAGGGGTCTAACCTTTCTCCCTGGCTTTTCAACAGCTATGTGGCACCTCTTGCCCACCACATTGCTCTAACTTTCAGTGTTATGCGGATGACACCCAGCTCTCCGTCAGGCTCCTCTTACCCACCGTGGCTCCTTCTCTCATACCAGACTGCCTGGCTGCAATTCAGGAATGGTGTGCCACCACTTAATGGCAGTAAGACTGAGATCCACCTTGTCGGGACACCTGTACCCTCCTTTCCTCTCTCTCTCTCCGGCCGTCCACCCGGGGGCCCTCTTCCTGCTCCTTCCTGTGAGGCTATGAATCTTGCTGTCACATTTGACTCCACCCTCTCCTTCTCTACTTACATCTCTGACGTTTCTAAGAAGTCACACTATCAGCTGCACTTCCTCAGACATATTCTGCCTTTTCTCACTTTCCACCAGAAGCTCACTGTCTCCAGAGCCCTGGACCTCTCGAGGCTTGAATATTGCAACAGCCTCTTTCTAAATCTGCTTGTTGCTGCTCTCCGACCTTTACGACTTATCCAGAACAGGACTTGTCCTTGGCCGCAAGCCCAGGGATCATATCTATCCAGCTCTGAGAGCTCTCCACTGGATCTCTGTGGCTGCAAGGATCAATTTCAAGACCCTTTGCATCGTCCACAAGGCTTTCTGGGGCCTGGGACTGCACTACCTCCAACTTTCTCTTCCTAAACATCTTTCTTCTCGAACCCTCTGCTCAACCGCCTCCAACTCTCTGCGCGTCAGACACTTCTCTGAACAGAGAGTGGCGGGTAGATCTCTTTCCTCAGCTGGGGCCTCCCTCTGGAACAGCCTCCCTGTTTCTCTCAAACTTGAGCAGAACCACCTCCGATTCCAGAAGCAACTCAAGATCTTCCATTTTGCCTCTGCTTTCTCTCTTCCTCTCCCTTGCTGATGTCCCTGACTGCTCCGCACACTGGTCACCTGGCCACCCATCGAAATTTGGGCCCATGCACCTGCATGCCCAATTGCCTTGCACTGCCTCTGGGCACTTTAGGATCGGTATCTGCAACCCTACAGACCCCTGTCTCTCTGCACTTTTGAGCCACCCTCCGGCAGCACTTATTGAGTTACGTGCACCCCCTCCCCACCAGCACTTCTTCCCTTCGCTCCTCCCCGCAATGTGCGTTCTGAATGACTCCACGCCTAGTAACATCGTTGTTTTGTTCTCCCTCTGTCCCCCCTCCTTGTCTTGTCGCGCCTAGAAACACTTGTGTACTGGCGCGTTATAAATGACTTATTATATTGTATTGTATTGTATTGTATTGTATTGTATTTATTGTGTTTATATAGCACTTTAATCCAAAACGCTTGTTAACAACAGAATACACATAACATTATAACAGTAATTTACAATTATGAATCAAACCAACAAAACAGTAAGTAGAGCTATTAAACTGTGAGGGAAAAGGGATGGGTGAGGAAGGGACCGAGGAGGGAGACAGAAGGGGTATAAGAAGGGGTATAAGGGTGAGAATGAGGGAGAGTAGGGGAAGGGGAAGGTAGAGGAGCGTAGGGAAGATTCGAAGGAAGGAGAGGGACTGAGAGGAGGGAAGGGTTTCATGGCGGGGAATGGAGGAGGAGAGATTTCAGGGAATTATATCATATATTTTTCGTCCTCTGACACGAATGGGCATGTATGACGGTCGACTACTTGGTGGTAGTGGCTGATGGGTGCATTTTGTAAAATATTTTTCATTTCACAGTTTGTTTTTTCATTTCCTTTTGCTTCTGCAACATTTCTATGCATATACGTCACTCTGTTGCACGTTGGCTTCTGCAGATCATTTTGGGTGTTTCTCTGCATATTTTTAATTCTGTGGGCTGAACCTAGATGTTTGTTGGGGGCTGCAGGTTTTTTTTTACATGTTTTGTGGTATATTTACCATTCTGTTTTGTCTCTCCATGAATTCTATGCATGTATGGATATTTCAATATTTATTTTTATGAAATAGTGAATATCTCAAATTTGCTATATTTGTTTAATTTGTTTGCCATGGAGAACTTCATGGTCAGGGCTATGGGTGCGCAAACACAACTTGCAAGGTGAAGTAGACATTGCTGAGATGTGTGGTTGGAAATTGACAACATCTGACATGAGTGTCCGGATATGGTGAGATCAGATAAGCAAATACAACTCAATTCTCCTGTATAAGGTGTCATGTAAACTTAACTATACTGAAGCGACTGCGGCAGTATAACACACTTTGCTTCACTTTGTTGTCAGCTCCTTATGGACCTTCACAAAGTGTAGCTAATTTAACCAACCTACTATTAAATATTTTATTTAAAAACATATATATATATATTTTTAAATAAATGTTTATTGGTTAAGCAGAAAAAAGAAAAAACAATCAATTACAACTTAATTTGTCATGCTAAATTAACCCTTTACATTCACGTTCAGTTACATATTTTTCCCTCTGTTTCACTGTCCAACAATTTAAAAAATCCAAAACGATATATCATAGACCCACTTCGTTTGGAGATAACCATCAATAAAATAAAATAAATCAAGGGAAAGGTGAAAAAATAAGTAAAAGGGACCAACGAAGAAGGAAAAGAGAGCGAAGACTGGGGAGAGGCGATCAGTTCCAGGTTTTGCTAATTGGGTCCGTCATGAGCACCAGTTATTATTTATTCAGCAGCAGTTATACATCACTAGCCTTTACTAAAATTGCTTTGTTGAATTTAAGAACTTCAAAACATAAGCTGGTGCTCTATTCCATGATCATCCACAACCACCAACTCTGGTCAAGATCAATAGAGTCAATCTTTTGAGTTTTCTTTAGGTGTGTGGTTTTTAGGGTTGCTAATTTAGGACAGGTCGTTACCCAGTGCACAAGAGTTTCCACCTTTCCCTCTGATCCGCAAAAACTACAGTTGGCTTCCCCTGGAGATGTTATTTTTCTCTCCAGCGCTATCTCTCGTGTGTTTACTATGTTCAGTCTTACTCTTAGTGGTAACTCATTTAACCCTTTTTTGTCTTTTTCTTGGGCATGGCTTCTCATGTCCTGATTTCTCGCATGTATAGTTTCAGTCCAATCCCACTCTACTAGTTTTTTTTTTAAATTTTCATTGGGTTGAAAATGAGTTCTTTCTCGCATAAGCCATGATCTTTCATGATGTTCTCTATCTTGGTCCACCAGTTCTGAAGCATAGGGTCTTTGGTTTCTACTTGACAGATGAAGATTTCTAAAGGTGAATCTGGTTCTGCTATTTTGGTTTTTTGGTAAAGTGCAATGGACTCCCATAACACAATGCTCTCCATTTATTGTAGTCTAAGTTCATGGTGGACAACCGCTATTCGGAGGGAATTGGGTAGACACAGACCTTTTCACCAAAATAGACCTTCTAAAACGGGCCAGATTTTCCAAGGTAGACATAACATTTACTCTGAACCATATGTCAGGACTGCAGCAACCTTTGGACGGCCGTATATGACGAGTGGCATTATGGAATATCTTCCATACTTTTGGAAGATGCTTGTGCCTTGGGCTGCCAGATGTTTTCTTTTAAGTCGCAGGGCATGATAATGAGCATTCTCATCGCAGTTATTATTTAGCAAAAACACCCAAGTACATCATTGTGTTTACAACTTCCATCTTCACATCAGTTATATACCAGTTTCGGTCCCTTCGCTCCGGCATACAGGCTGAAGACATAATTAGAATCTTAGATTTATGAGCATTCATTTTCATGACTTTTGTTTCCAAAAACTGTTGGAAGCAGTCTAGTCTCCTCTGTAGGCCAACTGGAGTTAAGTCCATAAAGAAAATATCGTCTGCATAAAGGACCCATGGTGTTAATTTTCCATTTATTTTTGGAGGGAAAGCTCTTACATCCTCTTGTGGTACTCTAGATCAGCGATATACAGGCTGAACAAGAATGCTGCAAGGCAGAGCCTTGTTTCAAGCCTCTTTGTGTCACAATTTTCTCAGAGAGCACTCGCGAGCCTGATAGTCTGATCTGTACAGACGTGTCTGTAAAAAGGACACACATTGCTCCTATCAGATCATGTGGGCAGTTCCATTTCTTTAATTTTGCCCATAGTTTTCCTCGATTCACACAGTCAAAGGCTTTTTCTAGATCTAGGAATGCCACATATATTTTCGAACTGGACTCCAATGCTCTCAACTTTAGAATTCCGAGTATAAAGATGTTAATAGATGTCCCCACGCCTTTAATAAAGCCGGTTTGATGCAGTTGTAGGATTCTAGATTTTATGGCCCATTTTGTCAGATCTCTAGGTAATATCGTAGCAAACAATTTTACCATTCAGTCCAACAAGCTATAAGCCTATAATTATGTGGGTCTGCTTTGTCCCCTTTTTTGTACATTGGGATGACTATGGCTTCACACCATGAAGTTAGCACTTGTCTTGTGCTTAGGACGTGATTGAAGATTTGAAACAAGCCCTGGCTCCATTCCTCTGTGTTTTCTTTTAACTGGTTGGTTTGTTATCCCGTCAGGGTCTGCAGCTCTTGATCAGCTAAGTTTCTTAATTCTTATCTCAACATCTTCTCTGTCTATATCAATGGCCCCTTCCATTTGTGAGTTGGAACTTTCATTTGCAAGATTATCATCGGGATTGGAAAACAGCTTTGTATAATGATCGCGCACCTTACTTCACCAAATTGCGCTAGCATATTATTCGCTCTGAAAGATCCCCCATTGTTTAAGAGTTCCCAAAGATCTCTAGTGCTTTTTTGAGAGATCGCTTTTAGCATATGTTCAGCTTGTAGTTGTATTCACTGGGATTTGGTGGCGATCAAGCAGTTTGTAAACTTCTGTTTCCATTGTCTGGTGATTTCTATCCTATCTGGTAGATTTAGCTTTTTTATTTTTCTTATATCTGCGTGCAGTTGTTTTTTTGCACTTCGCGCTAGCGGGTCATAGAGATTCCTAGAGATCATATTGCATTTACGTGGTTTAGAAAAGTCCCTCCAAATCCATATTTAGTCCACCTGATTCGAATCGACCTCCACAGCTTGTTTGAAAGTATGGCCAATCTTCACAATCTCTTTCTTGCCAGTTTTCAATCGGTTTTTTGCCCATGTTAACTTAACTGAGGCCATTAGCCCATGACACTTGTGTACTTTGTTTACTTACAGAGTCATTGCAACTAGATTGTGGTCGCTTGTACTCTGGGTTTTTACTTCTAGGGTCTTAATTTGTTTTACTAAGTTCCCAGATACAAAGAAGTAATCGAGACAAAATCTCTTGTTTCCACTGCTCCATGTATTTCTCCCTGGTATATCCTCAGGTGTTTGTCCATTAAGTATATGTAGGACTTGTACAGTGAATTCACGATACCAAATTAGTGCTTTGCCTTGAAGTTCTTTTTTGGTTTTGGAATACCTTTTTAATCGAGTAAATGGATGTTAAAGTCACCACAGATTATCACTGGGACTTCTTTCCATCCAGCTATGGCTTGATCTTTCTCCTTGTATAACGCTTGGATGAATTTGGTTTCTTGGGTTGAGTGAACTCGCCAGTATATATTTATTAGTATTACATTTTCTTGTTTGTTCTTATGTTTCCGTTGAAGGTGTAAGGTCTGCACATACGGATTGGGATAATTGTGTTTGAATATTCAGTATTCTGAGTCAGTTTTTACCAATGGTAGGAGCCCGGAATAAGGTCTTCCCATGAGGCCCTTACATGCTGGATTTAGAAAAGCCTCATAATCGTTGCATGATGGGGTGTTCCTTAACCAGGTTTCCTGCATGAAGATAACTTCATATTTAGATAGAGTCTTCAACTCTTCCGAGACCAGAGGTTTGAATCCTGTAGTGTTTCAACTGGCAAATCTAATCTATGCAGTGACTTCTCTGTCTTCATTCTTTTTCTGCTTTCTGCCCACCAGGGCTTCAGCTAGCCATTTTCAAGAGTCTTCCTCAATACCCTACCATACAATACGCTTTTCTTCTTCCCGATTGTTTCTCACTGTGAAACGAACTTGGTGTAGGTCATTCATATTTGCTGTAATATAGCTTATAGACTTTTTAACTGAGGAACGTGTTTCAGCATGGTTTCTTTCTTTGGTTTCGGATAGCCAATGTTTTTTCATGTCTCCATATCCCTCAGTTTCCTGTCTCGGTTGAGGGTCTTGGTATCATTTCTGCTGTTTATTATTTTGATTGATATGTTGTTGCTTGTTTGAATTGAGATTAAGCTTTTCTAGTTGTTCCCATCTTTGTAAGTCTTCATGGGCGTCGATTTCTATTTTCTCAGGAGTAAGTTCAGCGGGACGAGATCTTTGTTCTGTTCAGCTACTGGACTTCTGATACTCTTGTAGATCGTAGCCTAATCTCAATGGTCTCACACTTTGATCTAGGATTAAGGACTTAATTTTCCATGATGTTAAGTAGAGGGAGGATAGCTCAGCAGCAACGTGCTTACCTTGGAAGCAAGACAACACAGAGCAACACTGGTTCAATGCCCGGTCCGCACTTAGAAACCTCTGGGTATTAAGCGCATTATAAATAACCTATCATGTCATCTCATGTCATAGCACAACTTGATCCATCAACTTCTCTGAGACAAATTCAATGATCTTGATGTCATCTGTGGAAATGCGTCCTAAACTAGGTATGAGTTGTAATAATTTCATTACCATAAGTTTATTTAGAATGGGAGAATTGTTCCCTTTATCAATCCGTTCTAAATACATTTTTGGGGTTCCTTTCCCCTGCTGTCAGGTATTCTCTGCCAGGCTTTTTGCTCTTTCTCTCCACGCTTTCCTTGGTTGTTGTTTTTCCTGAAGGTTCAGTTTCTTTCTCTTCTGATCCATTGCAATACATTCTCTCACCTCTTCATGTTTCTTTGAGGGAGGTACTTCTCTAGATTTCTTTTTTCTTTTTATTATCCTCCTTTTTCGGGAGTCTTCTGATATCTCAGCCACAGCACGTTCTATATCAGCCCATTCCGATTCTGATAGATTATTCCAGTGTGCTTTTTCATCCTTCTGTTCAATAATTTCTACCAGATCACTGAGACAAGTTTCGTCTTCAGCTTCACATAGATCCTCTTCCAAAGGCGTCTGGCTTTCTGGGAACATAGTTAGATTTTCCCCTTTGTAACTTTTTCAACTTCTGGTATTACCAGTTCTTTCCTTGTTCTCTTATGGAGTTGTTTACTCCCAACTTTGGTGTGGTCCTTGAATTGAATTATTAAGGCAGGTTCTCGAGGCTGTATTTTTTTTTCCTTTTTTCCTTAGTCATTGGGGGCTCTGGTAATTTTTCACGCACTCCCTTAGAATTTCGCTGGATCTTTTTCTGAGAAGATATTTCCTGTGGTCTTGTCTCCTAACTCTGGTTGGGTTCAGTCTACAGCTGCTGCAGGTATGTCAGATTTTTTTAAAGTGGCAGTTGATGCATGTTCTTAGACCAACATATCTTTATATTTCAGACCCTTCCACATTGCTTGCATCCATCTGAAATCTTCAAGTATCGCTTGCATTAGAGTCGATTTATCATTGGATTCTCTACGGGCTAAATCGCATAGCCAATTTTGCCAAAGTACTGATGTTTCTGCTTCTTTTTCTAAACGCAAATCTACTTTCGTTGCTAGATTCTCCACTATTGTTAGTTTGGACTGGAGCACAGCAATCAGGGTGCTCTGATCTTTTATTGCCTCATTAACTGCTTCATATAACTTTAGAAAAGGTGATATCGAGAGTGTGATGGATGGAAAGATGATTCTCTGTAATTCTGATGCATCTTTATTTGTTATGGAGGGATTCGGATTTCCGTTCTCCGATTCCCAGTATCTTCCTTCGTTACTATAGCCTGAGGTACTGGTTGATTCATTTAATTGCCCGGGCAAATCTTCCAGTGACTCAGAGCTCAGCTTGGGAGGGAGTTTCACTGTTGGTGTCATACTGGAAATCGCAGGCTTTTCCCATCCTTCTCTTTGAGGGCTGTTTCATTTTATGATTCGGTTTTGTTCGTTTCACAGGATCCAATTCTAAATGATTCAACTGCAGACATTTTAAGTTCAATCTCCGACAACCTATTTTGTATGGAGGCTAAACTCTGCCTCTATTGTTTAGAAATGTTTTCTGCTAAGGTTGAGAGCACTTTGTCTAGTTGTGCAGCTAGCTCTGAATTTTTTTATATTTTATTGAAAGCTCCAAAGGATCACTTCTATTTCCCATGTTTTGATTTACGAGGCATTAAGAGAGTGGAGGTTTTACTCACCGCTTGCACGTCTCTTTTTCTGCGCGCCGCCATAGTATTCAGTTTCACAGGTGTACTTGAGAGGTGAGAAGTATCGGCATCTTGGAAGACTTCATATGAAATGGATCCATTTGATCTCATGTTGGTTTCTATTTGTGTCAAAGTTTCTTTCGGTTCACGGCTTCATAGTAGTTGATTTTTATCTTGTACAATGGGCTGGCTAGACACAGCTTCAGACTCCTCGATTAGGAACAGTTCATTTGAGCTTGTTTCAATAGCTTGCAAGGTCGTATTTACATTGTCAAGTGTTACAATAATCGCCTCTCGTCTGGGCTCCTCAATCGACTGTATTGGCGTCTTTGGTTTAAGGTGATTTAAGGCCTTTAGGGGGCAGTCTCTATTATCAGAGACGTCTTCTTCTTTTGAGGCTCCATCCAATGTTAGCTGGACACTGGGCATTTTCTTTATTTGGCGTGTTTTCATTCTTAGATGAGGCGCCCAGCTTAGGTATGACTACGTAGCGTCTAGATTTCTAATCTGGCACCTGCACTAAAATGTAAACCTCACGCGGCTTCGGGAACCAAAGGGCCTAGTCCCGCAGTTTCCCCACCGCCACAGGCTTTGATGGAACTAGTAGGGAGCAATGCCAGTCATCCGCCTCACATCAATAGAGTTTCCTTTGTTACTTACAGTTCAGTGAAAAGAGCTGCTGCAGTACAGTCTTCTTGTAATCTGCTTGGGTGATGGCAGACAGCTGCAGCTATGCTGGGGCCACGCCAGCTTGCAGCTAACTGCCAACTGCCAGCTTTCACTTTGCTCCGCTTCGCTGTTCTGGAAGCTTTTGAATCCAGGTGAGGAAAGGTATGGGGAGGAGCCTCCAGCGTCCGTTGATTGTTAAAGGTAAAGAGTCTTTATTCACACTGTAATGTCAATATACAGTGTTCTACAGAGTTCCAAAATAATGCTCTACACACGCCAAACCAAGTGAGTTGAGACATCTTGTCGTCCTGCTAACTGCCACTTTGCTCACTTCATAAAAAACATATCCATGTTCCATTAAAACGTTATGAACTCATTTCAATTGGACATATACAACATTTTAAACGTATTAAGTTATTATTTGTTGCATTCAGCTCAACATCAAACACTGACGAAAAATGTCAGCCTAAACAAAGGTGTTTTTTTTGTGTTATGAATATTTTGATATGAAAATGTATAATTGCAGAAGTGCTTCTGTCAAAAGCGTTATGCACATGCTAAAAAAACATAGAGAAGTGTATGTTGGTTCTAGATTGTTTCTGTCTCCTTCCAACGTCTGCAGAGATGCTCAAAGACACAGGGCATTACATTATTTTGTATCGGTGACGTCAGTTGAAGACATTTGAAGGAAACCGTGAGTTTATTTTTCACTGTGAATTGCTCTGTGCCTGTGTGCAACCTAGGCACATCCTCTTTGTTAAAATAATGTCACAATAGCAAATCTTGTATGCAAAGCTTGCTAATGACAGCTTTGCGGCAAAAGCCTTGTGATGTGCCAGCGACAAAGACACTGTAGAAGCACCCCTAGACTGGTTTCCTCAGAACTGCACTATTTGACCCAGTGGGAAGGTTGAGACATAGATCTGCTGGTCCACCCCATTGCGTAAATACAAATATATTGCATAATTATAACATCATTGAATAGTGATGGATCTGATACATGATGAAGTTGATGTTGTATTACCTTGTACCTTGTCTAAGAACCTTCCATGAGCAGCATTCATGTAACCCAGAATCAAGCCTTCTTAAGCTCCTCTTATAGCACCTTGATGCCTAAGGGCTGCAGTGTGCTCTACAAATCTAAATAAATAAAATAAATAAGCATAGCCAGTATCCATGGAAGATTTGAACAATGTTACATGTTGTTACAATGGCCCTCATTACGACCCTGGCGGAGTGGGATACCGCCAGCGGTAATCGCGGCGGACCCGTCCGCCGTACTACGAGTTCCCTTAGCGCCATGGAGGTTTTCTCCGCCTGGTTTTACCGGGCGGAGAAAACCATGGCGCTAAGGGACCTCGTTGTTAATTACGCCGCCGTACTTTACGGCGGCGTAATTAACTCCTTCCCCACTCCCATTATACCCTATGGGGCAAGAATGGGAATGGGGAAGGGTAAAATGGGGATTGGGGATTTACCGCTCCGCCAAGGTCGGCATGGGGTGGTAAATCCGCCAACCCCCATGGCGCTATCGGCGGCTTTCCGCCATGCTCCGCGGTGCATTTTGCACCGCGAAATCCGCCAGGGTCGTAATGAGGGCCAATGAATGTTTTGAATATTAGTCAGATTCATATCCATAATGCCTAATATGCTGTGCAATAAAATGTTTGAGTAGCTCATTTAAAATGGATTGGCATTTAGACACGTATGGTAGATGTCCACAACTGTTGAGCTAACACTACGTGATATCTAACCAATAAAGGACACCGGAAGCTTGAGTTCCCTCTGTGTTTACACGTAGCAAAGAAAAGCCGGGTGAGGTTTAAAATGCCCAGGAAGAGCCTGGAGTAAAGCACGTAAGCGTAGAGCGTGCATCGTCACAGATAGGCCAATCACAATAAGATGTACGACAGGCATGTCATGCAATTCCCATGCAAAGCTCATAAAGCGTCTTGCGTTCCATGTGCTCCTACTTACATCTTTAAGACGCTAATAAATGCAGATTACATGTGGAAGTATGTCTTGCGCCGCAAATGTTAATACAACTGCACCTACCAGAATGTTTATTGAGTCGAATATGTTGCACTGATGTTGCTGGAAGAATATAAATGTCTGAATATATATAGTCTGAATGTACATGAATTCTCTATCCGCATTGGCATAATTTGCATACAGTTGAGCGACCTTTTTCTTGAGTGGTTTGCACTAATGTGTTTTAATGGCTGCTTTTTCATTTCATGGAACGAACATTGAACGCTAAGGGCCATCCCTATTCATAGAGCCATGAAATTCTATGATTTTGTAAATGAAGACAGCATAAAAAGAGAACTAAACATTTTCATAACCCCACTTACAGCTACTCTGTGCTCTGCTTTTGGTTGTAATTACACATGTTAGAAACAGATGCACATACAGCAAAACAAGTATCTTTGTATATGTATTAATGCAAATTAGACACTTATTGGATGGTATTATGGTATTATGGAGATTTGCACCTGACGCATCACATGACCCAAGCCTCAAATCCGGCGTTAGAAAGATAGAGGACAAAGAGGGAGAGAGAGAGAAACAGAGAGAGAAAAATGAGTTACTTGTCACATATGCCGACTCCAAGTGGGGTTAAAAATTAAGCACTCATCAATTGACAATACACACGTGTAGCAGCGTGCACATGCACTCTACCTAATGTCATGAAAAATATTCACTTCCAAACAAGGTCTAGTGTACATGTGTCTAATTGTGATTTGCAAACCGCAAACAAAAATTCACCCATGTTTCCTTTTTTTAATGCACCTTCAACGTCTTCATTATAACAGATTTCTCTCCTTTGCTTTCCGGCAAGCCCCAAAGGCCGTTGGGAGGGGCAAGGATGGTTGCTGTGGTCCTCAGAGGCCACACAATGGGCTTTGTAGCATCGCTCCCAGGTGACCTTCCAAAGGGAATATGGGGTTGAATCTATACAAAGACTGGGCCTCATTACGGGTCCGGTGGTAAGAAATAGTAATTACCGGCATGCCGGTGCTACAGTGTCTGTGAAGTACAGCTCCGGAAACAATGGCTGATTCTATGTTGGCGTGCATGCACATTCCGGCATGCCAGATAAAGTGGCACCGGCATGCCGGTAATTACACCAAACATCTCCCAAAATCCCAACACTGCCACCCTCTGTGCCAGTGACTCTGATTCCGGCATCACGCTCCCGGTTCCACCGGCACTGGTATCAACGGTGCCGCTATTACCGTGACCAGAAAAACAGTGATCGCTAGAACAGGAAATCGACCGGCGGCCAATAATAAAACATAATCCATTGCAATCCTCAGAGCACAGGACTGATACAAATATCCAGAGCACTGTTCTTGCAAAATAAAGATGACATCAAGGGTACCTGCAAACCGGAGGTGCAAGCCACGCTTTAGTAAGGCAGCACTGAAGATGTTGGCAGACGCATTTGTGGAGCATGCCGATCAACTATTCAGTACAGACCTAGGCAGGCAGGCACAGCTGAGAAAAAAGGCCATCTGGGAGGAGTGGGCACAGAAGGTTACTGCAGTTGGCACAACCCCCCGCACTGTGCGTGACTAAAGGTGGGATAACCTGTGCTTGAGGGTGCACAGCCTCCTGTCGGCCCAGCAAACCCAGGGTATGGACATAGGAAGCAGCAGTGCATCACCCATCCACCTGCATCCCTGGGAGGAGACCTGCAGCAGTGTGCTGCACCTTGAATCCATCGAGGGAGTTGGTGCTGCGGAGGCTGGAGGCATGACATCCAAGGAGGCTGGTGAGTACACGTAACCCCAATGTCCCATTAACCTCCCTGTCCACCCTGCACACAATAGAGAATAAACTTCACTAATACCCCATTCACACAATCAACTCACCTCCTCTCCCCTCCCTGCCTCTACTTCCTGCTCTTCCTCTGGCCCTTCTGCAGCCACCTCTCCTCCCTCCTTCTCTGCCTTTCCCCTGTTCTCCACAGACAAGGTTTCTAGACAAGTTGATCTATGAAAGTCTCGTCAAAGCAGGTTCACCCCTGTTCCTCTAAAACCATCACGGACCACATTGACACCTTTGCTCCTGCCCTGATGACTCTGTAACCACTCCTTTGCCACTGGAGTCTTCCCATCCCCCCTGAAGCACTCCCTTGTGCACCCTCTTCTTAAGAAACCCTCTGCTAACTATCGCCCAATCTCCATCACTCCCTTCCTGGGCAAGCTCCTGGAGAAACTGGCCATCTCCCAGCTTAATATCCACACTGAATTTGTTGGTTGTCTTCATGACCATCAGTCTGGCTTCAGAGCTGCCAGAAGCACAGAAACTGCTCTCCTGAACATCCGTGAAGGCTCTGCTCTCCAACCTCGACTCTAACCCCCACTGTGTCCTCATCTTGCTTGATCTCTCTTCTGCCTTTGACACTGTCAACCATTCCATCCTGCTAAATTGTCTCTGTGATAACCTAGGTATCACCGGTTAGGCCCTGGCATGGCTGACTTCCTTCCTCTCTGACCGACCCTCGCAGGTCCAACATGGGTCCTTCCTCTCTGCTATCTTTTTCTCTACTTGGGGTGTCCCCCAGGGGTCTAACCTCTCTCCCTGGCTGTTCAGCCAATACCTGGCACTCCTTGCCATGCATTGCCACTCTCTGCCCCAACTACCAGTGCTATGCAGACAACACTCAACTTGTTTTCAGGCTTCCTTCCGCCACCTCTTCTCCTTCCCTCATCTCTGACTGTCTGCTATCCACGAGTGGTGTGCCGCCAGTGACCTCAGCCTTAAGGCCAGTAAGACTTAGATTCACCTCATTGGCACACCCACTCCCTCCTTTCCTGTAGCCCGCTGGTCGGCCTCTCTTGGCCCTCTTCCTGCTCCCACCTGCAAGGCTAAAAACCTCAGGGTCATCTTTGAGTCCACACTCTCTTTCTCTCCCCACATCTCTTATGTCTCTATGAAGTCAAACTACCAGCTGCACCTCCTCAGAGGTATTCTTCCTTTCCTCTCCTTCTCACAGAAGCTCACTGTCTCCAGAGCTCTGATTCTCTCTAGGCTGGACTATTGCAACAGCCGCTTTCTAAATCTGCCTGCTTCTACTCTCCGCCCTCTGCAACTCATCCAGAACAGGACTGCAAGACTTGTCCTTGGCCTCAAGCCCAGGGATTGTATCTCTCCAGGACTGAAATCTCTGCACTGGCTCCCAGTGGCTGCGAGGATTAAGTTCAAAACACTATACATCGTCCACAAGGCCTTCTGGGGCCTGGGGCCTCAATACCTTCAACTTTCTCTTCCTAAATATCTTCCTTCAAGAGCTCTTCACTCATCGGCCTCCAACTCCCACATGGTCAGTCTCATCTCCAAGCAACGAGTTGGAGGCAATTCTCTCTTTTCGGCTGGGGCCTCCGTCTGGAACATCCTCCCTGCCACCCTGAAACTTGAGGAGCACCACCTTTGATTCTGGAAGCACCTTAAAACCTTCCTCTTTGCTTCTGCTTTCTCTCCCCCTTTCCCCTGCTGAATTCCTGGCTGATACTGAGACTGCACTGGTTACCTGGCTACCCTTCTGTTCTCAGGCCCAAGCCCTGCCAGTTTCATGCCTGCCCTGCCTCCCTGGCACCCCTGCAGCTGGGAATGGTTGTCTGTATCCCTACATTCTTTTATTTATCTTATTTATTTGTTATCCTATGTACCGCACCTTCCGTTTTTTATTTATCTTGCTTATTTATTATCCCATGTACTGTACGTTCCCCTCCCCCTTCCCCCGCACTTTTCCTTTCCCCCTTCCCTTGCACTTGTGCGATCTGAATGACATCTTGCCTAGTAAGATCGTTGTATGTCTTCCCTCGGTTCCCCCTCCCTTGCCTAGTTGCGCCTTGAAACACCTGTGTATAGTCGCATTATAAATGCCATATCATATCATATCATAACATATCACAGGCACCCTGTATCACCAACACAACATTCTCCTGCTGGCACCCAGACACATATCCCCCTGCCACAGCATAACATATGATGTTTCCACCATGCTGGCACAGCCACAAAGTCACGTCAGTGCCATGCACCTAGATCACCAACAAATGACCAGCATCACACACCAAGGAACCATGTGACTGCCTTGTCCCTACCAACACGGCCCATGATGCCAAATTATCACTGACGTAAAAGTACCACAGACAACAGGCACATGTGGAACACATCCATGGCACAACCCTCCACAACACATCATACACCTTGTTTGCCACACCCCTAACACCCTACACACAAGTACACCACGGAAGCATCCCTGGCACTGCACACACCATGTAGCAACAACACACTTACTGTAGAAACTGTTATTACTTGTGTTTGAAAGTATGAAATAAGCTATTTTTGTCAAAATAAGTGGTTGTGGAGATAATGTGAGTAACCAGAACTCAGGAAAGGTTATTAGTGGTACACTAACCCAAACAAAAATGGACAAAGAGAGCAGTAATCAGGCTTTTGTTCTATTATGTGCATCCTGTATTTTTCCCTCTTTAAGACTGATCCCACGTCAGCAAAAAATTAGGGAAGTACCCAATTGTACAGCACGGCACATCACAAATCCATCCGCACAGTATCCATGACAGAAGCATGTGGGAACCATGCCATGTCACCCACCATATCCCTGACACAGCACTTTCCTCAATAAGTCAAAGCATTCATGTCTGTCTCATCAATCCATACGCATCACTAATGCCCTGCTTTTCTGACTCCCTCAGGCACATCCTCTGGCACTGACGGCCGGCCCAGTCCATCAAGGGGCACCAGGTGTCACTGCCGAAGGACCACCACCACCTCAACACACAACTTCATATCCTCAACGGGCAGATGTCCACGTGCTACTCTAGATGCATCCCTCCAGCCACTGCAGGCCCTTGTGGCACCTCCGCCACAGCCACCTCAGGGCCCTGGGGCACCTCCACCACAATACCTCAAGCCCCTCTTGAACCTCCACAACAGCCACCTCAGGGTCCTGTGGCACCTCCACCACAGCCACCACAGATCCCTGTGGCACCTCCACCACAACAACAAGGATGTGCACAAGGGTGTCTTGGAGAGAACTCAGCTGATGAGGGTGGTCCAGAAATTGGCAACACAGACCAGAGCATTGAAGAGGACCAGCCCATGTCAAAATGCGTGTGGGGTGTGTGGTCCTCAGTGGTATTCACTTGGCCCATTCACAGTCAACATGACCTCTGACCTCTTTAATAAAACATACACAAATTGAACTGCTGGATATGTCCTTATTGTGTTTGTATTCTCTGTGGATCCGGTGGTGTGTGTTTGCTTGACTATGTTAGTGCTTCTTGTTCTCATTTTGTTGTGGTGCATTGTGGTACATGTAATTCATTTGTTTATAGCTGTACACAATTGATGATCTCATGCATGCACTGGATCTATTTACTAAATTGTGGCACGCATGTCAAGGCCTTGCACTCAGGCATGCTATTACTGTGCAGCCCCTTGAGTGACACCTGTACACTTCAACGTACAACACAAAGTAGATTCTTCTCAGCTTTCATTTATTAACTTTATGTGTAGTATTATTGACACAAATTATGATCATTACTGTTATTCATGGTCAACATTCACCTTTAACCTCAATATCCGGCCCTTGTGCAATTTCATGGTGTATTTGTGAATTTCTGAGCACAGAGAAGTGGGATGAAAGATGGATTGAAACATTCAATGTACACAGCCACTGTTGATGCGTGTTATACATGGCCATGATTCAACAGTGCACATGGCCTTGTAGTTAGACACACCCAGCAGCCAGGTACGCTATGCTGTTTCCTGCCCCCTGCCTCAATTCAACAGTGTACGTGGCCTTGTAGTTAGACTCACCCAGCATCCAGGTATGCTGTTTCGTGCACCCCTGATTCAACAGTGCATATGGTCTTATAGTTAGACTCACCCAGCAGCCAGGTATACTATGCTATTTCCCGCCCCACCATTCAACAGTGAACATGGCTTTGTATTTAGACTCACCCAGCAGCCAATTACGCTGTCCACCGTGACGTGCCATGTACCGGGCAGCATGGAGTTGCGTAGCAGAATGCAGTCATGGGTGGAACTGGGAAATCTGGCACAGCAATGGGTGATGATGAGGCGGGGAGCACACTCCATCTGCATGTTCAGTAAATGATATAGTTTTATGTTCTGGTACAGCCTCCACAGCATGCCTGGCCACCAGCTCCACGTGTGTGCAGTCCAAGGCACCAATGACGTTTGGCATGCCTACAAGATCATGGAAGGCTATTTTAGTGCCATTGACCTGAGCTGCTGTCCTGGGTAGACTGATCTGGTCTTGAACGTGACACAGGAGTGCATCAATGACATGGAACAGGACTCGTGAAAAGCAGGGCTGCGATATCCCATGCAGCTCACCAACTGTGTGTTGGTATGTGATTGTGTCAAGGAAGTGTGGCACAGACACTACCTTGAGCAAGGGGGGGGGGGGTGGCTGTGTGGATATTTATGAGGCTGACTAGGTCATCATGGATCAGGTCCACTAAATGAATGATGGTGTCCCTGTCTAGCTGGTACAGGGTGTGGATCTGGCTTTGGCTCAGGTTTAAAAGTGTGGCCTTTAAGCGTGGGATTGGTGGATGTCTGCATGGTGCAACTGCCTGGGCAATGGGGTTTTGCTGGGCCATGATGGCCCTCCTTCTCCTCAAGCGCCTCCACGGCATCCTCTGCCTCCAGGCCTCTTCAAGTAATAGCCCTGCAGGCATGGCCTCCAGATCCAGTACTGTAAGGGGTGTGGGGTGTGGGAGTGGTCATTTTGTGCTGTAGCACTGCTCATTTGTACCACCTGTGCTGATTTTGTGCACCTGTAGCATGTTTCTACACACATTAATCTACTTAATGCCTGGTTCGCGATGGCAGTGTTTCCAGCATCGTTTTCACGTTGATGCCAGCCTGTCCATGCCTGTAATTGTGTGTCCTTGCTGCTCGGAATGTGCACTTACTAATGCCATGGCGGTATGTCAGGCACAGCTGCCACGTCTGTCCACAGATACCGGCAATGGTGTTGCCAGATCTGGTGGCTCACTGGCGGTGTCAGTGTTACCGGCATCACAACTCAGACTATGCCGGTCTGGGAAAAGGTGCCAGTACGCATCATTGTTTCCAGACCGGAAAGGTTATAATGAGGCCCAGTGTCAGTATAACAGGGTCTGTGCTCTCAGTATTAATGAAATCCCTTCAATCTGACTTTTGATGGAAGTCAAAAGGTTCAACCAGTCTGGTTCAGTGTGTGTTGGGACCCTTCTGCACCATGTCCTCAGGGCACCACACAAGGAAGCTTCAGAAAGAAAGGAATTCTTTTCCAAGTTCAGAATCAAATTTTCCGGTTGCGGCTCCAATGTACATATCAGTCAGTAACCAGGAATCTCTACCTACAGCAGTCCCAAAGGCCGACCTAGAGAAGAGTCCCTCAGGAAAGACGGTGTGTAAATGAGTGAGTGAATGTTGTGCAAATAGGTTTGTGGATGTGTTTCTGCTGTGCCAGCTACCAAGAAGCTGATTTAGGGAGGTGGGGGTGATAGACAGAGGCAGTGTGCTACTACTAGAGCTATTTTAATGGGCGTCCATCCATTTTAGTGCAGCCAGTCTTGCCATTGTTCACTGTTGCATGACATTTTTTGCGGGTCATTTATATTAAAGCAAGCTGGATAAATATTATCACATCTCTATATTCCATTTTGGTTCAGCCAGTCTACCCATTTCATAAGACGTCATGGCATTTTTTACCCAGGTAATGCAAGCATGATCTGTGTTTACTACTTCAATAGACTGGAATTTGGGTGCATCCAGTTTAGCCATAACTTATTGTCTAGTGACATTTTTTATTGGTCACATATAATAAAGCAAACATGTTAAGTGTTGGTACCTGCCATTCAGGTGTAGCCAATCTAGACATTTTTTACTATGGTATGGCATATTTGACTAGTCATCTAGGATAACGCAAGCATGATGTGTGCTATTACGTGAGTAGTATTTCATTTTAATGCAGCCAGTGTAGATATTGTTTACTGTGGCATGGCATTTTATTCTAGTCATCTATGATAAAGTAAGCATGATAAGCATTATTACATGGTTTGACTGGCATTTTGGTGCAGCAGGTCTAGCTATTTGTTACTTTGGGAAGGCTTTTTTATGTGCATTCATGATAAAAACAAACATGGTAAGTATTAGCACATAGCTAGACTGGTATTTTGGTGCATATGCAAGAAAATTATGGAAGAACTCCAACAATATTGGTTCCACCTAAGTAGTAAAAGCTACGTCAATTATACACACACACACAAATTACAGGGCCTGTGGTAGAGGTCCTGTAGTTATGATTAAGTTGCTCAACTCATAGAAAGAGCACTTTTTGGGTGGCTTATAACTTTGGTGCCGTTGGACGAATCCTCATCAAACTTTGCAAAAAAAGAATATGGCCATATTAGAATGAAATTGGGAAACGTTGGTGTGGTTTCACCCGAGGGGTTAAGTTATATGGAGGTCCCAAAATGTTTGAAATCCTCATAGACATAATGGAAAACATGTTTTGCTTGCACCTACAGCCCAAACCATTGGAAGTTTTTTCTCCAAACATGCGCCAGGAGCGGTGACTTGGTTCTGAAAGTGTGCTTTGTAAACTTGGAGTAAATTTGTCAAGTAATTTTTTCTAAAAAATGGGCAAAAAGTAGCAATAAAATATTTTGTGATATCTGGATATGGTCTGCTGACTCATTTCCTGATTCGGAATCCGTGGACACCTCTGGAACAATCAGAGGGCTGCTGGAGGATGTGGACACCCGAAAAGCATGCTCATTGGATGTTCAAAAACATGAGGTGCGTCAGATTATTTAAATGGTTGCCATGTTGGATCCTTGGACAGCCGCCATTGTCTGTGGACAGCGCAGTGAGGAAATGGTGTGAAAAATACATATGTTGTGATTTTGTGGCCGAAAGTGGGACTGGAAAGGGTGGGGAGTGGAAAAAGGTTGATAGGGAGCCGTTTTTATAGGTGAAAAAACGTGGTGCAGGTGCCACTGAGTCTGCGGTCATGACCATTGTTCGCAGACACTGCAGTGAGAAAAAGGAGTGGCAAATGCATTTGGGGTTATTTTGTGGCCAAAAGAGGGCTTAGAAATCATGGGCAAGTGAAAAAAAATTGAAAGGGAGCTGTTTTTATAGGTGGAAAAAAGTGGTGCAGGTGCTGCCGAGTCTGCAGTCATTTTGACTCTCCGCGGATATCATCAGGAGTGGGGAGGTTAAGGGTGAGCGTTGCTATTTGTAGGTATATTGTACATACTTATGTGGTTTAGTTCTATTGTGGTGGTTGTGGCCAGTGCCCACATTAATGTTGAGTTGTTCATCATTTTGCTGCGTTTGGAGCACTGTCACATCTTTGTTTAGATTGATACATGGTATTTTCTACCTCAGTCATGACTCTTTCTGCTTCATTTAGAATGAGTGGTTCTCTGAGTGGTTCTTGGCTTCCTGTAAGAGAAGGCTTATTGACTTCAGGAGTGTCTTTATCTAGTAGAGGTTCAATTTCTTCCTCTTGTTGGCATT